>NC_136606.1:19178201-19483201 GCF_910589615.1 Taurulus bubalis | reverse complement strand
CGGGACCTCACATCGGATCAGGAAAAACTCCCCCAATAAAGATAGTAAAAAGGAGAGAGGAGAGAGGAGAGGAGGAGAGTTCAATTCAGTTTATTTTATACAGCCCAACATCACAAATACAAGTTTGCCTCGGAGGGCTTTACAATCTGTACACATGACATCCCTATCCCGGGACCTCACATCGGATCAGGAAAAACTCCCCCAATAAAGATAGTAAAAAGGAGAGAGGAGGAGAGAGAAGAGGAGGAGAGAGGAGAGAGGAGAGGAGGAGAGGAGGAGAGAGGAGAGGAGGAGAGGATGAGAGAGGTAAGGTAACACGATGGGTCTGCTGCAGTCTGAGTCTGAGCCTTTACAACAAACATATCTTACCAATTCAAGTGTAGTCACTTTACTCTCAAGTGTTGACACCTGGAAAACAAAGAAAGCACCAGAGGAAATATGTTGTATGTTATATGTGCAGTACATTCAGGACAAGAAACATATATTTGTACAAATGAATTCTAAAGAGCTTTTTTTATAACAACAGTCTGTTGGATAACATCACAATAAGTCCATCAAGACGAGTAACTACTGGTGTTGTTCTAATGTCATTTCCATCTGGATTTCATTGATTTCATAGAAAAACTAAACAATAAGAACAAGCGTTAATGTCCTACCTTGGTATCGAGCTGGTTTAGTTTGTTGGTAACTTCAGGAGAAACTCCACCTCCGTTCACCTTAATGTCATTAATGTCTTCTTTGTTGGTGTTGATCTGAAATCAGACAGTTACACACACTTCAGTTTATGAAAGATGAAGACAGAATAGTTCCCAGAGAAATCTAATTGGAGACTCTAAGAATGCCGGCAGGTGTTAATGTGAGCGTGAATGGTTGTCTGTCTCTAAGAGCCCTGATCATCTCTCAATGTAGTCAACTAGGCACCCAATTTACAGCTCTTTCCATCAAAAAGTGTGTGCGTGTGTGTGCCTGCGTGCGTGCGTGCATGCGTGTGTGTGCATGCCTGCGTGCACATGTGTGCATGCCTGTGTGCGTGCGTGCATGTGTGCGTGCGTGCCTGTGTGCGTGCGTGCATGTGTGCGTCCATGCCTGTGTGTGTGTGTGTGTGCCTGTGTGCGTGCATGTGTGCGTGCCTGTGTGCGTGCGTGCGTGCCTGTGTGTGCGCATGCCTGTGTGTGCATGCTAGGATTGGGTACGTTCCAACACGTCCGGTACCTACCGGACCGAAAAGCAAAGCAGATTTCGGTGCTTCCTTCCGGTGCCTGAGCCGATTTAAATACTTTTTTTTTACACTACTCTGTAAAGTTGCACGGTATATAGATACTAAAAAGGTAGCGCGGTACCCGCACGTTAAAAACGATTATTAAAATAGCGCGGATCAGAGCACACTCGCTGCTCTGCTCTCTGTCTGCCTGCATGCAGCGCGGGGCTCGAAGGGGCGGGGCTTCCAGCGCTCACACACACAGCGCGCGCATAAAGAGATCGCTGCAGACACGAGCTTTTGAACGTCCGTCCTCGGCTTGCTGGAACAAATCTCTTCCAGTTGATATTAATGATGACGTGTAGTCCAGTAAAGCAGCAGTTTGTAGAATCCAACAGTTTCTGAGTTCTGTTGCACACGGTCCCATCAGGCCACCTGATGCTTGTGTCTGTTCTTTTTTTAAATATATATTTTTTATAGTTTGAAGTTAAAAGGTTTCAAGCTGTAGTTTGAAGTCAAGTGTTTTGCATGTACTTATTTATTTATATCTATAGTATACTTTAAACAGTTAATAAATTGTTCAATTTGAAGAAAAAAAATTGCCTTGGCAATAAAAACGTATCAGTTCAGGCACCGTTTAGGCACTGGTATCGTTTTAAAAGTATCGGTTTAGCACTGGTATCGGAAAAAAACAAACGATACCCATCCCTAGTGCATGCCTGCGGGCGTGCCTGCTTTAATTCTCCACAGTTCTAACGATGGCTCCACCAACTCTAACCCGCCTGGCCTCTGATCTTTGGTCCTGTCCAAACTGCTGAATCTGCTTCCTAACTTGATAATCATTCATAGCCTCATGTGAGCAGCAGTAGGCCTTGCGTTGTGTAAATGCTGATAAGAAGTTTGCTAAAGTTACGTATACAGGAGTTAATATTTGTTCGGCTAAGGTAATTAATTGACATTCAACTTGGTCATTTACCCTTGGTTAATAAAATATAACACTAAAGTCAAGATGAAGAGACAGGGATGTTATGTGTACAGATTGTAAAGCCCTGAGGGGAGTTTGAATTTGTGATGTTGGGCTATATAAAATAAACTGAATTGAATTGTAGCTTCTCCCATCAGTGTATGAATGAGTGTGAATGATGTGTTAAAGCACTTTGAGTGGTCCTTTAACCACATAACACACTGATATGGGGCATCAACAAATACTTAAAGCTTGGCATGATATGGCCATTTAGTGTGCTACTGGTATCTCGTCTACTGTACCCACAACAGCAAAGGTAACCTGTTTCGCTTCATGGTAACTTCGCCTCATCCCTGTAGGACTGATGTAGTCCATCACAGGACCTGTGCACATTAGTTAGTAAAGGTGAGTGTGAACTTACCTGACTCAGAAGCTGAGTGAGGTCCTCATTGTCCACTTTAACCCGACCTGACCCTGACGTCTGGAAGCGGATCTCTTTACTGTCCCCGGTCGTGAAGACAAGGTGACCACCATCGGACAGCATTCGAGGCCTACAAGGACAAAGCACCAGTTCCATCAACACACCGTGTGCTGATAGATTTAGAGCATAGCCGTTGAATTTAGTTCAACCAGAGTTACGGCCTTAGAATAGCTGGGAACCTTAGACAATTCAGAGACTGTATCAATGTTCCTTCAGGTCTGGTGTGAGGGGCATAATGTCTTCTGGAACCTGCTTTCACTAGTCACCTCTTACTTTCACTCGTCACCTCCTACTTAGACGTCTTATTTTATCGTATTGTTATATAATAATAATTCATTCAACGGGACCCGACCTGGCAACCAGACCAAAGCAGAGTCGGCAGCCGGACCTGGGCCGACGTGTTATTTCTGGTGTGCCGGCTTCGGGCCGATGCTGGCCCAGGTTAGTTTAGATTACGGCCCAGTGACGGCAGTGTCGGCCGCTGGAATCGGGCCAGTGTATTCAGGCCGATTCTGGGATGCCATTCATCACCTCCTGCTTTCACTAGTCACCTCCTGCTGTCCCTAGCCACCTCCTATTGTCACTAGCCACCTCCTGCTGTCACTAGTCACCTCCTGCTGTCACTAGTCACCTCCTGCTTTCACTAGTCACCTCCTGCTGTCACTAGCCACCTCCTGCTTTCACTAGCCACCTCCTGCTGTGACTAGCCACCTCCTGCTTTCACTAGCCACCTCCTATTGTCACTAGTCACCTACTGCTGTCACTAGTCACCTCCTGCTTTCACTAGCCACCTCTATTGTCACGAGTCACCTCCTGCTTTCACTAGTCACCTCCTGCTGTCACTAGCCACCTCCTATTGTCACTAGTCACCTCCTATTGTCACTAGTCACCTCCTGCTTTCACTAGCCACCTCTATTGTCACGAGTCACCTCCTGCTTTCACTAGTCACCTCCTGCTGTCACTAGCCACCTCCTGCTTTCACTAGTCACCTCCTGCTGTCACTAGCCACCTCCTGCTTTCCCTAGTCACCTCCTGCTTTCACTAGCCACCTCCTATTGTCACTAGTCACCTCCTAATGTCACTAGTCACCTCCTGCTTTCACTAGCCACCTCCTATTGTCACAAGTCACCTCCTATTGTCACTAGTCACCTCCTGCTTTCATTAGCTACCTCCTGCTGTCACTAGTCACCTCCTGCTTTCACTAGCCACCTCCTATTGTCACTAGTCACCTCCTATTGTCACTAGTCACCTCCTGCTTTCACTAGCCACCTCCTATTGTCACTATTCACCTCCTATTGTCACTAGTCACCTCCTGCTGTCACTAGTCACCTCCTGCTGTCACTAGTCACCTCCTGCTTTCACTAGTCACCTCCTGCTGTCCCTAGCCACCTCCTATTGTCACTAGCCACCTCCTGCTGTCACTAGTCACCTCCTGCTGTCACTAGTCACCTCCTGCTTTCACTAGTCACCTCCTGCTTTCACTAGCCACCTCCTGCTGTCACTAGCCACCTCCTGCTTTCACTAGCCACCTCCTGCTGTGACTAGCCACCTCCTGCTTTCACTAGCCACCTCCTATTGTCACTAGTCACCTACTGCTGTCACTAGTCACCTCCTGCTTTCACTAGCCACCTCTATTGTCACGAGTCACCTCCTGCTTTCACTAGTCACCTCCTGCTGTCACTAGCCACCTCCTATTGTCACTAGTCACCTCCTAATGTCACTAGTCACCTCCTGCTTTCACTAGCCACCTCCTATTGTCACTAGTCACCTCCTGCTTTCACTAGCCACCTCTATTGTCACGAGTCACCTCCTGCTTTCACTAGTCACCTCCTGCTGTCACTAGCCACCTCCTGCTTTCACTAGTCACCTCCTGCTGTCACTAGCCACCTCCTATTGTCACTAGTCACCTCCTAATGTCACTAGTCACCTCCTGCTTTCACTAGCCACCTCCTATTGTCACAAGTCACCTCCTATTGTCACTAGTCACCTCCTGCTTTCATTAGCTACCTCCTGCTGTCACTAGTCACCTCCTGCTTTCACTAGCCACCTCCTATTGTCACTAGTCACCTCCTATTGTCACTAGTCACCTCCTGCTTTCACTAGCCACCTCCTATTGTCACTATTTACCTCCTATTGTCACTAGTCACCTCCTGCTTTCATTAGCTACCTCCTGCTGTCAATAGTCACCTCCTGCTGTCACTAGTCACCTCCTGCTGTCACTAGCCACCTCTTGCTGTCACTAGCCACCTCCTATTGTCACTAGTCACCTCCTGCTTTCACTAGCCACCTCCTATTGTCACTAGTCACCTCCTATTGTCACTAGTCACCTCCTGCTTTCATTAGCTACCTCCTGCTGTCACTAGCCACCTCCTGCTTCCACTAGTCACCTCCTGCTTTCACTAGTCACCTCCTGCTTTCTCTAGCTACCTCCTGCTGTCACTAGCCACCTCCTGCTGTCACTAGTCACCTCCTGCTTTCACTAGTCACCTCCTGCTTTCTCTAGCCACCTCCTGCTGTCACTAGCCACCTCCTGCTTCCACTAGTCACCTCCTGCTTTCACTAGTCACCTCCTGCTTTCTCTAGCTACCTCCTGCTGTCACTAGTCACCTCCTGCTATCACTAGTCACCTCCTGCTTTCACTAGTCACCTCCTGCTTTCTCTAGCCACCTCCTGCTGTCACTAGCCACCTCCTGCTGTCACTAGTCACCTCCTGCTATCACTAGTCACCTCCTGCTTTCACTAGTCACCTCCTGGTTTCACTAGTCACCTGCTGCTGTCACTAGCCACTTCCTGCTGTCCCTAGCCACCTCATATTGTCACTAGTCACCTTCTGCTTTCACTAGCCACCTCCTATTGTCACTAGTCACCTCCTGCTTTCACTAGCTACCTCCTGATGTCACTAGTCACCTCCTGCTGTCACTAGCCACCTCCTGCTTTCACTAGCCACCTCCTGCTGTCACTAGCCACCTCCTGCTTTCACTAGCCACCTCCTGCTGTCACTAGCCACTTCCTGCTGTCACTAGCCACCTCCTGATGTCACTAGTCACCTCCTGCTGTCACTAGCCACCTCCTGCTTTCACTAGCCACCTCCTGCTGTCACTAGCCACCTCCTGCTGTCACTAGCCACCTCCTGCTGTCACTAGCCACCTCCTGCTTTCACTAGCCACCTCCTGCTGTGACTAGCCACCTCCTGCTGTCCCTAGTCACCTCCTGCTTTCACTTGTCACCTCCTGCTTTCACTAGTCACCCAGTTATCATCAGTGTATTAATACTAATAAAGACTCAGTTATTATCAGTTTATTTATATTAATAAAGACACAGTTATCATCAGTGTATTAAAATGAATAAAACACACAGTTATCATCAGTGTATTAATACTAATAAAGACACAGTGAACATCAGTGCATTATTACTAATAAATACGCAGTTATTATCAGTGTATTAATACTAATAAAGACACAGTTAACATCAGTGTATTACTACTAATAAAGACACAGCTATGATCAGTGTATTCATATTAATAAAGACACAGTTATCATCAGTGTATTAATACTAATAAAGACACAGTTTTTATCACTGTATTAATACTAATACAGACACAGTTATCATCAGTGTATTAATATTAATGAAGACACAGTTATCATCAGTGTATTAATATTCATACAGACACAGTTATCATCAGTGTATTAATATTAATACAGACATAGATTTGAGCCAATCTGGACGCATTCCTTTACATTTGCGTGCAGACATTTGAATGATTGTTTCTGTCTTTATTAATTAGACCTATTGGTGCCCATTTGGTACTTAACATGCAGATGTTTTATTACTAGACTTGTGCTTCTGAACACTCAGGATGTTAAGACTGCGTTAGGTGCGTGAGTTTTAATCCTTGTTTTCTCTTTCTGTGTGTTATAGCATTATAATAATGGTTCCTTGTTGAAATAATAATTCTGGATACAAATGGTTTTTTCTTTCTCTTGAAGAAGACTTCATGTATTCCAGCAGCGCTACATCCTATTATACAATATAAAACATATACAACCTTCACTTGCAAAGAGTAATTAAGAACTCCAACCTACAGTGTAAATAGCTCAATATTCATGAAAGGCAAACACTTACATACACACAGCATACCACTGGTATACCAATAGATATTAATGAATGATGCTTTCAAAAACCTTATTCTCGGCATAATTTGATGAAATGAAAAAGGAAATATTAGAAAGTAATGTTCTATATCAACTAGCTGTTGTTGTTTAATAACTTAACCATATGTTGTTAATGCTGTGGAGGCCATCCTGTCTGACTCATCTCTGTACGTTGATACAAAGCTACTCACTGGTCATCTCCACCGCTGCGTCCCTGGGGTCCCAGTGCCGTGTCCCTCGTCGCTCCCTGTAGTCCCAGCAGAAGCAGCATGAAAAACCGCCATGAGAGCCGCTGTGTGGCCGCCATGTTGCCTCAACTCTCAGACTGTTCTGGGGTTTGATGAGCAGCATCGCTCTAATGGCCACATACTTTGACCTGCAGGCTTCTCATTGGCTGACCCTGCTAACGGTGTTGTTGAGACGACTCTCACATGATCGTAGCCGATACGTAACCTGCTGCCCGTGACTGCATGTGTATCAATGTGCAGATGAATATGAATCTAAATGAGCTTCATAAAAGGTGTTTACCATATTTATGACTGGTGGAAGTTGTAATTGGAAAATCTTCCCTTGAACACGTGATTTATGATCAATTATAACCAAAGTGGTCTTCAGGATTGATTTAGAAATCCATTGTTTTCTTTGTCAACTGTGAAATTCTGGATACTACTATTCTTATTAGTATTCTTCATCATGCAGTATTACTGTTATTCTGTTAGTATGTATTATAAAAGCCATCAGCACAGTCAGGCTTCACGCTCGTAGTCCAACATAATAAAACATAATAATCATATCCAGTTTACAAAACCTAAAAAGTGCTTTTTATGCACTTTCATGTTTATTATTCTTATAAACATCACTCAAGGAAACATCTTTCAACGTTCTCAGTATTTTATGATGTGCTGTCATCGGCATATTATAGCACACACACACACACACACACACACACACACACACACACACACACACACACACACACACACACACACACACACTGGATGTTCTTTATAATCCCCTAACATCATGTGAGACAGCCAATAAAGATAACTCTTTATGGCCGCTGTGAGTAGAGCAGCAGAGGAGTCTTCATATCAGAGACAAGAGCGGTGACTCTGCAGCTCAAGACATTCGGACTGCGCCTCTGTTTCACCAGCACCCTAATTAACCGCCCGGTGTAAATACACAATGTGATGACACCGATGGAACCAGGACACAATGTCTCACCAACTATCTGGAAGGTCTCTGAGTCACATTGAACGAAGGTGAATAGTAGTTGAACAAATGTAAATAGTTGTATTTATTTTCCAGCAAAGTAATACTGTTATACTGTTAAAATACATATGATTATTTTTTTAATAATAGAAACATTTTAGATCAAAGTCATAATCAAAGCTAGCAAAATGATTGCGATATTTACAATAAAACATTTAGTTTAAATCTTTGAAAGTACCTATAAATCTGCATTCGTTCAAAAGACAATACATTGTGCATTGTTTCCTTTAAAAGATGTATTTACTTCATCCAGTCACTTTTATATATATATATCTTTATTTAAAAAGGACCATAAAACATAAATGTCACCATGTGATGCTCTGCACCTTCTCGGGTCAAACATCCAGCAGTTCTCTGGTTCCAGCGGAGGACTCCTACAGTTACACAACTCTAATAAATACACACTTGTCACTGCCCACTCATTTATCATTATGACTCCCATAACACTGTGTTTGGGGAATCTCTTGACGATAGATGAGAATGTTTCTGCCTTCAATGCAACAGCTTTTGTTACACGTCACACGAGAGCAAAGGTCAAACCTGAAATAGAAAAAGATCATCTGATCTTATTGAAGTACATCATCTCCAGAGCATGCTGGGAAAAACTCAAACACCCTGATCGGTAAGAAGGGAGGAACCTAAAGGACGACTGAATAATTATTATGATGAAGTATCAGTAAAGGTTCTGCATCAGGAATGATGTTATCACAAACAGCTGACCTCTTGATGCTGCTGAAGCTCTCAGAGCAGCATGTGCTGTAGGAGCAATAATAGATGTCATAATAGAGCAAAACAACATTGGAACATATGAAGAAAAAAGTCTCTAGAATATTGCATTGGCCTTTTGCATTTATTTACTAGAAATAGAACAGACAGCAAACGCAGTAGAAAAGCAGATGTGATGGTACACAGCTGGATCTGTGTATGTTCTGCATATAGTTTGTTGTATTTATGAAATACAGTCACTACACTACTGTACAATCACTGTATTAATAATAATAAAGACACAGTTATCATCACTGTACTAATAATAATAAAGACACAGTTATCATCACTGTATTAATAATAAAGACACAGTTATCATCACTGTACTAATAATAATAATAAAGACACAGTAATCATCACTATACTACTAATAATAAAGACACAGTTATCATCAATGTATTAATAATAAAGACACAGTTATCATCACTGTACTAATAATAATAAAGACACAGTTATCATCACCGTATTAATAATAAAGACACAGTTATCATCACTGCACTAATAATAATAAAGACACAGTTATCATCACTGTACTACTACTAATAAAGACAGTTATCACTACATATACTAACAAAGACAGATTGTTCAATGTTCTTTCTTGTGTTCTTTGTAAGTAGTAGTAGTCATGGCTGACTTTCAGGACCACAAGCTGCTGAAGGTCCATTGAGGTGTTGGTGAGAACCTGTTCACCTGTCTGCACCACTCAGCCTGCTGCAGTCATGCTAATGTACGCTGTATTATTTAATGTACGATGTATTATGCAATGTACGCTGTATTATTTAATATAAGCTGTATTATGTAATGTACGCTGTATTATGTAATGTACACTGTATTATTTAATGTATGCTGTATTATGTAATGTACGCTGTATTATGTAATGTACACTGTATTATGTAATGTACACTGTATTATTTAATGTATGCTGTATTATGTAATGTACGCTGTATTATATAATGTACGGTGTATTATTTAATGTGCGCTGTATTATGCAATGTACGCTGTATTATTTAATATAAGCTGTATTATGTAATGTAAGCTGTATTATTTAATGTACGCTGTATTATTTAATGTAAGCTGTATTATTTAATGTACGCTGTATTATTTAATGTAAGCTGTATTATTTAATGTACGCTGTATTATTTAATGTACGTTGTATTATGTAATGTACACTGTATTATTTAATGTATGCTGTATTATGTAATGTACGCTGTATTATATAATGTACGGTGTATTATTTAATGTACGCTCCATCCATCCATCCATTATCAGCCGCTTATCCGGGGTCGGGTCGCGGTGGCAGCAGGTTCAGCAGGCCGACCCAGGCTTCCCTCTCACCCGCAACACTTTCCAGCTCATTCTGGGGGATCCCGAGGCGTTCCAAGGCCAGCCGGGAGATATAATCCCTCCAGCGTGTCCTCGGTCTTCCCCGGGGTCTCCTACCAGTTGGACGTGCCTGGAAAACCTCTAATGGGAGGCGTCCAGGAGGCATCCTGACTAGATGCCCGAACCACCTCAGCTGACTCCTTTCGACACGAAGGAGCAGCGACTCGACTCCAAGCTCCCTCCTGATGTCCGAGCTCCTTACCCTATCTCTAAGGGTGAGCCCGGCCACCCTGCGGAGGAAGCTCATTTCGGCCGCTTGTATTCGAGATCTCGTTCTTTCGGTCACGACCCAGAGTTCGTGACCATAGGTGAGGGTTGGAACATAGACCGACCAGTAAATGGAGAGCTTCGCCTTCCGGCTCAGCTCCCTCTTCACCAGGACGGACCGGTACAGCGCCTGTTTTATTGCTGCAGCCGCACCGATCCGTCTGTCGATCTCCCGCTCCACCTTACCCTCACTCGTGAACAAGACCCCGAGATACTTGAACTCCTTCGCTTGGGGTAGGCAGTTTGTCCCCACCTGGAGGGAGCAATCCACCGGTTTCCGGCAGAGTGTGTACGCTGTATTATTTAAAGTGTGTTGTATTATTTGAAGTGTGTTGTATTATATGAAGTGTGTTGTATTATTATTTGAAGTGTGTTGTATTATTTGAAGTGTGTTGTCGCCTCCTAGTGGTAAAAGAGACAAACAGAACAGCAGCTGGAACACACTCTTTTTTCTTCTCACTCATTAGGGTTCGGGTGAGGACACAGTCCAACATCTTTGGGGTGATAGCCTCACTCTCAAGATATAACCTCTAGATATAACATCAAGATATAACATCTAGATATAGCCTCAAGATATAACATAAATATATAACCTCAAGATGGAACATCAAGACATAACATATAGATATAACCTCAAGATTTAACCTCAAGATACAACCTCAAGATATAACCTCAATATATAACATCAAGATATAACATCTAGATACAACCTCAAGATATAACCTCAAGATATAACCATAAGATATAACATCAAGATTTAACCTCTAGATATAACATCGAGATATAACCTCAAGATATAACCTCAAGATATAACCTCAAGATATAACATCTAGATATAACAACTAATGGGAGGCGTCCCGGAGGCATCTAGTCAGGATGCCTCCTGGACGCCTCCCATTAGAGGTTTTCCAGGCACGTCCAACTGGTAGGAGGCCCTGGGGAAGACCAAGGACACGCTGGAGGGATTATATCTCCCGGCTGGCCTTGGAACGCCTCGGGGTCCCCCAGAATGAGCTGGAAAGTGTTGCGACCCGACCCCGGATAAGTGGTTGAAAATGAATGGATGGATGGAATATAACATCTAGATATAACCTCTAGATATAACCTCAAGATATAACCTCAAGATATAACATCTAGATATAACCTCAAGATATAACATCTAGATATAACATCAAGATATAACGTGTGTGTGACATTAAAAAAACATAACTTTTACGTGATTATACAAAACAAAAGTGTTGCGACAGAAGAGACAGAGTTATGTAAACATTTCAAGTGATGTTACCTCTGTTATGAGCTGTTGAATGACTTGTGAAAGGACTAAAGAACTACAATAGTAACTTATCTTCGACCCCTAATGAAGGAGTTCTTGTTCTTTGCAGGAAGAGATGTTTCGTCCTCTGAGCTCACGCAGGCAGGAAGTGATAAAGCAGCAGAGGAGATGGACGCACCAGACAGGAAGTGATGAAGCAGCAGAAGAGATGGACGGCAGGCAGAGCTCATGTTTCCTTGTAGGGCTGAGAGTCTAAGCTCCTCATTTGCATGTACCTGCTTTGCTCTGGCATGAAAGCTGAACTATACAGGCTCCTCGTTACTGATCGGCTGAGCTGTGGATGTAGAACCAGGAGTTATCCGGGTCCGGTTCGTTCCACAGGTTAGTGCTGTGTGCATTCCTGACTTGGCTTTTCTGGGCCTTGTGGTGGATATGTTGGCTCATGTGAGCTGTGGTTCCCAACACTGCAGGGTCCCTCCATGGCAGCTGAAGAAGCTCAGGCCAAGATGACCACCCTGGGGGCTTCCAGGGTCCACTGGGGCGACACGGACCCTCCTGAGTTCCTCTCAGCTCAAGAGCAGGAGGCTCACGGTAGGGAAGCTAGGAAGTGAAACTAAATCTCATTGCAATTATTTTCAAAAGTCTGCTTTTTCTGTGTTGTTTATACTTTTGAGTTTATGAACTTCTTGAGTCCACATCAGTGAACATAATGTGTTATTGCAGTGTCATGCCGTTTTAAATACACAGTGACCAATACACTTTGTTGGATCAGGTTTTTGCTGTTGGATAGCTTTATGTTAGTATAGATATTAGAATCAGCTCTGTGTACACATAGATCAATGTTGACTCCGGATACATATTGCTCTCGTCGTACATATACATATTATATACAAATAAACAAGAGAAATATAAGAAAGACATTAACGACAACAGAGTATAACACAGAACCTAAGCATCAACATTAACATTGAACTAGTATGTACAATATACATATATATATATATATATATATATATATATATATATATATATATAATAATAATACATATGAACATAAGAACAATGACAATGGACAATGCATTTGATATATTAGTGCAGAAAGGTTGTAATAGTGCAGAT
This sequence comes from Taurulus bubalis, assembly GCF_910589615.1. Taxonomy (NCBI): domain Eukaryota; kingdom Metazoa; phylum Chordata; class Actinopteri; order Perciformes; family Cottidae; genus Taurulus; species Taurulus bubalis. Next base: position 19,470,328 of record NC_136606.1, on the reverse strand, counting down.
GAAGGTGTCTGATTAACTGTTCATCAGAGTGACGGCCTGTGGAAAGAAGCTGCTCCTGTGTCTGCTGGTTTTAGAGTACAGAGCTCTGTAGCGCCTAGCAGAGGGGAGGAGGTAAACAGCTTGTGTCCAGGGTGTGACGGTCTACAGCAGTGGTGCCCACACTCAAAAAGATCAACCTACATTAATAATGGTAAATACCTATAAATATATATATATATATATATATATATATATATATATATATATATATATATATATATATATATATATATATATGTATATATACAGAGTATACTTTATATTTACAATATTGGCGTACTTTGCATAACTGCATGAACACTTATGACACAATTCTATACATTTTTGGTCATTACATTTTACTCTGATGACTTCACTGAATGGAACCAGCAGGGTTGCATAGTCCGGACAGTAGCTGCTGGTAGCCAGCCTTAGGCAGACTTCCAAATGGTCATCAGTCATGGTGGAACGGTATTTGGACTTAATATTTTTATAATATTATTATACAGTCGGCCTTCTCCAGATGCGCACGGAACAGCCGTCTTTGAAGAGCTCTCGCTCGAACAGAACAGGCGATCTTCGTTACCACATTCATGATCTCTTTCACGTTTAGCATTGTAGCGCATAATGCTTGTTGGTCTATTATGCAGTGGTAAGGAAGTCGGGGAAAAGATCGTCCTCCCTGTACTTGGCAATAAATCCATTCAAGCTTCCAACCAGTGCGGGCGCACCGTCCGTGGTGATTGACAATAATAGGTTCGTTCGAGATGAGCCAGTTCTGCGCAGAATCGATCGCCGGCGATCGGCGCGCAATGCATACCGGTTGGATTTTAGTCTGACTTGATCCCGACTTGATCTGATGTCATGCACACGTAGTCAACGATAATCTCACGAGGACAAGGCCCCCGATTTCAGAGCCAGGCGCCACAGTAGCTCTTCACCGACTGCATGTTGCAGTGTATGATGGGAAACGCCTGGCTGTCGCCAAATCAGAGAGCTGATTGGCTCTTAGATTTGACAGCAAACACCACATGTTGTTGGGGGGCTCCTCCTGAAGTCCGGGTCCTGGGGGGCATCAGTGCTTATGGTCCGGGTGCTGGATATGATTTTTCCCAGCTCGTCCTGTCTGTCAGGACGTTTGTGATCCACTGACAGGTGGGGGCTGGCACGGTGAGCTGGGAGAGTTTAGGTTGAAGAACCTTCTGGGATGATGGTGTTGATAGAGCTGAAGTCCACAAACAGAACCCTTGCATATGAACCCTTGCATGTGTTCCTGGTGAGTCGAGGTGTTGCAGCATATGGTGCAGTCCCATGTTGACTGCATCATCCACCGACCTGGACGGTAGGCAAACTGCAGGGTGTCCAGCAGGGGCCCTGTGAGGTCCTTCAGATGGGTCTAGCAGGTAACATGGTAGCATGCAGGTAAAGCACCTGACACTATGTAAGGGTTTGGTCCTTTGTGGATTCAGTAGAGCAGCCATCCTGAGGCCAGAGGCTCAGAGGAGATGCTCTAATGTGGGGCCAGCTCTTACTGAAGGCTTCCTACTTCTGTCACTTCATGTCTTTGCCATCAGAGTTTATTGCCATCAGCTGTATTATAATTTGTTGTATCATGTCAACCACAGGAAGTTGGAGCCGGGACAGCATCAGGAAATGGCTCACCACCATTGAGTGAGTACTGAGATGATGGATCCTATTTCCTCTCTTGGATCTTGACTGTGAATCTACAGAACTCCTCTGGTGTCTGACACCCGCAGGAGAATCCATTGTGATTTCATAATTCATTTCCTCTTCATTTATTTTTATCCAGTCATTAATGTCTATACATATATAAAAGTTTTTTTTCTTTTTTCAAAGAGGCTCCTGCCTATAGATACATCATTTATTGGCTTAGTGGCGAGTAGTTTGTCCTTCAATTAGAGGATGTTAGTGGTCCTGATGGACAGGTGGTTCCTTCATGGTAGCTCCTCCCATCCGTATGAATGTTAGTTAGTCCTGATGGACAGGTGGTACCTTCATGGTAGCTCCTCCCATCAGTGTGAATGTTAGTTAGTCCTGATGGACAGGTGGTACCTTCATTGTAGTCAAGATGTGTGTGTGTGTGTGTGTGTGTGTGTGTGTGTGTGTGTGTGTGTGTGTGTGTGTGTGGGTGTGTGTGCGTGTCTGTCTGTCGGTCCCTCCTCTGATGAAGTGTGCCCTGTGTCTGCAGGAAGGATGCAAAGCGGCAGTCGGCGTGTAACGCTGCAGGTACGTCCAGAGGAACTCTCTCTCTCTGTACAGGTGTTGGTACGCCCAGAGGAACTCTCTCTCTCTGTACAGGTGTTGGTCTTGAGGCGGTCGGCTCCACACTGGGTGGTCCAGTGGTGCAGGAGGGTGAGTACAGAGTTTGTTTACTTCATGTCTGCAGTAGTGTGGTGATCTCATGTGAGAGGAGTGAAGGAGGTGAATAGTTCTAGTTGAGCTGTGAAAGTGAGTGTTAAAAGCTGCATGTATTATCAGTAGAGACATGCAGTAGCTGCTGTGCAGGGAAATACACTGTTGCATAACAGGCTAGCTCATAGAATATCTCCCTGCTGCTTTACTGTAAGAAATGAATTGATTATTTTTTTTAAATCAAATCCAAATGAAATGTTGTTATTTATTCAGATCAGTTGACAGTCCATCATCATTGGTTGAAAAGGTTTTACACGTATCCTTTCCATGATGCTGAGTTAAATATGTATTTATGAATGAAATCTGTGATGCATTTAAACCTTGTTGTTGAGCAGTGTGTATTATCTAACCTACACATCTCCCACCCTCAACCCGCCCTGAGGCCAGCCCATTCAAACAGCATGCAAATGGTGGTTGAGAAAACCATGGGAACGGCAAATAGCTCCTCGCACCTCGTCGCTCTGCTGCTCCTCCCACTCACCCTCAAGCAGAGCCGCCCTCTTGGCTGCTTCACCTTCTGAAAACAGTCCAACAGCTGGCTGATCTCTGTCAGTGAAATGTTTCTATTACTGTCAAAAGACTGCTGTACATGTTACAGTAACTTAATGAAAAAGTATTTACTGTATCGTTACAGTATTGTCAGTGAATGGTATCAAAGCTATAGCTATTTAATAAATTAATTGTTTTTCACAAATACACTGCATGTATTATAATGATTAGCTTATTTTCTCATTGCACAGCTCAGATCTTCCTCTGTTGCTCTGCTTCCAGCCCGCAGCGCTGCTTTCAGTGCAGCTGGTTTTAAGAAGAGCTTTTATCCAATCAGATTTTACCTTTATTTCTCTATGGAAGCAGAGCGGAATGTCAACGTGTTGGAATAAATGTTAAATATTTAACTGCAGAGTAGTAATGTGTGATACCTTTTTTTTTGCTTTGAATCATACAGGGATGTTTGCTGAAATTGATTAGATGGCCCGACCAAAAAAAATTGCCACCAGCCGCCACTGATTAGAACTATAAACATCCAGCATGCGTATGAGCAAGGTGTATCAGCCCTACTATCAAAATGATCAGCTGCTTCCGCATGTGCTGTATGACGCAGTGGATTTTGAATCTCCCGCGATGAAAAAAAACGAGAAAAAACTTGCCGTGTTTGTAATTATAGCGATACTAATAGGGGTTTTTAAGGATATGGATTGCTTTATTAGACTCCCACAGCCTGTACGGTTACAGGGTGTGTCTTTGACTGAAATCCGACGTTGTAACGGAACTTATAAAGGTTTTAGTGAAATATTACAATCGCCACAGCAAGTTATGGAGTTTACGTAAATAATTAAACTTAACGATTATTTAACTTTTTTTTTAAACCACAGCCCTCATCTCACAAGTTACGGTATTTTAGCAATTTAAATGAATTTAATCGACCATGTGGTTGCGGAAATATGCAAGGTGCCGTTTTTAAAAACGCACTGTTTTTTTCGCGGAAAAAGATAGGTTAAACGGGCCGTTGTTGAACAGGTTTTAACTGGCTACGAGTAGAATGCTTCCTCATTTTAGCTCTCAATCAAAGGTGCTGTACTTCCGCTCGTGAGGAGTGGCTGTCGACTGAAACGTGGCTGCCATGCCCCTTTCCCCCACTGCTCGTACACTGCGCCAACCGCAAAGTCTGAAGTGTATGTGGAGATGGTGATCGGAGCCTTGGGTGATGATGGGTCAGCATTGTTGTATTTGCCAGAGCTATCTTGGCATCCACAAATGCCTGTTTCCTCTCCCTGGCCCGGGCATATACCGGTGGGCTGATGGTAGAGATGTAATGTTCCACTCCATGTTTGTCAGTGGAGGACGAGAAGGTGGGTTGCGTGAGGTCCCGGGATTTCAGCAAGCAGACGAAGGAACTCATGTGCAGCTGAGGGCATGCTAGACAGCCTGCATATATGGATAAGAGAAAAAGTCACAGCATTTATCAGGCGGTGGCTACTAACAGCCTTCCCGTCCGTCAGCATGTCCACCTGCCATGCCATGCCGGCACGATGCACGATGCTCCTCGGTTGTCCCGTGTCGCACAGAAAGCGAGAGATATCCTGAAAAAACGTCCTGAATGAACAGCAGCCTGCCTGCTCGCCCAACGCGTACCGGGCCACAATATTTGATTTATTATCACGGTCTGAAAGATGTTTTATTTAGAAAAAAGACCGATACATCCATCTGTGGCTCTTGATACATGTCAAGATGTTCATCTCGGTCATGTGATACGTTACCCCAAAAATTAAGAGAGCTTCTTTGGAAAGGGGAAAGGCCCCCAATGAGGAGACAGAAGAAGATGAGCTTTCAAGAAAAAGAGGGTGAGCCCGGAATCCGCACTGCTCCTCTTGAATCTCAGGTTCGACAAACAGCCGGAACCTCCTTTCCAGCACCCTGGCATAAGCTTTCCCCGGGAGGCTGAGCAGTGTGAGACCCTGATAGTTCAGCACACTCTCCGGTCCCCCTTCTTGAAGATGGAAACCACCACCCCGGTCTGCCAGTCCATGGCCACTGTTCCAGACCCCCATGCGACATTGAAGCCAGCGACATTGAAGACAGCCCAACAAGGTCCAGCGCCTTCAGCATCTCAGGGCGGATCTCATCCACTCAAGGAGCTTTTGGACGACCTTAGCGACCTCGTCATTTGGGCTTGCCAGGTCTTTCCAGCCGGCCCCCCTACCATCTGTGACTGTGGTTAAGTAGCTAGCATGCTGGTCTTTCAATCAGAGGGTTGGTGGTTTGTGCCCCGGCCCCGGTGCTGCCAGTCCATGTTGTTGTGTCCTTGAGCAAGACACTTAACCCCTAATTGCTCCCTGTTGCTGTGTCTATGGTGTATCAAGCAAACATGTAAGTTGCTTTGGATAAAAGCGTCAGCTAAATGAAATGTAATGTAATGATCCAACTCACCAGCAGGCAGTGATCAGTTGACAGCTCTGCTCCTCTCTTCACCTGAGTGTCCAAGACATACGGCCGCAGATCAGATGATATGATTTCAAACTTGGTTTTCGTTTGTGCGTACCCCACTCCGCCCGGCGCCTCTCACCGTGGGCAACTCCAGAAACCCCTTCTCCGGGATCTTGGTTCCACAGCCAATGCTGTGCGTGGAGGTTAGCCCAGCTTTTCCTACCAGTCACTCCCCTGCACAGCCCTGCACATGTCACTTAAACATTACACTTCAACATACACCTACAGTACACTCGTTTGTAGTACTGTTATCTGTTTGTCTGTGCATTTTATTTTATATTTTATATTCTATTGTAAATGCAATATGTTTCTATTTCTTGCACTCTGTTGTTGATTGTTGTTGTTTGTCTAATGTAGGCACCACCCGCCAAGACAAATTCCTCATATGTGTGCATACCTAGGAAATAAATGGTTCTGATTCTGATGTCGGTAACTATCATTATAGCCCCATCTCTCTCTCTCTCGCTCTCTCTCTCTCAGCTTACCTCTGAAGTTGAAATATGCATGACTTTATTATTAATACAAGTTTAACTCAACTCAAGTCATGTTGTGAGGTATACAAGCCCATCACCTATTAGCAGTGTAATCTTCAACATTTAGTGTCATATTACCTTTCTTTGTTGTTGTGTTTATATTCATATGTCAAGTAATAAAACAAAAACAGTATCCTCATTTCCCCGGACAGTAATTTGGATATGCTTTATAAAACAACAAAAGAAAAGTATTGTTTCTGTGGGTAAGTGTTTATTCTGATTCTTATATTGCTCTGTGTTTCCTGCAGAGGCTCTGAGGACAGACTCCGGCTGTGACGATGAGTTGGCCTTGGGTGTAGAAGGTAAACAGCCTCCTATTCTGGACTTTTAAGGTGCCATCATCAGCAAGACATATTTAAAGGCACACTACAGCTTAGGAAAACAAGCCAATGATTTATGGATCAGTGTTTATCGTCCAACACCAACAGGGATAGAGAGGCCTCCTTTCTAAGGAGGGTGCAGAGTCCTGTTGAACAGGTTAAGCATTGTGTTTCCCCGGGACACCAGGGTAGGAGTCTGTATTATATAACAGAGTGTAGGATCTACATGTGCGCCTACATTCAAAGGAGGAAATGCACGAACCCCAAAAAAACCTTGCGTATGCTTCCAGGGAGATCTTTCCTTATAAATCCCAAACCAGCCTGTAAGTGAGCACAGCTGGTTCAGCCTCTCATGCCCCCCTTTACAGCTCACATTCAGCCTCTCATGCGCCCTCTACAGCTCACATTCAGCCTCTCATGCGCCCTCTACAGCTCACATTCAGCCTCTCATGCGCCCTCTACAGCTCACATTCAGCCTCTCATGCGCCCTCTACAGCTCACATTCAGCCTCTCATCCGCCCTCTACAGCTCACATTCAGCCTCTCATGCGTCCTCTACAGCTCACATTCAGCCTCTCATCTGCCTTCTACAGCTCACATTCAGCTATGCATGTCAAAGCAAAGCTCCTCATGGATGTAGATGATGATGTTGACTCAATGAGCAGCTCATCAGTGGTTCCTTATGATTAATCACAGAGACGACAAAGAGGAAGAACACTTTTCGAAGTATCCATTATGCAGCATCACACAAACCTTTATTTCAACCCAAACACGACCTTTCCTAAACAGGTTGTGCATGCTGATCATAGACATTTTGTATCAGAACCAACACAAAGTAACCAACACTTTTGGGAACATATTATACCAAATGTTGCATAAGGATACGTTGACTAGGCGAATGAACACATGGGAGTCTAAGCTCACTCCTCAGTCTCAGGCGTGTTCTGTGTTCTCACTTCTCAGTCTCAGGCGTGTTCTCACTCCTCAGTCTCAGGCGTGTTCTCACTCCTCAGTCTCAGGCGTGTTCTCACTCCTCAGTCTCAGGCGTGTTCTCTGTTCTCACTCCTCAGTCTCAGGCGTGTTCTGTGTTCTCAGTCTCAGGCGTGTTCTGTGTTCTCACTCCTCAGTCTCAGGCGTGTTCTGTGTTCTCACTCCTCAGTCTCAGGCGTGTTCCTCCAAGCAGAAGTGACTTCACAACAAGTATAGAGCCAATCATGGCTTAAGTGTCCAGTAGATAGATGGATTATTAATCAATGTCATTTTAGGAATTTTAATTTAACTTTTATGTGGAAAAAGCATATTTGATTTACATCAGATTATTTATATGATATCTTAAATATGTTAGCAGTGGTTCTATAAAGTCACTTTTCACATGACTAAATATGTAGGTGATGCAGCAAGAACAAACATTCAGAAGTATTTAAAGGTTTCATTCCATTGTAAAAAGTGAATACATGAGAATGAAAAGCAGGCACTGACATCTTCCCCTCTGTGAATACAACAGATCCAAGTCAACATGTTAGAGATCATTTATGATCATAAATGCTAGGAGCCTCTCCCCTCGTGTCCTCCAGAGTCCATCAAAGCATGGCATGGGCCCTGTGGTCCCAAACACCACATCACCACCCGGAGCTTATTTTAGTTTTATTTTGCCCTTTAAAGGGAACTGAAACATGCTTCAACCTGATGTCAGAGTAGTTATTGGACATAAATGGTGTGTGCATGTGAGAAACACAGACTGGTACTACAGAAGGAGAAAGACTACTTTGCTGTTGACACCATGCCAGTGTCAAATGGAGTCCTGGTCTGGAATGGGGAAGCAGAGGCAACTGCCAAAAGAGAGAGGAGGAGAGAGAGACTTTCCTAAAATAGCTCAGGGAGCGTTGACACCAGACCTGGACAGCATGTACCGACCTCCCTCCAGCAGAGATGAGTCCCTCTGTTCCGCCTTCCTTCTTCATGCTCGTGTCTTCATGTTGGCTTCAGTAACATGACTCTCTCCTGCAGCGTCTTCGTACGGCAGCCACAGAGTGAGGACGGTCCAGGAGTTTCTGCGGTAAGGATGACTCTCTTCTTCTCCTCATGTCCTCTCAGATGAAGTTCAGTCAGAAGTGAATGCAGCTCAGTGCTGACGCAACTGCTAGAATGCCTTGTTTTAAATGCAATGATATGTGAATATCTTGATACTAGTGTAACTTCAATAGTCTAAAGCTTCTGTCAGTTTCAACCAAATCTTGAATCAAACGTGAAGATATTTCATGTTAAGGTCAGAATGAATGAAGGGTTGTGCTGCTGTTCACAGGACACATCCAGTTGCATTTGAAATGTATTTCTAAGTCATTTTAAACTGCTTTGAACATGTTGAATGTGAAAAGAAAGCAGTTTTTCAGAGGCCTGTGAGACTTGCAATGTGTGTGAAGATGTGCAGAAATGCTCAGCTTTCCACTGCAGGTAACATTAGACCAGAAGAACAGACCAATACCTGAAAGATAATCACAGCATTCTGTATTGCTGCTAAAGGAAGACAAGGAAGACATGGCAAGTTCTCCTAACAGCTGATGGAGAATGATGTGTAGCTGAGGCTCAGCATCATGGTCAGAGCTGTGTCTGGGGTTCAGAGGGTCTAACCCTAACCTGTATGCAGGTTGAGTGCTCTGCGGACGCTCCTGTTCATTATGAGCAGAGTGATCCTTATGCTATGATGGTGACCCAAATAACGTGTGCGTGAATTTTGTAACCTTGGTCCTCTCTCTGCAAAGAGTTCACTGTTATGCATACGTTTAAAACAGCCTGTATTTGAGATCATGAGACTTTGAGATGAATGGAACACACAGCTTTCAGTCCAGTGATCAAAGGTGTTGCTAGAATGAAAGGATTACATGCACAGTGAATAAAAAGGGATATTAGTGACATGTACTTGAAGCAGAGCGAGCGCTGCATACGTTCCCTCTCATCGGGTTCTTCATGCTGAGACCTGTGCGCTTATGTAAAGCAGGCAGAGTGATTACAAAACTGTTCAATAGCTCTTCCTCTATATGTTATAGAAAAGCACTTACTTTTATTGTATTATTCATTCTATGATTACATGTTTTAAACGACTCATGTCCTAGGTGATAAACCACTAGAAGGTCTGGGTACCTGCAGGGTCAGCAGTGGGTCAGGCTGTGACAGTAGATTCTGGAACACATGCTCCATATTTACCAGGCAAATAAGCCCCCCCCCCCCCCTTCCCCGCCCCTCTGTGCACAGCCAGTTTGCATAGAACGCCAAAGGATCAGAGGAAAGTTATTTCAATGCTTGACAGCCATACAGAGAATATGAAGCAGCTAGGAGCAGAGGTACATAAGGGATCACGGAGAACAGGTAACACAGAGTTCTGAACCACACAGACCTGGACCACGATGTAAGTACACGGCAGAGGATATTTACTTCATATTCTGATGTATCGAAGGTCAGTCTCATATTAACTCTCAGTGTTGGAATGTGAGCACTGAGTTGGTTTGTAGAAAACAAAGTCAGGAGGCTGCAGCTCACTAACAGCTGATAGAACAAGGCTGCATTATAATATTAATGTATGGATTATCAAACAATGACCCACAAAGCTTTGTGGTTCACGTTCTTCTCACTGAGAGGCTTCCTACCTGAAGTATCCCAGCTGGTTGAATCCTGAATGCTAAAGAGAGAACGCTTCCTTTCCTTTTATTATTCACAGCAACGTTCATAAAATAAACACAATGCCTATATTATGTTCATGCAGTCATATACTAACTGGGAGTCATAGTGACAACATGTAGTTTCACTTTATTTGTATGTGAAGAATTATTCATTGTTTTCAAATGCATAACATTTTATTATAAACAAAACAAAAAAATAAAATACCATGAACAGTAAATATAGAAAACTGTCAATGAACAAATGATCATAAACAACATACATTATCAACATAATTATATATAACTCCAACACAAAAACCTAATGTTTATTATATGAACCTTTTCTAGTCTGTATCCTATTTAATCTCTGTTTCAACCTTGGTAATTAAATCATGTTTTTTTTTTTTTGAGATGACATAACTTTATCAGCTTTACAGCAGCAAAGTAGGAGTAGGAGCAATATTTAAATAAACCAAGACAGACCTCTAATACATATTCTTATATCCTCTCCTTCACATCTGTCCTTGACCTCATGACCTTTACCACAGACACTGTTGGATCCTAAAACTGCTGCTTTACTGGACTACACGTCATCATTAATATCATCTGGAGAGATTTGTTCCATCAAGCCGAGGACGGACGTTCAAAAGCTCGTGCTCGTGTCTCCAGCGATTTGTGTGTGCGCGCACTGTGTGTGTGAGCGCTGGAAGCCCCGCCCCCTCGAGCCCCGCTCTGCATGCAGGCAGACAGATAGCAGAGCAGCGAGTGTGCTCTGATCCGCGCTATTTTAATAATCGTTTTTAGCGTGCGGGCACCGCGCTACCTTTTTAGTATCTATATACCGTGCAACTTTACAGAGTAGTGTAAAAAAAAGTATTTAAATCGACTCAGGCACCGGAAGGAAGCACCGAAATCTGCGTTGCTTTTCGGTCCGGTAGGTACCGAACGTGTTGGAACCGGTGCTATACTGGCACCGGTTCTCGGTACCCAACCCTAATCCCGACCGGGTTCACGCACCCCCAATCCCCCACACCTTAAAAAAAAACCGCAACAGAGCCTATTTATAGCCGCATAAAATCGGACTAATGCGAGAACTGTTTGCTCGCGCGTGGCGTTTGTTACAAGATTTAGTCCGCTGTATAAATTTCAGTTACACAAGGCGTCACTTTTAAAGAGCAATAAAGCGCCGTTCACACCAGACGCGACTCTCAAAAACGCGTCGCTAGCAAAACCATTGTTTTCCTATGGTACGGCGCGCCTTTCATGCGCGCTTTTTAAATGTCGCGCGACGCGTTTTTCAAGCGTTTTTTCGGCGAGCTTAAAAGGTTAAATATTCTCAACTTTAAGCGCCTTCCGCGGAGTCGCACAGCTCAAACGCACAGCTCCCTGGATGGCGAGGACACACGCACAGGCTGAGAGGCAGATTGCATTTCACATTTATTTACTTAAACACAGTAAGCCACGTAAAGAACAAAGAATGGCACATGCATAGGCTCAGAAACAAATATAAATAAAAAAGGAGGAGTCCATATGAGGATTTTCACATGCAGCGCAGGTGGCTCAGCCTGCAGTAAGAGAGATAGAGAGGGAGAGGGAGAAAGTGAGAGACGTGAGAGACTCACGTGAATGAGACTGCAATTGTTTTTGGCTGTTTTGTAACTCTTCCAATTTTGATCTAAAAAATGTAAGGGGCTTCTGACTTGCACTGGCATGCTTGGTGTTCAGGTGGCGGCGCAAATAAGAGTCTTCAGACAGCTGTTAGCCAGAACCTCACTGCACAACACCCACTGTGGCTTTGGGCAATCTGCATTGCTAATCCAAGTGAAGCCCAGACTCAGATAATTTTCATCATATTTCCTCTTTTTTTTCCCAGTCTGATGCTCACTCTCGTCTCCTCTTTCTCCGACTCCCGGTCGATTTCTTCTCCCGGTCTCTCCCCAACGCACCTCTCCGTTTCTCTCCCTCCGGTTCCTCACTCTCTCTCTGTCCCTCTCCTCTTTTATTGCTGATAGCTTCAGATGTCCCACCTGACAGCTTCCCCGATTTCAGCCAGTTTAACATATTTTCATGGATGTTGCTGAATGAATGAAATGACGTTAGGTGCACAAGCTAGGCTAGCTAGTGTGTACGAAAAGACAGTCTGGCGGCCGGACCGGAAGTGCATCTATTTATTAAATTGTACGTTTTTAATTTTAAATTTAAATCTTACAAAGGGACATTTTATAATTAAAAAAATCCTACTTAATTTTTTTTTTATTATGTTTAATATTAATTATTACACCATTAGACCACCACTACATTTTTCCTCTTGCGCACCACCTAGAGGCAGCTCACCACACTTTGGGAATCCCTGACCTATAACATCATTGTTGAATGTACCGAATAATCCTTTACAATCTAGTGTCACATTAGTCAGAGGGTTATACCAACCAAATCTGAAACAAATCTGACAAACCCTCTTGGAGGAGTTGGAAAAAGTTTACGTAATAAACATGAAAAACACACCAAATTCAAAATGGCCTACTTCCGGTTTGGTGAACGTTATGAAAGTGATAAATATGTCTAACTACACTGAAAAAGATGACTTTTTGGCCATGTAATTATTACCTTGATTATATGTATGTACAATAAATTATTATTTCAGTCCTTTTACTTTAAAAGGTCACCTTGTATTTAATGTGTTACTTTGTGTTTGTTAGTAATTATGAATCCTTATTTTGATAAGTACATGTGATCATTCACACCCAGTAATATTAACTAAACTACTGGAGTGACTGTACAACCTGACACAACAAAGTAAAATTTACTTGGGGGATGCAAGTAAACCTGGCAACTAGGACAAACATTCCAAACATTCATATCACTGTATTTTGTAAGATTCTGGCGGTTTCATGGTATATCACGGTATTTTTTTCGAATAAAAACATTAATTCATTGACGCAGAAAAGGACCACTAAACTATTGAACAGCTGTTTTTACATTGGTACATTTGGGAAGTTAGGAAGCTAAACATGGAGGGACTTAGGACCCAGGGAAACTCCGCCGCAGGAAGAGACAGACCGGAAGAGTCTGTCTCTTCCTGCGATGTGAAAGTGTGCGACTCTACCCAGCATGCAGTTCGGCAGTGTAATTTTATAAATGTGTGTAAATTAGTGTTACAAATTGTTTATGTGTCACAAACTGTTGTGTCGTGATGTAATCACTGTCCATTCTCACAATGTGTTAACAAAATGAAAATAATTCCAACAGGCTGGACAGGCAACATATTTAAATATGTTTTAATATATGTTCGTGCAATGATCCCACCAAATGTTGTCAACATCAGCAGAACTTTATCCCAGCTTTGGCCACAGACCAGAAAAATAGAAATGACCTGTAAAGCCGTAGGTTGTTGTGGAGAACTGTAGAACTGTAGAACCGTGCTCAGGCCGTAACCATGTGACTCATATCCATTCTGCTGTGATACCAACAGGTGGAGCACATCAAGTCCATCTCTCAGCCGGTTGAGCAGCTTCAGCTCAACAACTTCAGCTCCTTCTAGACCACACAGGTTAGACATACACACACACACACACACACACACACACACACACACACACACACACACACACACACATTTAGTAGTGTACAGTAGAGACATATATTGAGTTCTGAGTCCGCCTCCATTGCCCCTACTGGCAGTGTGATGGACATACTCAACCTGTGGAAAGATGACCCGGAGGAGGTTCTCTTGGACCTGGGCTTCGGCTGTGACGAACCGGACCTTTCTGGACGCATACCGGCTCGATTCATCAATCATCAGTCTCAGGCGAGAGGAATAAACCTCCAGGTGTTGCTGGAAGCCCAGAAGACCCGACTGGACCTGGAGAACCCAGATGTCAGCAGTAAGTGTGCATTGTTGTTGATACACCGACCAACAACTGATGCATGCATGACTATGTTGCATTAAGCCATCTCTGTGTATCTGTTTTTGAACATGGCAGCATTGATTTAATCCCATTCATTCACAAGAGCACAGGGGGGTATTCTTCGTACCTGGCTAAACAAAGTCAAGCAAATATCCTAATCTTCAGTTTAAATTAGCGAGATGATTGACATCAGGCTATCTGGGTTTCTTCACGGCTGATCCGCGCTGAAACGGTCTCGTTAATTCTAGCCAGACGTCAGTCATCTGGATAAATGCGCCCGCTTCTCTTCAGAAGGGATAATAATGGAGCACTGACACCACGATATTCTAACAGTACAATGGCAAATAAACTCAGAGGAGCCGCTTTTTATTTCTCTAATGAGAAGCAGGAGATGATCATCAAGGCATATGAGGAAGTCAATACCGTAGTCATTCACAGCAAACGTGTTGCGAATATTCCAACGTTTTTGCAACATTGTTGCCGTGAACGCAACTTTAACACCGCCCCGGCTGCGAGACATAAGCGTCGCAAATATATCAGACAAGTTAAATGCGTCAGTGTTGAGAAAATGTATCGGCAAAATTTAAGTGCTTCATCACCCAAATCAATCAGATTATATTTACGAATAAGTATATACTTATGAGGATATATGTACTGTATGCACGTATGAATCATGTACTATATATGTGGATATGAGTTTGAATATGTGTATGGGCGGATCAGTATGTATGTATTATTCATAATCAGAAATTCAATCAATTGAAGCAGTGAAAATAAATTATGTGTGATTCTCTGTATTCTCATCACGATCACCTTAATCATGTTCTACAATAATGATATGTATGGTGTACTAATAGCACTGTCATATAATTATGAGTGCTTTCAACACATCCATAAGTTTCTTAAGAGCTAAATAAACTTAAGAACAGTGCGGCATGCAGCGGCTGATAGTCTGTGTCTGTGACGGGTGATCAGCTGCGCCTGTGGTGATCAATGTCCGCGGCTCGAGAAGCTCTCGTAAATAAATTATTTCTTGCCGGCAAAATCTATATCGCCGCGTACAGGAAGTCATGATGATGTAAAGGATGGATCCTGGCGATCTGGAAGAACTCTCTCCCTATAAAACTAATATAACTAATATCGCTCCTTCATCAATGAGGAAGTGAGTTGCTTTTTTTATCCGGTGGGAGTGTCCAGCTTATCCAGTGAATTTCAGTAAGCCTGCCCGGGAGCAGGTTTAAATTTTTGGATGTGTTGCTATGGTGATTAATCTAAGCTTGCTTCGAGAAACCGAGAACGCCTGACCTACGTCATCTTATCCTGACAATTAGCCCGCTAACTCAGTAAGCCAGGTCCGAGAAATAGGGCCCTGGTCTCTGATCGGTGAAGAGGTCTGCCCAATATGCAAGTCACAAATAGAAAACATAGAAAACATTAAAAAAAAAGAGTCATCAGCTTCCCTTCTTGCTGTGAGGCCACGGTGCTAAGCTTTACCATATTAGTTTATTATCTTTTACTCACTTTGCGGGTAGTTTTTCTTTTATTTATTTTAATTTCAGTGGTCTGTCTTTCCTTCAGTGTGTGTTGACTAATGAATGCATTGATTACAGTAATCAGACTGGCTGCATAGGCTCTGCTTGATAACCCATCCTCTACTAGCCTAGTGTTTCCCAAGCAGCCAGAACAAGGTCAACCAGATGGGCCTGTATGGCTCTTCTTAGCTCTCCCCTTTGAACGGCTCCCGTTACCGCCGTGAGTTATCCCTCGCACAATACTCTCTGTATTCAGGCTCTCAATGGTTTTTATTCACTGTAACTCATTGGACTGTCTGTGTCTCCGGCTCTCTCTGACCGTCTTGCAGGCGGTGACTCTGGTCTTCCCTCGCTTCTTCGTCTCACTGCCTCTTATACAAGGGAGACACGACTAGTCGCAGCTGAGGCCGATCAGGCCTCTTCCCTGAGCTGCACTGTTCCTTATGCAACTATTAATATAACATAAACAACTATCGTCTCTGTAAAGATATTGAGGAGTAATGTCCCTCTCTCTCTCGGTGTGCTGTTATCAGAGCTTCTCCCTGCTTGCGTTACCGTGAGCATGCCGACTGGTAAGGAACACTAAAAACAGCTAGAACCATTTTCCAACAAGTATCTGGAGAAATTAGACACCCAAAAGTATTATAATCCTTACAACTGGACATTCTGAAGTTTTTATTTATTTACCAGTGATTCAATCAAATATCCACGCAGGTCCGGATCTTTCTACCACAATGGCTGTGCAACTACTCTTCTGCCTCCTCCAGCAGAGGGGCGGTCCTGTTTGGATTAGGGCAGTTTCACTGTGCGGATGTTTTTTGATATTCTGTCACATTCGACAGTGGAAGGAAATCCAGGTTTAGAAATATTAGATCTGGTATAAAATCAATGGATAATGCTGAAGAGACTGTTACTTGTTCTAAGACTATCAACAGATCTGCATATTGTACTTGTTTCTCCTGTCTCCTTCAGATCGTTTCAGACAACTTGAGGTTCTCCAGCAAGTAACCACAGCGTTTTCCTCCTTGGTGAGGTCTTCCTCCTCCTCACCTCTCAGAGCTCCACTGGGGAAAGCCCTGTCTCCTGATGCCTGGGACCGGAGGAGGCGCATGGGCATCCTGTTCAGAAGAGCATCCAAGAAGTCACGTAGCCAAATCCACAATCATAAAACCCAAGACTTAACCACACCAGCTGCCACACCTTCTCCCTGTGATGCACCTGAGTCACTGCAACCTCCATTCAGCCTGGGAGACAAAAAGGTCGCCTCAAAAAGAGTCAAACCTGGACTTCTGGAGACTGTGTGTCAAAGTTTTCTGGCAGAGGAAAAAGGAGCTGGTCCAGACCCTCAGCCCCAGCCAAACATAGCTCAGGAAGGAGCCCTCATACACCGGGCCCAGGAAACTCACCCCCTGACAGCCAACCAAAGGAAGAAGAGCCCAGGGCAGGGCAGGGAATCATTTGAGATTGAAGAGGCAAGTTAAACTGCACCAGTTCTCAAAGTTCATCAAAGGCAACACACACAGTTATAGCTTGGTGGTTTGTCTGCATGACATGAGGCCCATGCACATGTGGGGATTATTCTTTAGTAATAAAATGAATACAGTAATATGCAAGTCTAGCTTTGGATGCTAAACCCTCACTGCCTGTAGACTGTAACAAGCAGAACAGAGGCCGGGGTCAGAGGTGACCTACATGTCCAAACCATTCCTTTCATTGAAACACTGTCGTGCACTATAAGTCTGTCTTGGTTTTAAAATATTGTATCTGTTTGATTAGACAGAACAAATGCTTTATTGCTATACAGTTAATCCTGATTTTAGATACATGTAGAAGAGTTTGATATTTTCTGACCCCATTATTGTACATGTGCAATGTCTCCAGTGATTTGCTTAATAACTTACATTTTGCAACATATACTGGCCAGACAAATTTTTTTAAGAAATGTTTTTATTTGTTTTACCTCAATGACAATAAAGCATCATGAAAGTTATTTTAGTAAGTTGTACGAGAGCTGTAAAAGTCATGTGCTGTTTACTGTGTTGACAACCTAATACCTTTAACTGAGCTACATTATATACATTACACTACTTCCTGCATGAGAACGTGTTATTTACATATTAGTGCAGTTACCAGGAGACAGGGTTAGCACGATTAATTAACAACCCCAAAGGATGAACGGCTTAAATGAATCAGCACATTTCTGTATCAACAACATTATAACTTCACTAAGAAACGATTGTTAGCAGAGCATCTTCCATTGTCTTCCATTCCATAGTGAAATGCAATGAGCTGGTAACTGTGTGTTCTACCATGTCCCCTGCTGTAGTCATATTACTAATAATGTTGTCTTATTGCATATATTATTTCAGATCCACAGTTTTGATGAAAGTAGTGTCACAGGAGGAGCCGAAAATTTAGGTGGGTCTTAAACATATCATTATTATAGTATTATTATAGTAATACACTTTACACATGTTGTCTCTCTCTCACTTTCTATCATCACTTTAAAGCACAAAAACATGTCCATCTCAACCGTGTGAGAATTGAATGAAACTTATACAACAAATGCTTTGAAGAGTTTTTGAGATGCAATCAATCAGTCAATAAATATGTAAATCATTTGCATACAGTTTCAACATCATAGGAAAATCTAGTGTGATGCAAAAATGCAAAGTCTTCGAGGTTTTGCATTTTCATATTGAAAGCCTTGCTGGTCTTACTGCATGTTTTCTGTCTGGGAAAGATGTTAGGGAGGTGAGTTTCACCAGTCAGACATGTTCTATTATGTCACACTGCATGATGTCATGTGAAAAGCATGTACAAACCAACTGGTTGTCTTTGTAAAATTCTCACACATGTTAATAGTGCTTTTATCAGTGCACTATGTGTGACAGTCACTTCTGAAACCTTTTCTCCATTTAGACCTTCTAAGTGGATTTTCTCTCGTATGCCCCTTGGAAAGAGAGAATACAACCTCATTACCAAAGACTGGACTGTTGCTTTAGAACTATCACACATGATAGTAAGCTATGATTATAATGCACTGTCTCTCCTTCCATTTGTTCCCCATTTCCTGCCTTGTATGTAAGCAGCACAGGTTATACTACGGAGCAACAGCTGCCAGTCAGACAGCAGTGGTTTTTTAGAGGAGCCCTTCATCCCCCCTCTTCCTCAGCAGGCCTCACCCGGAGCTGATCTCATTAAGGTCTTACTCACAAGCCCCCTACATACCATTCTAAATCACTGTACAACTTTAAATCACTCGCAGATCAGATAATGTGTTAAAGTGCCTAAATGTGACAGTTCATCCAATTTGAAATAAAAGAATAAATGATTGTCTGTTTGGTTGCAGGCTCTGTCCGGCCTGTCAGGAGGGAGTACTGAGAGCCAGAGCAGTGAGAGGCCCGCCTCCCCCTCTCCTTGCCCTCGTACCCCTCCATCTCCCCGGTTCTCCTCATCTCTGACCTCTTCTGCTGTTAACAATGCTCTCGTTGTCTCACCCAGTCCTTCATCAACGCCTTCATTAGCCTTTAGCCCTTTTCCATCTCCTGTCTCGTTGCGTCTTCCAAAATCTGACCGACAAAATTCAGAGACAGAGACACCACCAGATCAGGATCAGTCTTCACCTGCTTCACTCTTTGCATTGGTATGTGAGTACCTTCTTCGTTGCTCTTCCTCAACCGAGTTACAGAACATAACTCACTCTCAAGATCTCACTCTCTCTTCTTCGGTCTTTACCACTATTTCCCATACATCTTTCTTAATGCAACCAGAGGAGATTAAAGATGAGGATAAGGATGCTCCTTCCCCCCAACTCTCTGCTGTGATCCATGACCCTGAAGGCACAGCATGCTCAACCTGTTCAAGTGTCCCTCCTCCTACCTCATCTCCTTTTCCCTCTCCAAATTTGGATCGTCTGTTTTCTCCGTTGATTGCTTTGTCTTCTACACAGTCTGACTCCTTCTCTGGGAGTCCAAGGACTTCTCAGTCAGAACAGAATGGAAAGGCTTTGCACGAAAGCTCCCTCTCTGCTTCTTGTAGTGAATCATCTCTGCTTCCCTTATCCCCATCTGACCCTCCTGCTTTTCATTGTCCAGCTTCTTTAGCCTCTCTCCCACTAAAAGAGTCCCTCTTACAGAGTCCAGAAAACAATCGCAAAGATTCCTTTTTCCCAGACTCAGAGGGAATAGGCCTCTGTGATCCACACACAGATGAGGAAGAAACACCCTCCTCTCTCTCCTTTCAGTTGCACAAGAACAATGCCTCAGCTCCATCCTCTCTCACTCTGGTCTCCTCTGAGTTTGAGGAGCATTGTCCCACACTGCCCTGCCTTCCTCGTGACCCTTCCTTTCCATTTTGTCAGTTGGCCTTGCCATCACAATCACATGATTTAGAGGATCTGCTAGATCCAGCTGTTGGAGAAATGTCTGACCTGTCAAAGCAGTCCATCTGCCAACATGATGATACCACAGACCCTGCTCCAACCCCTCCTGTACAAGATATTATTCATGTTAAGATAAATCACCGATCCTTGAACTTTGAGGACACCAATCAGAGGAATGGAAAGGGAGCCATCGAGAGTGAGAGACATACTGACACTGTACAGACTCAAGAGACTGTTGTTTACATCTCAGACACAGAGAGTTCTGCAGGCCTGTCAGAAGGTTGTAGATTAGTCTCAGAGGAAGTATGTAATCAAACAGAAATAGATCCGCAGCTCCTGTCCTGTAGTCTGCATGACGAGCTTTCAACTGGAACTCTACCGGAACAGTGTCAAAAGAAAGTTAATGGCTCAGACACTGAATTACTCAGAGGTTTTTTAGTTGTACCTGATGAGGTGCCAGAGGCACACAGTATAACTGAAGTGGAACCAAAGGATCTTATCAAGATTGAGAGCTTAGATTGGGTATTCCAAACGTCAGTGGATGACTCGGAAAGTGAAACTGGAGATGTGGATGCCTTTTTGCAGCAGCTTGATGCTGAAGGGCGAGTCTACTGGGCAGAACCTATCCAGGTTTCCAATGCAAGCCCTGTGCTTGAAGAGTCAATCAGCGTTGATACCTCAGACGGATGTCCTGGGAATTTTAATTTGCCTAGAGGCCCAGCTGTTCTAGACGTATTCCCATCCACAGGCAGAGCTATGCTTTTGTCTCAGTCATCCTCATCAACAATGGACACTGACCAGATGTCAAGAAATACAACTGCCTCCTCGAATACACCCTCCTCCTTGACCCTAGCGCCATTCCCATCTCCCTCTGCAACCCCAGCCCTCAAGACATCCAGCCGCTCTGTTTCTGTTCAGATGTCTTCCTCTCTATCTTCTCATATCGTCCACAGAAAGGATGTTCCTTATATAACTGACTCAAAACGCACCCTTCTGCCTACTGTTCTCCCTTTGGACACGTCCACACCTTTCCGTGCTGTCCAGTCATGGACAGACCTGCAGATTCAACGAAACCCTCTCACCAAGAAGTTATCACATGGGGCTCTTCATACTGCCCCAAAGGATGTAACATTATCCATTGGTGCCACAGAAACAACACAAGGACCTACGCTGAACTTGTCTTTGTCTTCATCTTTCCCTCTGCTGTCTAATGACTGGCAGTCACATGACTGTCTCCCTGAGATGACTAAACATCATCCCACAATGTCGGTCTCTGTGGATAAAGGGCTGTGGTCTGATGAGGAGGAAGAGGTTGATGGTAATGAAAATGAAGAAGAGGTGAACCTTTGGAAGGAGAATCAGGCAGCCACCATGGCATGCTGCTGCTCCTGTGACCATCAGTGTACGTGTCTCACTCAGAAGAGATACAACAGTCCTGTGAGTATTACCACACTCTACATGGTGTCTCCTTATTTTACTTCATCTATTCAGACAAACACATAGATATCATCTGTCATGTTCCGGTTGCGTTCTGGGTCAGTCAGGGGTCTGTCAGATTCCGAGTCGGCTGGAAGCGTTTTAGAAATGGAGACAGTTCACAATATAGTTCAAAGTTGGTTTGCCGTCATCAGTCAGGGAAATGATTAACACTTGAGACCCCTGAAAGCCACAATAGCAAAATTCTGGGACGTCTCTGAAAAAACCTTCAAAATCTGCATTGCAATTGTCACTAAAGATGTCTTTTAAAGCTTACTATTCACAGCAGTATTCACTATACAGACATTATTGTTGTGGTGTTTGCTCTTCTATTTGCATTGAAACCCTGTTCTTTCTGGGAAAGTGTTCTTCCATATGTTGTGTAGTTCACAGAACTGAACATTACACAATACAATCTGAAGAACTTCATGGTTTCACTCGGTTAGAGATATGGATGATATGCCTGAATTGTGATGAACCTGCTGTCCATTTGGTGAAAAGTTAGTAAGACATGACATGTTTGCGTGTTGAGAGAAAGAGGCGAGTGTGCTGTACATCATTTATACATGTTTGCAGTCCAGTTGGATGTGGCAACAAATGCTTTATGGCTGTACTTGGATATCAACATTAGTTTTTACTTCACCCATTTTAAATGTCAATATAGCCGAACTTTCAGCTCAGCTGCTGTCAGACATAGATGGGATCAGTAGTCCTGGGTAACAGGTTGTCCAGGTCAAATGTATTTCTTCGTCAGTAATGTATGGCAGTGAATTAATAATATAAATATATAAATAATAAGGCTTAAAATGGTAAAAGGCTACTGTTATTATTAGTTAGTTTTAATTGTATGTACAAAATATTGTATATTTAACTAATATTTAATGTAATAAAAATATATACCACCGATGATTTTTAAAAATTTACTTTGAAATAAATGTACAAATACTGGTAAATAAAACAATATACTGTTTATTTTAGATCACATCATGTGTAATTTGAGGTTTTAAAACTTGTATATTCAACAGATCTTTAATCTTAATCTTATAAACCCGATGGCCCTTTTTCTCTTTTTTTCCGAAAATGAGAATTGAATTTTTTCAAAACTAAAACTATGCTATCTCCTCATCCACAGGGTTAATAAAATCCCTTACAATGGCATATTTCAGTAAAACACACATCCCTGTAACCGTACGGGCCTGTGGAAATCTAATACATCAATGTAGATCATTTTCTCACCAGTATTAATGTCTCCATATCTTGGGCGTTCCCAGATCCTACGATCTCATTGGTCCTCAGACTCTTCTGAAACCGCGTCAGACAGCACATGCGGAAGTAGGCGGTCATTTTGATATGCTGTTAGTCATGGTGCGAGCAAGATTCAGGTCAGAGTAGGTCATTTTTCAATTCTTGAACCGAAAAACACGTTTTTTAGACTGAATATGCTTCCTAACATGTCAATGCTTTACTGGATTGTGATTATTGTAATATTTCTAAAGATGATCAGTACTAGTCTGTGGGTTGATGGGAAGGCCCCGAACAATACTTATTTAAAAAACTCGGGAGCTCTCGAGGAGTCATTTTTGGGGAATCTTACTCAGGCTCTTGACTTTTTTTTTTTTTTTTTAAAGGCAAGGAGTTCCTGAACGTCGGTATAGCCATCTGATTTTGGGCTAATTTTGGGCTATACAAAATAAATTGAATTAAACTGAACGTGTGACAGTTGTATGTATTTCGTCTACAGTTATACAGTGGCTTGCAAATGTATTCATACCCCTTGAACGTTTCCACATTTTTTCACATTACACACCACAAACATAAATATATTTTTTTGGAATTTTATGTGAAAGACCAACACAAAGTGTCACACAATTGTGAAGTACAAAGAAAATTAAACATGATTTTAAAAAAAATATCACAAATAAAAAACTGAAAAGTGCAGTGTGCAAAATTATTCAGCCCCCTTTTCTCAGAGTGCAACCAATTGCCTTCAGAAATTGCCTGATGACTGCTGAATGATTGAATGTTGACCGAATGACTAAATAGAGTCCACCTGCGTGTAATCTAATCTCAGTACAAATACAGCTGTTCTGTGACGGCCTCAGAGGTTTGTTAAGAGAATATTGGGGAGCAAACAGGACCATGAAGTTCAAGGAACACACCAGACAGGTCAGAGATAAAGTTGTGGAGAAGTTTAAAGCAGGGTAAGGCTATAAAAAGATTTCCCAAGCTTTGAACATGTCACGGAGAACTGTTCAATCCATTATCCGGAAATGGAAAGAGTACGGCACAACTGCAAACCTACCAAGACACGGCCGTCCACCTAAACTTACAGGCCGAACAAGGAGAGCACTGACAAGAGATGCAGCCAAGAGGGCCATGGTGACTCTGGACCAACTGCAGAGATCCACAGCTCAGGTGGGGGAATCTGTCCCCAGGACAACTATTGGGTGTGCACCTTACAAATCTGGCCTTTATGGAAGAGTGGCAAGAAGAAAGCCATTGTTAAAAAAAAAAACATAAGAAGTCCCGTTTGCAGTTTGCCAGAAACCATGTGGGGGACACAGCAAACATGTGGAAGAAGGTGCTCTGGTCAGATGAGACCAAAATTGAACTTTTTGGCCTAGATGCAAAACATTATGTGTGGCGGAAACCTAACACTGCACATCACCCTGAACACACCATCCCCACTGTCAAACATGGTGGTGGTAGCATGATGCTCTGGGGGTGCTTCTCTTCAGCAGGGACAGGGAAGTTGGTCAGAGTTGATGGGACGATGGATGGAGCCAAATACAGGGCAATCTTGGAAGAAAACCTGTTGGAGTCTGCAAAAGACTTGAGACTGGGGCAGAGGTTCACCTTCCAGCAGGACAACGACCCTAAACAAAAAGCCAGGGCTACAATGGAATGGTTT
This sequence comes from Taurulus bubalis, assembly GCF_910589615.1. NCBI lineage: Eukaryota > Metazoa > Chordata > Actinopteri > Perciformes > Cottidae > Taurulus > Taurulus bubalis. The sequence continues at coordinate 19,446,176 of NC_136606.1, read as the reverse complement.
AAAACAAAACGTATTCATGTGTTAGAATGGCCCAGTCAAAATCCAGACCTTAATCCCATCGAGAATCTGTGGCAAGATCTGAAAACCGCCGTTCACAAACGCTCTCCATCTAATCTGACTGACCTTGAGCTGTTTTGCAAAGAAGAATGGTCAAAAATCTCAGTCTCTAGATGTGCAAAGCTGGTAGAGCAACCCTGTCTCCTAAAAATTACGTTCCCCCAGAACTAATGCGCATTCCCAATTACGTTTGATCAGAAACGTATCTCCTCCCTGATTATGTTTCTGTTTGACGTATTACACATACGTTGATTATACACGTATAGGTTGATTAAATACGTATGTTGATTATACACGTATTTTTGTTTTTATGTTTGTGTTTGACGTATTACAAATACGTTTATGATCGTGTGTTTGTGTTATTGTGTTCTTGCTTTATTTAAGCATATTTTAATTGTTAAACTCTGCGGAGAAAAAAGAAAAGAGGGGCGGTGTGAGGCCAGTGACAGCCGGCCAGTGAGAGCCGGCCGCACCGGGCCGGGTGCCGGCCGGGCGCCGGCCGCACCGGGAGCCCGAGAGTCGGTCGCACCGGGAGGTGAGCACCGGGGGGACCAGCCGCACCGGAGCACCGGCCGCACCGGGAGGCTCGGGGCTCGGTGTTCAGACGCTTGGCGTCGCCGTCAGGCCGTCGGTAACAGCCTCCATCGCTCCGGTCTTCTCTGAGTCGGGTTGTTTGTGAATGCAGCCCAAAGTGTGTGATAAACTCCATCTAGTACAGTAAACCACTGCGATCATCAGCAGACACTCGGATCTCTGTGGACACATCAAGTGCAGAATCTGACGTGAAAAATATTCAAACGGGCGGAAAGAGTCACGGGACCCAACATCCGGTTTTCAAAATACTAAATGATATGAATGTGTTCAGAACATTTCTGACCACATCCAAACATCTTAACTGTAACAGTACGTTGTGTTTGACTTATTACAACATTTATGTAAGACCAGTACAGTAAATATGTTTGGATGTGGTCAGAAATGTTCTGAACACATTCATATCATTTAGTATTTTGAAAACCGGATGTTGGGTCCCATGACTCCTTCCGCCCGTTTGAATATTTTTCACGTCAGATTCTGCACTTGATGTGACCACAGAGATCCGAGTGTCTGCTGATGATCGCAGTGGTTTACTGCACTAGATGGAGTTTATCACACACTTTGGGTTGCATTCACAAACAACCCGACTCAGAGAAGACCAGAGCCGGCGCGAAGGAGGCTGTTACCGTCGGCCTGACGGCGACGCCAAGCATCTGAACACCGAGCCCCGAGCCTCCCGGTGCGGCCGGTGCTCCGGTGCGGCTGGTCCCCCCGGTGCTCGCCTCCCGGTGCGACCGACTCTCGGGCTCCCGGTGCGGCCGGCGCCCGGCCCGGGCCGGCCGGCCGGCTCTCACTGGCCGGCTGTCACTGGCCTCACCCCGCCCCTCTTTTCTTTTTTCTCCGCAGAGTTTAACAATTAAAATATGCTTGAATAAAGCAATAACACAAACACACGATCATAAACGTATTTGTAATACGTCAAACACAAACCTAAAAACAAAAATACGTGTATAATCAACATACGTGTTTAATCAACCTATACGTGTATAATCAACATATGTGTAATACGTCAAACACAAACATAATCAGGGAGGAGATATGTTTCTGATCAAACGTAATTGGGAATGCGTATTAGTTCTGGGGGAACGTAATTTTTACGAGACAGGGTTGGGTAGAGACATACCCCAAAAGACTTGCAGCTGTAATTGCAGCAAAAGGCAGATTCTTCCTTATTTTCTTTTCGAAAGCATAATCAGGTAGGCCTTTCGTTTGTGGAGCATCGACTGTCTGTGATCAAAATGATTTTGATCCTTTTTTTCAGGAGAAATGTAAAAATCTGCCAAGTATTTGTTATTATTATATGTTATAAAGGCTTAAAACACGGTGTAACAAGTAAAAGGTTAAGAAATGTATTTGAATTTGGATCATATTTCTTTACTAAACAATTGAAAATTAACATGACCAAAGCTTTTGAGATGGCAGAAATTAAATTTAACCTATTTTACATCTTCTCAAACTGTTTTGTTTGCATAGAGCATTCAATGTCCATGTTATAGGCTTTTATATGTGTCCATGTTATAGACTTTTATATGTGTCCATGTCCAGGGGTTTTAGAGATTTGTTTATCTCCCTGAAGCAGTTCCGGTCCAGCTGAAGACAGAACCCATTATATACCCATATTGCCGTCCTCAAACATCCAGACAGAATTTTACAGGCAGCTAGTACAGTGTTTCCTCCCCAAAATGACTTTCTGCCTGTCCTTTTCCCATTGTCCTGCTTTGTGTTTGTGTGGACAGAAAAGTGGCCTTTAGTGGGGGGGGGTATAGGAACTCTCAGAAACTATACTATACTATTATGTACAACCACCACATTATTTCCAAAGAAAACACCACTCAAAAGGCAGTGAAAAGCCAGTCAAACTATCTTCCCTGCTCTCTCGCCTGCTCTCTGCTGCTGCTCTGCCCTGCTCTCTTCCACCCCTCCCCCACAGACAAGCTTGCCGTCATTGTTCTATACCATTACCGTAATGGGCCGCATGGCATTGGAAAGCTACGCTTATTGGCGTTCAGAATCCGTTGGAATTACGTCGATGGCGTAAATATTCGAGGAGTTACAGTAATCTTAGTTTTGCATCCTGTTTGCATATTACTTCCTGTGACAGCTCCTGTCGCCGGCGACAGTTGCACTCTTTTTTTTTACGTGTGATAAGTGACTGACAGGCTTGTCCGTCCAGGGCGGGCCCAGCCGAGTCCGAGAGCGGGCCCGGCCCCCCAAGGCCCGCCCATAGCGCCGGGTCTGGCCACTCTTGCAACATTCTTGCTTGTAAAACTTGAAATTGTGCAATTTCAACCATACTGTTGAAACTCTGAGAGGTGGTCAAAACAACACTGCTTTCCTATAATCTTCATGTGTGGTGTGGTACATGTACACTTTAGTCATTTGTTTATTGAATGCAATCCAAAATTGCGCACTGCAGCCAGGAGCGATTCTTCTACTACGATAAAGGTCATTTCTGTCATGAGCTTGGTTTTGCTTTGGTTTGTTTCCCATTTTATTTTGATGTTCCTTGCCTCTTGTGTCCTGTGTTTTTTTACTTCCTGTCTTTGCGGTCTTGCCTTCATTTTTTGTTCAGCATCTTATTATTGTCATTTCAGGATTTCCTGTTTTATTTTTGTGTTAGTTACGGATGCAGTCGAATACTCCTTTTTGGTCAGGATGGTTCCTAACTGAGTGAAATAACCTGAAAGTATCTAAGTGGCCGCCATGATACGAGACAATTCTCTAAATGCAAAGGAATTGAGCTTCAATGCTTCCTTGATTAGATCCTGTTGCATCGGAGATAATTCCGCCCCACAATTCCTCAAGAAAAAGTGGTTAGGGTTAGACGTTAGGAGGTATTTTTTTGACTATTCGATTGCAACAAACCTTTACTTTCATTTCAGATCCCTTCACTTCCTGCCTTTGAATGTTTTCATGCCACTGTGAATGTCTGCCACAGCCCTGATTGACCCTGTGTCTAATCACCTGTACCTCATCTCTGGAGCTTTTTTTTTTTACAGATTTTTCGGAAATGAGGAAGTGAGTTTTAAAAAAACTCAAACGCTTCTAGATCATCAACCACAGGTCCGATCTAATACATTTAAACGGCTAAAGTACTGTAAACCCTTGTGAGAAGAGAAACGATGGACTACATAAAAAAGATTGTTATATTTTTATAATTACGCAATTCCGTAAGCTCAACATGACTGAGCGATTAAAACGTTTCACTATTTAACTAATATAGTACCCCTAACAACTCCTATGCTGTAACCGTAGAGACTGTACGAATATTCCAGTAGTGGGACTGTTTGTAAAGAATTGATGTCGCGAGCTATGAAAAGCCGACGGGACTTTTTTGCTTCCGTGTTTCAAGGTCCTGCGATCTCATTGGCCCTCAGACTCATATGAAAGCGCGTCAAATGACACGCACGGAAGGAGACGGTCATTTGAAGTACACAACGGTCATGGTGTGAGCAAGATTCAGGTCAAAGTTGCTCATTTTTCTATTTCTGAACCGAAAAACATGATTTTTGGACTGGAAAGGCTTGTGTTTATTGTGATTATTTTACAGATTTGGATACTCTAGGTCTTAATCTTTCTAAAGAGGTGCAGTATTACTCTGTGGCATGATGGGAAGGCACCAACAATACAATTACAAAAACTCGGGGAGCGACCGAGGAGTAATTTTTTGATCAGACTCTTGACTTTTGATCACATTTATGCAGAAAATAAATAATAAATATTCCTTTTTTATTTAAACGGCAAGGAGTTGCTGATTCTTTAGAGATCAAGGACAATAGGGGCCGGTATTCATATTAAGGTCATATGAGCTGTAGAACACCTGTAGAAGCCCTGATCAGGGGACCCTCGGGTTGATGAGGTTAAACCCTCTGTTCCCCATCTCTGTGCCAGTTAGTCTTTTTCCTCTGTGTCTCATGGTCCAGTGAATTCATAGTGTCATGTTCTTGAGTTTTGATATCGTTGCCTGTTTTTGCCCGACCTTGTTTTTGCCTCATCCCTGCCTTTGTTTGCCTAAAGGATGTATTGTGTAACGAACCTGCTCTGTTCAGTAAAGAGTGTTTAATCTACACTTCATCTTGCTATCTGATCGTGCGATTTAGTCCAGTTCTTCCTGTGCTTCAGCGAGGCATAACAATTTCGATAAAAATAAATATCACCAAATAGCATCCGTTCTCATATTTCAATAACCACATTCTCCTTTGTGAAATTAAAAGTAATACAATGAAGAGCTTTAGTACAAAAGTAACAACAGTTTAAAGGGTCGAAAAAAATAATATTTCCAGCTATATAGATTATGTTTAAATGGTTTATGTTTAAAACACCAACCTCCCACCCACAGCTCTATCACTCTCACCTGCCCACTCTGTTGCACTCACCTAATCAGCTAATGCAGTGCACCTGTTAGTCACACCCATCTCGTCAGCTCCATCACTCTGTCCACTCTGCTGCACTTGTTCCCTGCAGTGGCGGGGCGTGCGTTTTCAACCTAGGCCTTCAGTGCCATGTGTCCACATCAGGTGTGGACTTTAAAAAAAAAAGGGTCCCGGGAGATTCACGGGGAAAAAAGGAAGAACCCTTCAGGAGAGCAACAGAGGAGGATCCCTCTCCCCGGATGGACAGAAGCAATAGATGTCATGTGACCAGAATGAACAATGTAACAGAGTTACAGCACATCACATGAATATGACAGAAATTATTCATATAATGAGTAGTAGGCATGGTCCATGATCCAGATAGCCATGATCCATGAAGCAGAAGGAGGGAGCTAGGAGAGGCATCAGTAGGGCTGCCATGGTAGGAGCCAGGAGGTAGGAGGTAGGAGGCAGACGACAGGAGGCATAGGGGACTCATGTGGACAAACTGTTTTGGTGCGTGAAATTGATTTACCAAAGGTCTTAGGTTCACATAAGCAATGAAATATATGAATAAAATGATAGATAAATGTCTAATACCAAATTGTGTGTTATCGTTTTCTGAGTAGAAGAGTTGTCTGCAATGTTCCCTCCAATTTTTTTTTTAGCACTGAGCACATTTATTTTTTTCTGAGCGCACATTTCAGCACTGTGAGCAATTCGCAACCACACGACCTGCCGAAAATGACCACAAGCCTGCGTTAGCCATAGGGAATTCAAAGAGATGACAGCAAATGCATCAATATGTATACAAGGTTGATATTTATTCAATATCCTTTATAATGGCTGGACTTTGGTAAAACACCATCATTAAAATGTTCCCAGTCAGTTTAGTTGAACTTAAAGGATCTTTGTTGAACTTCAATAAGGGGAGGTGATGACTGGTTCACTGGTTATGACTGATAATGATATCTATAAAAAAATAAAAGTATCAAAGGTGTTTAGTCATTTCTCAGCAGGTACAACATTTAAGTGGAACTTCATTGAAAGAAAAATGCTAATGCAGTGCTTAACAATAATTATAGGCCTATTAAATTGACATGGTGTCATTTTTCCTAAAGGTAGCCTATATAAACAATGTAATAGCTTCATATTCTTCATATTTAAATATGTCTGAAAGTTTCATCCTACCTGTGTCAGTTTGGACTATTTCATCTAGCCACTCATGTTTGAACGTTAGGCAGACCTTTTTCTGGGGCACCTTTCTTTTCGCCATGGTAGCCTATAACTGCTGGAGCAGGGCCCGCCAAAAGGAGCCTAAACAGCACCGGCCCTAGCTCATGTGGCGCTCTTGGCGAGCTTCACTCCTGGCGCCCAGAGGAGGACAGCGGGGGTGGGCGGTGCTAACGGAGGCAGAGCGCTAGCAGAGGTACAGAGAGCGCATGTCGAGAAACGGGACGCTGATTGGCCAAGAAGACTCGACACGTCACATCAAAGATCTTATTATTGTGAAAATGGCTCACTCCTATCTCAGAAACACTGGCGCAAAAAAGATTTTTAACCCCTGAAAGAAAATTGTTTGTGCGGTCTGAAAAATGTGCGCGGTCTGAAAAATCTATTGCGCGGCCACTTCGACTGGCCTGTGCGGCCGCGCACGCGCACAGCTTAGAGGGAACACTGGTTGTCCGTCACTACTTTCATCAAAATGAGAGGGGGACTGAGATAAAATGGGATGAGGAATAACTTCATACTGCAGACCAAGCTTCATGGGGTGTGTGCACATGAAACATTAATATTACAACAGTTTTTGTTTTCAAACAAAATATTTACTATATATTTGAGTCAATATGTTCTATAGAAAAACTAACTATTTACAATGTTTACACAATGTGCATGTTTATTGAATGTTTCAGTTTTTCAAGGACAGTTTTCAGAACAACACATGTAGTCTGTGTGTATGTGTGTATTATGGACTCTTTATCAGCGCATGGTCGTGTGTCACGTCGCGCAGAGTAAAACTGAACAGCTGAATAAATAAATAATATTTTAACAATATGTACTATCAGTTTTCAAATTTAACTGGATGAATAATAAATACATATTCTTCGATCATTTCAATTACAATGAGGGCTGGATTTAACAATGGTGAAAAAACATTACTGAATGGTTTTGAAAAATGTTTATCTTAAAATAAAGTACTCATTTTACAAAAGTAAATGTAACTTAATTGTCTTTGCCCTGTAGCTTTAAATCCAGTGAATTCAGGTGTCTAATAGTGTTAACCAAAAAGCTACGATATTATATTATTCTCTCATAAAATGTGTGTGAGGCTCCTCCAATGAATCGCCACCTTAACGTGGTGGAGGAGTTTGAGTGGCTCAGTGATCCTGGGAGCTATGTTGTCCGGGGCGTCAGCCCCTGGTAGGGTCTCCCAAGGCAAACAGGTCTCGGGGGAGAGCCCAGACTAAGAGCGGTTCAAAAAAACCCTGATGAATAGCAGCCCACGGTCTAAAGGTACCTCGCCCGGACAAGGGAAACCGGGGCACCCTCCCGGAGCCAGACCCAGGAGGGGAGCTCATCGGCGAGCGTCTGGTGGCCGGGCTTTCGCCCATGGGGCCCGGTCGGGCTCAGCCCGAAGAAACAACATGGAGCAGCAGTCACCCCGTGGACCCACCACCCGCGGGGAGAATTATCGGGGTCGGGTGCTATGCAGACCGGGCGGCGGGCCAGGCAGGAGACCTGGGCGAGCCAATCGCCGGCAGCATAGACTAGCTCTAGGGACGTGGAACGTCACCTCGCTAGCGGGGAAAGAGCCGGAGCTGGTGGAGGAGGTGGAGCGGTACCAGCTAGATATAGTTGGGCTCACCTCCACGCACAGCATGGGCTCTGGAACCAAGCTCCTGGAGAAGGGTTGGACTTTGTCCTTTTCTGGAGTTGCCCAGGGTGAGAGGCGCTGGGCGGGAGTGGGGATACTCACGAGCCCCCGGCTGAGCGCCGCTATGTTGGAGTTTTCCCCGGAGAACGAGAGGGTTGCCTCCCTGCGCCTACGGGTTGCAGGGAGTAAAGCTCTGACTGTTGTTTGTGCTTGTGCACCGAACAGCAGTTCGGAGTATCCGGCCTTCTTGGAGTCGGTGGGAGGGGTCCTGGAAAGGGCGCCGCCTGCCGACTCCATAGTTAGAGATAGTTAGAGACCCTTAGAGATAGGGTAAGGAGCTCGGACATCAGGAGGGAGCTTGGAGTCGAGTCGCTGCTCCTTCGTGTCGAAAGGAGTCAGCTGAGGTGGTTCGGGCATCTAGTCAGGATGCCTCCTGGACGCCTCCCATTAGAGGTTTTCCAGGCACGTCCAACTGGTAGGAGACCCCGGGGAAGACCGAGGACACGCTGGAGGGATTATATCTCCCGGCTGGCCTTGGAACACCTCGGGATCCCCCAGAATGAGCTGGAAAGTGTTACGGGTGAGAGGGAAGCCTGGGTCGGCCTGCTGAACCTGCTGCCACCGCGACCCGACCCCGGATAAGTGGCTGATAATGGATGGATGGATGGAAAATGTGTGTGAGGGACTATATATATATCTGTTATTAAATCACTTGTTTCAGCTCTTTTCTCTCTGTTGACATTATTGTGGGACAGTGAATGAATGTGTAATGATCTGATCGTATTGGGCATCAGATTGTTTATTTTTCTGTTCCTTCATTTGGGATGAGAGTTGGTACGTGTGGTGTATTAACCAAGCGGACGCACGGCAAACGTTACTTCTTTATTCGGCTATGGAATGATGGATAACAGACTGCGCATGCGCGCTAACTCAATGTCCTCAATATACCACATCATTCCCCTTTTAGCTGAGAACAACAACTTTGACACTCTAAACCGAACAACAGTTTCCTGATACTTTTAACAAAAACAACATATGATTCAGAATACAGTCCACTGTAGGATATATAGTCTTATGGCATATATCGCTCCGGCGGTTTAGTCACTCGGTTTGAGCGCCTCAGAGCCACTGGTTCTGTCTCCAGAATCTCGGGTGTCAGCATGTTAGCGTCGACAACTTTCTGAGAACTGCTGCAGTCTTCACCATCATCAAGTTCAGCCTGTGATTCAGTGACATCTTTATCAGGTTGAGCAATGGCACGAGCTCGCAGCTAGTCTCCATGACGTCTGTGTACTGTGTCGGAGTCCCGCTCTCTGACTTCATAGGAAACAGGGCCTGTCTGTTTCACAATGAAACCTGGAATCCACTGTAACTCCCATCACAGTGCTGCGTAGATAAACAGCGTCGTCTTCATCAAAGAACCGATCTGCAGCAGTGCGGTCATGGTGTTCTTTTTGCTGATACTGTTTCTTACGTACTGTCTCCTTGGTACTTTTGGTAGGCTTTAGGAAATTCAACCTTGTCCGGATATGTATGTGAAGACACAGGTCAGCCGGGGACTGTTCAGTAGTGCAGTTAGGCGTAGTCCGATATTGCAGCAGGAACAGTGAGATCTTGTCCTCAATGTTCAGTGAATTATGAGCAAGCTTTTTCATACCTGCCTTGAACGTCTGAACATATCTCTCTGCCAGACCGTTTGTTGCTGGATGTCCTGGTGCACTTGTGGTGTGCAGAATTCAATTCTGCTTGGCAAAAGTCTGGAACTCGTCTGATGTGAATGTGGTCGCATTGTCTGTCACAATTTGTTCAGGTAGACCGAAAGAGGCAAACAGTCTCCTGAGCCTGATGATTGTTGCTTGAGTGGTGATCTGTGACATACAAAACACCTCCAACCACTTTGAATGTGCATCGACCACAACCATGAACATGTGGTTCAGGAACGGTCCAGCAAAGTCAATGTGTAGTCTCTTCCAGGACTCACCCGGGAACTCCCAGGGATGTAGTTGAACCTGGCGTGGCATCTTTTGATCTAACTGGCATGTCTCACATTCCTTGCAAATCTGTTCTACTTCCAAGTCAAGGTTCGGCCATACACATTTGCGAGCTAAAGCTTTTGTTTTCACTATGCCTTGGTGCCCAGAGTGAATCTCTTTTAACGCAGCTCTTCTCATCTTGGACACAACCTTGCTCTGTGGACAACTCATTTCCACAACTCATTTCTTTTTGTGAAAAACACCTTCAGGTTTTCCTCTACCCGAGTGGGCCAGCCTTCCATTACATACTTACGTATACACTCGTGACAACTCACTGTCGGTGCGTGTCGTCCTTGTAATCTGTGTTGCGTTGAGTAGTGCTTCTTGTATATGCTCCGCCAGCAGTGAGTGGACTAGAGCTGAAGTCACGGCTGTTCCTGTGTCACTGGTCTCCAGCAAGGGAGAGCGAGAAAGTCGATCAGCATTACTGTGGTCTTCTGATTTGCAATAGACAATGTGGTAGTCATACACTGACAATATAATCGCCCAGCGCTGAATAAATGCTGCGGCCAGTGTAGGCAGGTTCTTGTGCTCTCCAAACACTGTCAGAAGTGGTTTATGGTCAGTCATTAAGTTAAAACGTCTACCCCACAAGTACTGGTGGAATTTCTTTACGCCATATATCAGTCCAAGAGCTTCTTTCTCTATTTGAGAATATTTTTTCTACGCTGGAGACAGTGAACGGGAGGCAAAAGCAATGGGTCGTTCCTCCCCGTCTGGCACGGCGTGTTGGATCACTGCTCCGATGCCATAGGAAGAGGCATCGCATGCTAGTCAGTGGCAGACTGGGGTCATAGTGGGCTAGCACCCGGTCACTAGTGTGCATCCCATAATGAGGAGGTCATCAAGAAAAACTACCACTGGTAAGCCTTTCATTAGATTTTCGCTGGAAGATGGATGGTGCAGAGCTGATTCCCAAAAGGAAGTCGGTTATACACAAACAACCCCCTGTGGGTGTTGATGGTAGTTTATTTCTTGGAGTCATTATCCAGTAACACCTGCTGGTAGGCTGTAGCTAAGTCTATCTTGGAGAATATCTTACCTCCACTAAGGGTTGCTAACAACTCCTCTAAATGTAGCAAAGGGTAGGTTTCTGTCTCAACTGCCTGATTAGCTGACACTTTATAATCTCCACACAGACGGAGTGACCTGTCTTTTTTCTCCACTGGCACTATGGGCGCTGCCCATTCACTGTGCTTACTGGAGATATAATGTTAGCTTCCTCCAGCTTCCTGAGCTCTTCATCTACTCTGTCTTTCATAGCAAATGGAAGGGGTCTGTGTTTACAGAATTTAGGAAGCGCATCAGGTTTAACTCTGATTGAGGCTTTAAAGTCTTTCAGAGTCCCTAACTACTCTCTGAACACCTCTGAATATTTATCCAGCACTTCACTAAGCGACGTACACTCAGCTTCATACAGATTATTTATCTGCTCCCAATTTAGCCTTAGTTTCCTTAACCAATTAACCAAGCCTTAGTTTCCTTAACCTTCTGCCACACAGTGTTGCTCCATTCCCCGTAACAACTAAAGTGGTAAATTCACCGCGAGGCATTGTGTTGCAAGTTGTGAAAAATGGATCCCGTCATGAAAGTGGCGTCACAAACGCGTCACAAAGCGAGGGAATCTGCAGAGGAGAGCCCAGGTAGATAAACAGTGGGCTGATGATTTTTGGTCTTTATGTTTCTAGTTTATTGTAGAAGGATCTTAAAATACGGTTTATCATCCAACAACCTTCACCAATGATTTAAACATAGAGAAATATAGTGATTATGTATGCGTTATTATGCTGTGATTTTACTGGTCCGGTCCACTTGAGATCAAAATGGGGAGCATGCGGCCCCTTCCCTAAAAGAAAATCTCAATAAATGTAAGCTACATTTACACAGTAAAATTATGTACTTTTACCATGAAAGCAAATTATAATAGCAATACATTTCCTTTGAATCACAAAGAAATATCTCTTATATGTAGTTTGTCATCAAATTAAAAGGAGATATTGTAAAAAAATCATTGTAATATCTATTACATTTACAGATGCATTACACTATTTTATGAGCTGCAAGTAAATGGTGACTTTTCTGTAATTTTACTTACATTTCTCTCCTATTTTACGAAACAGAAAACAATTTAAATAACATGTACTGTTCAATAAATGTACCGAAAAAAAATATTTTCTTAGATTGCAGATCTAGTCTATGGTCATTTCATTGTAATTGTTGTCATATTCCTTAAATTGAACTTACATCGTTTGCATTTCCATACTGTCCATGAAAGAGGTTGAACGGGTCCTCTTTGACTTCTCCACAGTACTCTCTGGATGAGCTGGAGGAGATGATGCTGAGTCTGCAGCAGTTTCGCTCTGTACTCGGCAGCATGGAGGAGCAGCTCTCTGAAGAACAGGCAGCGCTTTACAGCGCTCTCTCTGAGCAGGACAGGTACTCAACATTAAGGTTATTCACATCAAGACATGCATTTTAATGCAGCAGTTGGCTCTAGTTTACACTCTGTCAACATTAGACTTCAGTGTATGAGGTGGTCTGACCTTTATTCATGTAACAAGAGTAACTTGACACGTGTTGCTGAACCTTCGTAGGAAAGCGCACAAAGACAGGAAGTACCTTTTGAAAAGAAACCACAGTAAGAGGCAAGAGGAAGTCAGGCCAGGTCCACTCAGGAGGAAGTCAGACCAGGTCCACTCAGGAGGAAGTTAGACCAGGTCCACTCAGGAGGAAGGCCTTCAACATGTTCTTGTCCCATGTGGAAAAATGTCAATGTTCACTTATTTAAAGTCACATGGGAACACAGAAATTGCAGTAGGTAATTAAGCTGTGGTTCTCAAACTTGTTTTTGTCATGCTGTTTTTTTTTGTGTGTGTGTGTGTGTGTGTGTGTGTGTGTGTGTGTGTGTGTGTGTGTGTGTGTGTGTGTGTGTGTGTGTGTGTGTAGGGAGACAGTTCAGGACATAAAGGAGCTGAGGCGAGCAGTGAACCAGGAGGCTGGAGAACTGGAGATGCAGTTTAATGAACTGGCCGATCACTATGACGACAGCTTGAAAATGGTAACATACTCACTATATATATATATATATATATATATATATATATATATATATATATATATATATATATATATATATATATATATATATATATACTCATACTTGTCTGCTGGGAGACTGTTTCCCGTACATGAATTTATTTGTGGCAGCCACAATATCAACATTACAGCGTCAACCGAATGTTGGAAAGCAGCCATTTAATTCAATTGTGAATGCATCACATTGGCATGTGTGAAGTCACTTTGTCTTGCTTAGACATGTATGAGAGACAAGAGAGATAGCAGGCAACACACTGGATGTGCTAAGATTTTTTTTATTTTTTATCATTTTTAACTACTTTTCATTTTTTTTCTGTCCTTTTGTGAGTAGAAGATGCACAGACTGTTGGATGAGCAGTCTCTGCTCTGCTCTCAACTCAAAGTTTTTGTACCGGGCCCGGGGCCCATATGGTTGAGACCCGCCCCCAGCAGGACGGTAGCTACTCAGTGCTCTCTGCTGCCATTGACCCCTCCAGCTGACGAGCAGGGCGGCCCTGCCTCCTCCTGGAGCCCCTGGGATGTGGTCTCCCTCAGCCAGTCACCTCCTGGATCAACGTGCATCTGTGAGGGACCAGGCTGTTCTCCCACTAAGGCGGACAAGCTGGACATGATGGGTTTCCTCCAGAGAGTAAGAGCAAGCTCTAGGGAAACAAGTAGAGAGTAAGGAATCAAGATTCAAGATATTTTATTGTCATATGCACAGATAACAGGCAGTTATTCCGTACAATGAAAAACGTATTTTGCTGAGTCCTCCTAACACAGAATTACAATAAACTTTAAGGAAAAAAAGAAATACAAAAACAAACTTAAGGGAAAAATATAAATAAAAATAAGGCACAAAATATAGTGACAATATTGCACAAAAATATGTATAAAGTATAAAGTGTATAACGTGCACTTTGCATTGCTACAATACAATATCCAGTATCCAAGTATGGCCGTGACATGAACGAAGTCACGGCAGCAGCCGTACAGTGGTGTGTGTGTGTGTGTGTGTGTGTGTGTGTGTGTGTGTGTGTGTGTGAGCTGTTCACCAGCCTGATGGCCTGCGGGTGGAAACTGTTGCCTGCTGCATTAAGACTTAACCCATACATACTAGAGCCATACTGTTCATATTTAATGCCTTCAGTATGGTCCAGGTCAATTTTGACCCAGACCAATAATTCCCTCATAGTCTAAACCACATTTGAAGTGGTGTGTTCTGTGTAGTTTATTCAACATAAACGTTCTTATTTAATTTGATATTAATTAGTAGATTGGTGTCCGCTCAGCTTTTTTTTTTTCCTGCAATTTTAACAGCCGTATGTTTGACACCCCTGTACTAGACATATCATTTGACATGAGATCTGATGTATTTGAAATGATTCTACTTTCTAAATGCTATGTGTCCTGTTTTGCAGTTGAAGGAGTCTTTGCATCATTCTGAATAAAAGGTGAGTTTTTTACATCATTTATCATTGTTGAAGTGACTCTTGATTCTATAGTCAACTATTTTCTTCATAAAGGAATGGATGACTAAACCCTTACCAAACTTTATATATATATATATATATATATATATATATATATATATATATATATATATATATATATATATATATATATATATATATCTAGTCTACGTATGTATGACACAGCGGAGTATGACAGTACTCTGAATAGATTGTGTTAGAATTATAAAACTGTGGGTAAGTCATCAGCATAAGACATCCACACAGCTCGCCCTGACTCACTCTTGAAGTCACCCATTGGTTTGTGGACGATAGTTTTGAAATTAGGCTATATATTGGTCTCCATCTTGGTTTTTGTCAAAACACGTCTTGGTGAGTCTTCCACTGTTCCAACAATCAGAACTCTGGTTTAGTCAAAATAACGTGTTATTTGACAGACTAAGATGTAGAACAATGTGAACTTTCCCCTGCTGGTCGGGTACTGAGCAGCTGCTCCAGTGCAGCAGCTCGTTGGCAGCTATCAGGGTTGCCGTCGGATTTAATGCATGTCTGTGTGTGCCTAAAATATATTCTTAATACACATTTTCAAAGTCCAAATTTTGGTAATTGAGTTTGATCATTCTTAAAATAAATGAGTGTGCTGCTGATTCTAAAACCTGATAAATACATTGTAGAGTAACTCTCAGTGACTGGGAACTGGATGGAGATTGGAATGTATGGTCAATGATAGATAGTCAAAGACAATATTTGGCTTAATCAGTACACTTGCAGTTAACTCTTGCAACACAGAGGTCATTTTCAGTCGATTTTCGCGATTTGACATAATTTCTTAAATTCACCTTGCATATAACATACATACCGATGTTTTACATCATGAATTGGAGAACAATCTCAGCTCTCTGTCATGAGGCAAAAGTGTAAAGAGAAAATATGACTCTAAAGCTGAAAAATGGAATCTCGATCTTTGGAAATTCTTCATATTTCGTGTGAAAACATAACTTTAAAAGGAGGTATATAGGTGGTAACTCGGTTTAGGTGATGGAAATTGGTTTACCAAAGGTTTTAGGTTCACAAAAGCAGTGAAATATATGAATAAAATGGAAGATACATGTAAATAAATGTCTAAAACCAAATTTTTATTATCGTTTTTTTTTGTAGAAATGTGGTCTGTCACACCTTACACCAAAATGATAAAATGGGATTGAGAAATGACTTCATACTGCAGATGAAGCTTCATGGGGTGTGTGCAAATGAAAAATGAGCATCACAACATTTTCTTTTAAATAAAATAAAATATGTATTATAAATGAAATATATAATTACACAATATACATGTTCAGAAATAGAAAACAGACCCAGGCTGGTGGGGATGGCTGTGCTAGAAGGTCTGGTGGTGGTGAATCCTCTCTGTAAAATAAATGACTCGTCAGTACTAACTTCACACAGTTTGAACAGCTGAGCTGTGTACCTATGTTACCTGGTAAACAGTGAGCTGTTTACCTACGTTACCTGGTAAACAGTCAGCTGTGTACCTACGTTACCTGGTAAACAGTGAGCTGTGTGCCTACGTTACCTGGTAAACAGTGAGCTCTGTACCTACGTTACCTGGTAAACAGTGTCCGGGTCGTCGTCAGTCTTCCACTACAGCGTAGTGCTGGTGGCTGGAGATGTGAAATAAATGACTACTGGTCACTACTTAGTTCACTGAAAGAAAGTTACGATTACACACCAAAACAGTAACAGAGATCCAGCAGGAACTATGATCAGAGCATGAGCTAACTGTGCTAACCGCTAACATAAACAAAACACGTGCGTACCTGTGTTACGCCAGACTCCAGCAGAAAGGGACCAGCTAAATGTGCTCACTCTGCTAGCGTAAATATGCTATTGCAACACATCTAAATACACTTACCCATCTTCAAGTGGAGTCTTCAGTGGAGTCTGAGCTCCGCCTTTCACCGTGATTTTGTCAATTCAGGTGTCAGTCGACATTTTGTGTGAAACTACCCGATGAACACTCGGGAAATCCCTCCTATGCTGCAAAAATACACTGGTTTTCACCTAGATAGACAGCACACTACCCACCTGAAAACCAGCTAAAAAAAACATAATACAATAGTTTTATGAAACATTTATTTACATGTTTCTACCATTGTATTCATATATTCCACTGCTTTTGTGAACCTAAGACATTTGGTAAACAATTTTCCATCACCAAAACGTTTCGTCCACCTGAGTAAATTTATGTTTTCCCAAGAAATATGAAGAATTTCAAAAATTGAGATTCAATTTTTCAGCTTTAGGGTCATATTATCTCTTTACCCTTGTGCATTAGTACAATTTTGCCTCATTATATAGAGAGCTGAGATTGTTCTGCAATTGTTGATGTAACACATGGGTATATATCATATATGCCTTTAAAAGGTGAATTTAAGAAAGTATGTGAAATCGAGAAAAAGACTTAAGAACCTGAAGGGTTTACACTACTTGTCATCGTTCACACATTCAAACCCATTTATACACTGATGGGATGAGCTACCATGCAAGGTGCCACTTGCCCTTCATTACTAATCCTTCTTTCCCATTCACACACCACAAGAACGACCTACGGGACTCATCGACATGGACTAGAAAAACTGAAATATGACCCTGAAATGATCTCTTCACATATTTGTCCATGTCTTTTCTTTTCAACCTACTGTATATCGTTTGATAGGCATTTTATAACTTTAGAGAGGACTTTCTGAAGTCTGACTATTAGTTTGAATTCAATCATAATCATAGTCTGTCTTTGTGAAAATGGGCCCAAGGGACAATTTGATTGGCTAGTCCAAACATTCATTCTGTAATAACTCAAATAAAACGTGGTTGTTGTATGATTAATGTGCTCTCTGCCAACCTGTGTCCATAACCTGACAGGTTGTGTCTTCTAAACCAACACAGTTTGGTAGCACTATATATACTGCACTTATATAACAAGTACACACTATTTAGCATTTGTAAAACATGAATAAACACTGAATTCATCATTTATAAAGCATTATTCCAACATGAACCCTCATTAGTAACTCATTAGTAAGCAAGAGATACTCATAATCAATCAAGGTGTGTCCCACGTTGATGACGTGTCACAACCGTGACCCGCGCCGGCTAGTTGATGTTAGCCGATGCACGTCAGTAGCACGAGTGGTGACATGTTTCTCAGTTTGTTGCTACAAATGATTGATTATGAGTATCTCACTATCACCTGGATTGGTCTACTTACAACTAAGGTGGCGCGTGCCAGTGCCTATTTCTAGACCAGTGACGAACTTGTTAGCTGGCTAGCTAGCAAGCTAGCGGGCTGGCGAGCTAGCCATAGCTAGCATAGTCAATAATGTGTAGCTATGTGCCAACAAACTATGGAACACTCGTGCTACTGACGGGCATGGACCCCCATCACCATCATATTAATATCTTTGTCACTTTGTGTCTATTTCCCTTTTCTGTTGAGAAGATAACTGATACTTCTGCTAGCTTTGAGCCACTGCTTATACATGCTTTGTAAAGCATAGAGAGTCTTCACTTTAGATGAGGTCACTAACATTCTTAACTAATACTTAACTAAACTAACGAGTAGTAACTACTGAATTAATCATGCATTTGTTATCATTTACTAACACTTTACAAGTTATCTTATAAATCATCAAGTCAAGGTAATCAAGTCCTTCATACTTCATTTATTGGCCATGTGTCTTTACACAAACATGGAATTTGACTCTGGTTTCACTTATCTCTTCGTACTTATGTACATACACAATATACAATAAACAAGATAAACATAAAAAAGGCATTAACGACGACAGAGACAAAAAGACAATTAAGACCACAGCAGTAGTGCAAATAGTGCACGAGTTACTAATGAGTGTTCATGTTGGAATAATGCTTTATAAATGATGGTCACCTCAGTGAGCCATGTGTCAGCGTGAGACATGGAAGATCAACCCTAATTCACCATCGGACAACTCAAGATGTCAATTACCAGAGTTACTCATAATTATTGCAATAGAGCAACACTTTACTTTCCTTTGTATTATTATTGTGTTTTTTTTTCAACTTGTATATCATCCTGTGTTTCAGGTGTGACGCTACATCTGACTCATCAGAACCTGAAGTTGCCTGAAGTCTTTCATGCGTTGCAGAATATGTCTTATCTTGTCATTCAGTTCTTGGTGAAAGAAAATGTATCATATTTGTGAAAACAATTGATAATGCCCTTGTTAATTACTTTATGATGTATGTCTGTGAAAATGATGTATTCAAATTGTACTTACTTAATAATAAACCCAGGCTCCTGGAAATAATGATGGTATTGTATTCTGCAAACAACAGATACAATGAATGTGGATGTTGACTTTGTTTGGAGTAGTTGATGTAGTAGACGTAGTAGACGTAGTAGACGTGCGATTTAAGGAAGGTCATGAAGAGCAGCTGGTCAAACACGGAGCTCTAACGAGGAGACGGCTGTTCATGAAACCAAAAGTAACGTCTTTATGTTTCTGGGATACATGGCTGACATGAAACGTATTCACAAACAGGTTTTGGGTTCTGAAACGTACGACATATCACTTGTCTTGTGGTTTACAGGAACATACAATCAGGATGTGTGTGTGTGTGTGTATGTTTGTGTGCGTGTGTCTGTGTGTGTGTGTGTGTGTGTGTGTGCGTGTGTGTGTGTGTTTGTGTGTGTATGTGTGTGTGTGTTTTTGTGTGCGTGTGTACGTGTGTGTGTGTCTGTGTGTGTGTGTGTGTGTGCGTGTGTACGTGAGTGTGTGTGCATGTGTGTTTGTGTGTGTGTGTGTGCGTGTGTATAGGTGTGTCTGTGTGTGTGTGTGTTTGTGTGTGTGTGTGTGTGTGTGTGTGCTTATTTACAAGGTAGAACATTACAAAGTGAGAGGAGTTATTGAATGCAGGCCTCTGTTCCGTGAGTGTACAATATGAATAATACCGCTGCAATAAACATGTTTGTATATGTTCATGTACTCTGAGTTGTTTCATGGGATCTGTTGTGCTGCAGGACAACAGATCCCACTTCAGAGCAGGAAGTACCAATTACCAGAGCAGCGCCCCTCATCCAGACTTCAAAGGGCTCCGGTCTGATTGCATCATCACGCGTGTTCATCAGGAGCGAACCTGCTTACATAACTACAGCTATAAAGAATCAATGTGTCGCTCCCGATCACTTCCATAGACACGTGCACTTCCAATTAAAAGGTAGAGAACATGTTTTAATGTCTACCATTCATTTATACTTCTCATTAAATGTCAAACCAATATGAAGGGAATGCTCCTTCTCCTCTGTTGAGACTGGAATAGACCTAACGAGGGCAAGAGATGTGATCCATATTCATCATTGTTCTGCATGCAAAGAGTCCAGGGTTTTACATGTGGAGCACCATGTGGGTTCACACGACATGTCCATGAAGAAGAGGTTTCTGATGGCGGCTCTTGGTCCTTGGTGAGGGTCAGGGCGCATGCACTGCTCTGCTCTCTTTCACACACTGTTGGTAGCATGAGTCTGTCATCAAAACCCTTTCTAGATCAGACGTCACAACGCTTCTCAATAAGCCGCTAAAGCAACATCTAAAATGCCGACTCAACACAATAGTGGTACAACAGAGGGAGCTTGTGACGTCCACAGATCTGTGACTGACCAATAGCAGCCGAGGAGGAGGAGTCAGCTGTTCTGGACCTGTGTCATCAGCACTACTCTCTCTTTCTGAGGTCCTTTAATAACTGTTGAGGGGTGAAATAGAAATGTTAGATACAATGATCGGCTGTTGTACGTCTATAGCAAATACACATCAATGAGTGTGTTCTAAAGGAAGGCGTGTGCTGATGTGTAAATAACCCGTCTGTCATGTCAGTCTTTTATGAAGTACAATGTATTCATATTCAGTCTGTGTGTGTGTGTGTGTGTGTGTGTGTGTGTGTGTGTGTGAGATGCTCCTCCCCCTCTTCATAACCATAACCCACTGCTCCATCCTCTCTGTGTGACGCTGCTGAGTCCGAGGTAAGAGCTTTGATTCTTCATCTGTTTCCTTTCTCTTCTTTCTATTTGGATTCTTTTGAACTAAAAGCTTTCAAATGTTTCTTTCATTTCTATTTGCTTCTACTTTTTATTTGCAACCATTTTGTAGATTCTGGGTTCGTACATGTACCCTGCTTGCTGTTATTCTTGTCCATTTGGAAAATCATACAATATTGCCTCCACTAAATTTTAGCAAAAATAAAATTTATAATATAACACTTAAAACAAGTGTTATATTAAAGTTAAAGGTTTACAAAGCAATAACAGGTGGAGATGGTTGTGTTGAGACAGAGTGCTGCTGTGTGGGGATCAAAGCTTGTGTTTAAAGGACACACACACACATACCACACACACACACACACACACACACACACACACACACACACACACACACACACACACACACACACACACACACACACATACAACCTGAAGTGCTTTATTCTTTGTTGGTGTCATTAGGTCCATTAATGAATAATGGATTGTGTGTGTGTGTGTGTGTGTGTGTGTGTGTGTGTGTGTGTGTGTGTGTGTGTGTGTGTGTGTGTTATGCAATCTTCTAGAAGCCTCAGAGATGGCGTCTGGCTGTGTGAGGTCTGAACATGGACTGATGACCCAGGAGAAGAAACACTGTAAGCACAGTAAGTCTCTTTCACATAAAGGTTTTCAATTCAAACACAGATATTACAAAACCTGCAAAATAGTCCAAAGTAATGAATAATCAAATAATGGAAATTCATGACAGTGTTTATTTTGCATTGTTGAGTTTATCTCACAGTAAACTATACCAAGGAGTTTATTCAATTCAATTCAGTTTATTTTATATAGCCCAACATCACAAATACAAGTTTGCCTCGGAGGGCTTTACAATCTGTACACATGACATCCCTATCCCGGGACCTCACATCGGATCAGGAAAAACTCCCCTAATAAAGATAGTAAAAACCCTTTCACAGGGAAAAAAGGGGAAGAAACCTTCAGGAGAGCAACAGAGGAGGATCCCTCTCCCCGGATGGACAGAAGCAATAGATGTCATGTGGCCAGAATGAATAACGTAACAGAGTTACAGCACATTCAATGAATGTGACAGAAATTATTCATATAATGAGTAGTATGCATGGTCCATGATCCAGATAGCCACGACCCATTAAGCAGAGGGAGGTAGAGAGGAGGGGCATCCCAGGGGCAGTGGGAGGAGAAAGCAGGGCCATAGCAGCTGGCAGGACCGGCTCCAGGCCAGTTGCATCAGCAGGGCCATGGTTGCATCAACAGGGCCAGGGGGAGGACCAGGGTCCTCCCCCTGGTTCCAGGCAGCCACGAATCCATGGAAAAAGAAAGTAGAGTTAGTAATATGCATTGAAGAGACAATCATTTATCCAGAAGGAGAGAAAAAAGAGGTGAAGAGGAGAGAAGGAGCGAAAGAGGAAGAGAAGGAAAGGAGGAGCTCAGTGTATCCTAAGATGTCCCCCAGCAGTCTAGGCCTATAGCAGCATATTTCGGGGCTGGACCAGGGCAAACCTGAGCCAGCCCTAACTATAAGCCTGAAACAGCCCTAACTATAAGCGCCATCAAAGAGGAAAGTCTTAAGTCTACTCTTAAATGAGGTGACCGTGCCTGCCCCCCGAACTGAAAGTGGAAGCTAATTCCACAGAAGAGGAGCCCGATAACTGAAAGCTCTAGCCCCCAACCTACTTTTTAACACTCTGGGAACCACAAGTAACCCTGCATTCAGTGAGCGTAATGCTCTCGTGGGGTAATATGGCACTATAAGGTCCTTAAGATATGATGGTGCATCACCAGTTAAGGCTTTGTAGGCAAGGAGAAGGATTTTAAATATGATTCTCGATCTTACAGGAAGCCAGTGGAGAGCAGCTAGTACAGGAGTAATGTGATCTCTCTTCCGCGTCCTCGTTAGTACACAAGCTGCAGCATTCTGGATTAGTTGGAGAGATCCAACTAATCCAGATATCCACTTTATCTCATAGTAAACTATACCAAGGAGTTTATCTCATAGTAAACTATACCAAGGAATTTATCTCATAGTAAACTATACCAAGGAGTTTATCTCATAGTAAACTATACCAAGGAGTACCATCATACAATATTTATCATTCGATAATTAAGATGTACTTGAAATGTGTTTTTTTTAAATTTGTTATTCATGTTTTTTCTTCTTCTATTGAATGTTATATTAGACACTGAACTAGTTCATCTTTATCTCAGTGATAGTGTCCAAATGAGCATAAAATATCACTGGTTTGTAAAAACTACACGGACAACAAAATAGATGTAAATGTTGATCAAAATATTATTCCCTTCTGCTCAAAGTAAAACAAGTAAACAACTCAAAAGTTGACCCTGCCAGGTCCGTTCTCCATCCATTGGATTTGGGAGTGACGCGGATATGAAAGCTAGTTTATCCGTCTTCATATTCCTACTTCAAAATTAATATTTGTGTTCACTATGACCCTTAAATGTTGTCTCTTGTGTTATCATATACTGAATGAATGTAAGCAAAACTACAGAGCAAAATCACTCTCTTTCTGATTGAATCAGTCTATGAACTGTCTGAAACAATGGATATCTGCGGCCCCAAATTTGCCGCGCGCTACGCACGCACACATGCCAATTCCCTGCTAAGCCGGGGGGCTTCAATGAAAGGGGGTTTCATTGAATCCTAGAAGCTCCCCTGTGTATAGTTGTCGATGGTTAGATCATACACCTTGTTCAAGAAGTGAAGGTAGTCATGGTGACGTCAGCGATTGGTTTGTGGACTGATGTTTAAAGCCTTGAGTTCGGTGTTTTGCCCGTTGCATCTTTATTTTCTGCAACCAGTGAAATGAAGTGACCATATTTGGACTGAGGAGTAATGATAGAGACGCTGTTTACGGCTCTGGTAGAGAACTGTCAATCACAGTAAGCCCGCCCTAAAGCGTCCCCTGCTTTATGGTCTGTTTGACTCTAAATGACCATAATCTACTAAATGAACATCATGCTGTATTGAAGAAGACTTGAAACTAGAGATTGAGACATAAACTCATGTTTACAATGTTTACTGAGGGAATAAATCAAGAGAGAAGTAGAGTCATTTATATATACTTCTATACAACCAGAGGAGCTGGTGGTCAGGAGAGAGAATGCAGCTTTAACACATGAAGCATAGACTTCTATACAACCAGAGGAGTCGCCCCCTGGTGGTCAGGAGAGAGAATGCAGCTTTAGTACATGAAGCATAGACTTCTATACAACCAGAGGAGTCGCCCCCTGGTGGTCAGGAGAGAGAATGCAGCTTCAACACATGAAGCATAGACTTCTATACAACCAGAGGAGTCGCCCCCCAATGTTTTAGACTTTGTGTTTTAGTTTCTTCTTTAAAAAAAGATTCTCCCTAAAGAGTTGGCTGTTCTCTTAGTTAGAGCTCTTTAAGCTTTTTCTTTCAGTCCATTCACTGACATGTTGAAACTCCCTGATGCTGTTATGGTTCTACCGAGGTAAACTGGTATATATTCAACCATGCAACTATTTGGACACAAATAACAGACTTGGTGTGCAAAGGCCTGACCTAAAAAGCACAAGAGCACATTTGTGTTTTAGATCAAGCATCAACTCTAAACAGACGTATGAATAAATGCTTCCAGATATTTGCATCATGTTCAACCACATGGAACAGGTGTGAATATTTAAGGTAGATTCTTTGTGCACATCTGTCTCTTCTATGGAGACGGGTATGGTGAAGTTGTTTGACAATATAACAATTTGTCTGTGTGACAGACGAGGAGGACCTGCTGAACAGGAAGTCAGAGATGAAGGATGATGAAGAGGACGAGGAGGCGCTCTGCACAGAGAATCAGAAGGCAGACCAGAAGAAGAAACCTCGGAGAAAAGACACACCCGTCCTCCTCTCTCCTCCACATATCCCAGGTCAGCACAGTATGAGTTCGACGTATACATTTAAGAATGCTATGCTTATTTTGTGATCATTCTATCATGAGTCTGTGTTTCCTTTTGAAGCTGTGAGTCTACAACATTACATATTGCCATATATATTCTTAACTTTTCTCTGCTTTCCAAACCCCATATCGATAGCCGAAGAGCAAAACCTCCTGTCTGAAAAAATTAATATGTGCAGATAGGAGGTTCGCCGTCACTTTTCCTGGATCATTTTGCGGATAGGAGGTTTTGCACTTTGTCATCACAAAGTTTAATCTGTAATTAGGTCTGGATTTCAAATAAGTACTTACTAAAGAAAATAGAGGGTTGTGGTTTTGAGTATTTTTTACCTTGGGTAAAGTAATAGGACAATCCATCAAAGGTCACAGTTGAGACAGGAAGTGACTCTGTAAACTGTAATGTTTCCAACAGACAGTTTGGGTTATCATTTTATCTTTCACCTTTGTTTTCTTCTTCAAATCAGTTAGCTAGTTCTTTGCCTGTCACTTCATCCGATCGCTATTCACTTTGTGGCCAGATCTAAGTCAGGATGTAGGAAATTGTAACCAAACCGCATACCCAGCATGAACTGCTTCCACCTGTGTTTCCTCTCTTTAGGAGTGAGACTGCTGAAAGCGGAGAAGCAGATGGTCCACTTAGAGAAGGAGGAGGACGATGTGAGGGATTAAAGCGTGTATTGAACTATTATTTTCACAATGAATGTTCACAGTCTCATTAAATGTTTTTTTGTCCAATCGTTTCATTTTCTTAAGTTCTCTGGACACATGCACATGGTAAAAGCATTATCTTTTCTAGTCTTACGAGCCTCTCAAAGTGCTCTACCTCACCAGGCAGCATTCATACCCATTCATCCTGATGAATGTACATTCATACGCATGTCACGAGGCCCCAGGGCAGGCGAGGGCAGGGCAGTGCAACGTGACGGAAAAAAAGGTATTCTTCCGAAAAATACATGCAACCTCAAAATCAAAATCCACCAAAAAATGTAAAGCGTCCCAAAGGAGGAAGTACTTCCTGAAACTCAACAGAATTCCATCTTCATTTACATTGCATGTCTGTTTCCCTGGTTACACGCTCTTCTTCGTCTTCACAGCTCTTTCCTGAACGGAGGAGAGGCGTCCGTTCCCGGTCTCAAATGAACAGTCATACCCACATTCATACGCACATTCATACGCACATTCATACCCACATTCATACCCACATTCATACTCACATTCATACGGACATTCATACGCACATTCATACCCACATTCATACCCACATTCATATGCACATTCATACTCACATTCATGTAGATGTATTATTGGTATCAGTACATGGTAATGTTGATGTATTATTGGTATCAGTACATGGAGCCGTGTGGATGTCAGCTCACTTCAGGGGCTCTGCAGTCGTCAGGAAGTCGTGCGCTCAATCACTCGATCAAACGGAATAAAAGGACTACAAACTCTATTTGATTAAACTGTGATACAGTCAATATTTATTCTTAAAGCAAGATAGGAAAATAACTACAGCTCCAATGCAACACTCAAAAACAGAAAATAAAAACTGAAATTTCAACTTCTCCCTTCCAGCACTCCAGATGCTCGCTAAAGTTCTATGATATCCTTATTGGGGAAGGTACATGGTGTTACAGATGTATACATGAAGAAGAGACCTCATGATAATATACACATTCATAGGAAGGACAGCAGCTTCCTAATCATCCTGGTTACATTACATGTAGCCAAGCATTGAATATATGGTAAGAGTATTTTCTCAAAAATATTTTAGTCTTTCACAAGGTGGATGACGGCCTCTATTAGACGGTTATACCTTAAACCTGAGCATCACCATACGTCATGAGAAGAAATAAAACACAGGGATAAAAGTTAGAACTTTAAGACATCGGAACACACCAGGGATGGGAAATTCATGTATGAAATATTATATATAGTATTTATGAAATTATAGAACAAGAATAAAGACAATTGTTGACATTGTATTGCTATTTTACCTGTTTATAACTATCAAACGCTTATGAAGAGGAGAACAAAAAGTAATGTGTTGGCTACATTAAGATCCATTAAATACACAACTAAGCAGACCTCAAGTCCTATCTGTATTTGTGGCTCACATGGTAGAGTGTTCATCCTGTAACCACAAGGTAGCAGGTTTGATACCCGCCATCCTCATGTGAGGTTTACATTTTAAACGCATATCTTTTGCTACGTTTACACTGAGCCTCCACACTACGGACTTTTAGCCACGTGACAGGATGTGATGCACATTTTAGTTAAAGAAATATTTAAACATTTATTTTTATTTTCAGCGACCCAATATCACCTCAAACGCCAAGATAAGAGAAGTTCCCTTTGAAAGATTTTTCCACTGGGCAAAAAAAAAAGAAAATAAAAACGTCTTTTTTTTTTTTTTTGTCAAAGCCTCAGGGAGCCGCAACAGAGGGGCTAAAGAGCCGCATGAGGCTCCGGAGCCGCAGGTTGCCGACCCCTGACTTAATTCAACTAACTCAATATTAATGTTATTACTTTATAAAAAAAACTGTAAATTACATGGTTTTGAGCTGCTATTGGTAAGAATACACGTTACAATAAGGCTATGAAAATATGTAACAAATGTAATTTAGTTTTTTTAAGATACCTTTAAATCTTACCTTAAGGATGCATGTTAAAGACCAGCAATTGATGAACTTCATACAAAAGCAATCAGCGCTTTTGATCTTGTTCAGTTCAGTTTTTCTTACTCAGAGAAAAGTCCAGTCTGTGTTGGCTTGAACAAGAGCATGACGTCTGGTTGAATGAGGTGGAGATGTGAAAGACAGCTGACAGGTATCAGAGAGAGGATCTGATCTGTTGAACTTCATCACTAGAATGTTTGTTTTCATGTGTATAGATCCAAAGAGAACCAACATCTCCTGAGCAGGCCTCCTCATGTGAGGAAAGTTCTTCTCTTTGACAGAAGAGTACAGATCCAGAAGTGATCCTGACTTAAAGTGCTCTGCATAGTGGATCAGACTGCAGGTCAGGATCAGTGGCGGCTTTGTGCGATTAATGTTCAATCTGGACTTGGAGACTGCAGCTGGGAGTGGACCGCCTGTGAGAGCTTTGGGCTCGCGGCAGCACCCGCTGCTCGTTGATGACAGAAACTGCATAAAAATACGCTTTCACGTCAGTCTGCAAGTCGTCAAGTTGGCAACAAGCCTGTCGGTGAGGCTGCGGAAGCGCACGCACGCACACACATACATAAGTCACCTTCTTCTTTAACTTCCTTTTACTCAAAAGTTGTACTTCTGATGAAAATGTATTTTCCAGTAATATTTTCCTCACCAATTGTCTATAATTTTAATCATTCAGAAAGACTCACCTTATTATTAAAGGACAATAACATGCAATTCAATACACATCAATATAATAAGCCATTAACGTTATTCACATTAATTATGTGTTTCAAATCTCATAGTCAATAAGAAAAAAATATAAAGATATTCATGATTAAAAATCTGTATCAAACAATGTCAGGCTAAAGCTAAAGTTAAAATAATAATATTTAAATGATTTAATTCAAAATAAAATGAACATTTTTGCTGTTCAGGTTAATAGAGCTGCAGATTTCAACTTTTACATTGGTGGTAATGGTGGAAACTAAATATGGTCGCACTAAAACATTCATCACAACACATGCTAATTATGTGTTCTACTTTTTAGGAAACATAAGAAAAAGAATTGTGAAATCTCTTTTCAGATTTTGCTTAAGGGTTGCCAAATGCTCTTTCCCAAATAGCAAACTGACTCCGTTCCGGATCCGTCCAGGAGGTATCATAGGCTCCGAAACGGATCCGCAAAACGGGTCCGGATCGGAGGCTAGATTCACAGCGGGACGGATCCGGAACGGATGCACGTCGAAGATCCGGACCAGATCAGGCACAGATCCGGAACGGCTACGGGTCAAAGATCCGGCACAGATCCGAAACATCTACGGGTCAAAGATCCTGCCCGTATCCGGAACGGCTCCGGGTCAAAGATTCAGACCAGATACGGCCCGTATCCGCTCATATTCAATTTGGACCCGTTCATAAAGCGGCTCATTTGGCCCGGATCCTCCATTACTCAAAATAACTACAGAAAAATCTCATAGCTAACCAACATATATTTAAAATGCATCAATGGAAAAAAGAAATGCAACCATAAATGATATTAAAAATAGTTTTTTATTAAAGGACAAACAACTATTTTTCGACGTGTACAGTTATCAACTAATAATGATTATGAGACAACTAGTTCTTGAACGGTTTCATGTTTTATGTACAGATATTACCCTTATAGAACAATGTGTACCTTTAATATAACCTAATGTAACTAACCTAATAGAACTTAATAGAACCCAGTGGACATGGTTACATGGTTAACAGCAATCGCTATTGGAGAACCAACAAGTCTCTGTGTAACTGGTTGAAGATTATTATTCCGTTCACAACAGTGAAAAGAAACAAGATTGGCGTCTGCAACTCGAAGAGCAGCAAGAATTAGCTGAAAATAATATGGGGTTTAGTTTAAACTTCACACGATTCATTTTCAGCCCAAAATGTGCATATTTTTCATTCTGAAAATATTCAACCTGACTGCACAGAACATTAGGTTTGTTCAGTGGGGGGGATATTTCCAGCACGCCGGAGTCTTTGACACCATCTGGCTGAAGGACTTTTTCCCCATTCACCCCTTTCCAATTGATGGTCTTCCCAACGTCATCGCTGAACATGCGGGCGAGGATGTTCCATGTCACCGTTTTGTATCATGTCCAATGGTTGCCAGAGAGAAAATCTTAAATTGATCAAAAAAGTACTATTAATATGATACTTTACAGAATGTTTTCGAAAACGAAAGTGTTAATGACATACAATAGTTCAAATAGATACATTTTAATCAGATTTGCTTGAGATGCTTAAAACAAAAAAACTCACCACACTCTTCTTTAGCTGAAAGTTGGACGGATCTTTGAAAAGGTCCACTTCCTCAACTGAGGTAAACGAACCGGGTCTCCAGTCACTTGGACTTCTTGGCCAGTTGAGTGTTGCTTACTCGCGAGATTGTCAACTTTGACCATCAATTGGTCAAGCTGCTGCTTCATGTCATGATAAGCTCATCATATGAACTTGAGCAGCTGTTAAAAAAACATTAGAATAAGGTTAAAAAATAATTTGGACAACCGATTTCCCTTAAAATATGGAAACATCAAGTTTTATACAATTCCAGTAATACAATCCTAATAATCATATTCGCTTGGATTCAATGTGGCAGTGTGTATTGTAATATACGTGGTATACAATTAACAATTGTTAACGTCTTAAAAAGTGAAATGATTAAATGTTCAATTTAAATCCCATAGCTGCGCGTCGTTTGACCTCTGGATCTCTGACCTCTGGATCTTCGCCATCCGAGTACCCATAGAAATGGCTATGAAGGGGGTTAGAAAAATACTCATTCGTCATACTAACACTAAATGACACATGTATTTTAAAATTTTTTATTAAAAAAAAAAAAAGGTAAAAAACTATTTAGTTCATTGAGCTATTGACAGATACAGTGTTCAAATATACTATTCTCAGAATATGTCTACTGCACTTCTTTGTACAAAAAAAAAACAAACAAAAAAAAACTACAGCAACCTGAAAAATATAAGCACCAACATTTTTAGTTCAACTAACAACTAACATTAAATCTAGGGCTGCAACTAACGATTATTTTCGATTAATCGGATAGAAAAATCAAAAAAGCATTAATTTCATTCACATTATCTGATCAATATCTGGGCCTCTTATGACCACGACATCACGGAGTTGGGCTTAGCCAACAACAGTAGATTTGATTCTACTTTGAGTAAAAAACAACAACAACCTGCAGCCAGATCCTCCGGTGTGCCGGTTTAACGTTAATGAGTGACAGCGTGAACTGAACCAGACCGGGGGGTTACGGCATGTTTCATCATGTTACGGTTGTTTACAAGCAAGACTGAACTGTAACGGAACGTTAATGACAATACACAACCCAAACACGTTAGCTAACGTGATAGCAAGCTGACTAGCTTCCATTAAAAACAAGTTTGAGGGAAATGAAGACGCTGTAGACATCTTAACGCTGGTTGGTCAAGACTCGACACAGTGTCCTGCTTCATCCTCCACAGCTGGTCAAAAAGCTTAGACACACCTTCATTGCTCCATGACATAA
Source organism: Taurulus bubalis (assembly GCF_910589615.1). Classification (NCBI taxonomy): domain Eukaryota; kingdom Metazoa; phylum Chordata; class Actinopteri; order Perciformes; family Cottidae; genus Taurulus; species Taurulus bubalis. Next base: position 19,415,476 of record NC_136606.1, on the reverse strand, counting down.
ATTAAAGCTTGTGCAATGTGACGCTGAATCGTCATCACTGACGACCTGCCGATTGAAAGCAGCTGCATCAGACGCAGCTCATGTCATGGAGAGGCTGAGTGGGCTACGGATATTATGAACCCAGATCCAGGGTGTTTGACGTTTGTGGGACTTCCACAACAGAAATAGCACTAACCACACCCCCTCTCCGGCACGTCTACAATAACCACAAATAGTCCAGCATAATTCGACAGTAGCAACCAATATAATATCAAACACTTACCTAAAACGTTATAAAAACGTGTTGTGCAGCTGGCGTCAGATTAGAAAAGACAAGTGTGAAATGAGACGTGAACGTCAGTTGGAAGTAGGGCGTAGACATACTTAATGATCGGTTGTTTGAGTTGTTATCTATCCTTTCTCCTTTTATGAATATATATTTAAATAAAAAAGTTTGTTTGCTTATAAATTATATATATTTATTACACAGACTTGTGGAATATAAATATACCTGCAGCTATTCTGCTTGTACTTCAGTGAGAGGCGGCATCCGCCTGTTGTCCGCAGTTAATCCGCGGTCTGAAGGTGCGCGGTCTGAAGGTGCGCGATCCGGAGGCGGGGCGTATCCGGTGCACATGGCCAAACTGAGTCTGACAGCAGGGCGGATCTGACGACCTGAAGGCGGATCCGCCCCGGAGTCGACTGCTATCTGGGTTGTATTTGTCTCAGGTACCAAACTCGCGGCTCCCAGCCTGACTCGGCCTGAGATTCCTCTTCCTCAATGAGCACGTCAACGTACTCTTTAGTGGAGAGAGGATTTGTCTTCAGTGTTCTCTCTTCAAGACTGTGTAGACACCCAGCAGAGCTTCTGATCAGTTTCCACACCTCATCCGTCAAACGACAATATTCATCCCACAGTCGTCTAATCAATGCAGCAACAGATGTCTTATCGTCTGAGGGTATCAGGTACTTTTCTTTCAGTTCTTTCACTCTTCGTTTTTCTTCAACCTCCTCGTACTTGCACTTGTACTTAAGCGATCCAACACCAGGAATGGGTACTTTAAACAGGCTTTCTGACGATGACTTCAAACTCAAGTACTCATTTCTGTTGATCTCTGCTTCATGATTTTTAATCGTTTCAGATGTCTCATTAATCTCGTCAAGCGTAGCTAAGCGAACCTTAAGCTTCTTCTGCAAATTCAAATATGAATTCTCGAGCTGCTTTCTCTCTCTGAGGACCTCCTTGTTCATGTTCAAGCTTTTGGTTTCTATGACATTCAAAGCACCAAAGAACTTCTTCATGCCTTCTGTCCCCATGTTCCAACACATCTGATCAAAACCTCCATCTTCATCATCCTCACTCGTGTCTGCTGCAGGTGATTTGTTGTCTGCAAACAACGCTGAATTGTTGAATTTGTGAATCGGCAGCCCATTCTCTGTTTTGGGACACGCGACCTCTAGAACTGGTGGTTGCTGGCCGTCTGCGAATGTCACCAGAATTCTGAGGTTTTCTGCCACATCTTTGCCAAAGATTGAGAGCACAGAATCAAACACACATTTCTGTGATGGTGTGAGTTGTGCTAAAGCAGCTTGAGCTATGAAACACAAAGCGTCGATGTCACTGACACAATGCTCAGCAGAGAAGAGGTTACGTAGATGTTGAAGGATTTCCTCATCTCTTTCTATGTCTCCTGTTCCTTCAAAGCCGGGAGTGTCAACGATAGTCAGAGAGTGATCTATTTTAAATCCCTCCTGGTGGTTGATTTTGTACACAGTGACTTCAGAGTTCTGGCTGTGAGCTTGTGATCTAGTTTGATCCTCATCAACTAACTGGAATCTGAAAGGGTCCTTCCACTCCACACCAATAATGTAGTTGATCGTTCCATTGATCAGAGTAGACTTTCCTGATTCGGTCGCTCCAAAAATCACAATAGTACGGTTTCCCCTCGTGCTTTCTTCGCCAAAACGGAATCTTCTGCATCCATCGATATCCACATCTTCTTCCTGCAGACTCAGTTTGAATTGAGGCAGATTCATAATTCATCCTTTCACTCAGGATGTCTAGGCGCTGTTTACATTTAGTTGTGCAAACACGAACAGTGATGCTTTCTTTGCTTCTGCCGACTAAACCAAAATCACACCTGACCCTGACAACATATTCTGTCTCTGGGTGAAGTCCTGAAATGATCGCCTTCTCAGCCGTTGACATGGTTTGGTTCCATCGGAGATCTTCCTCTTTCCCCCTGTGGTCTGCTTTGGCGAACTCCACGATGTAGCTCATAATGTGGCTCAAAAGTATTCATCGACAGAAAAGCCGTCTTTATAAAAAGGTAGATGCTTGGACCTTTCTGTACCTCATTTGATCCCAAAGTCAAGAACTTAATGTTCTTGTTCTCCTTGTTGGCTTCTGCAAAAATCACTGAAGAGCTTTGCTTTCACCATGTTGGTGAGAGACTTCAACGTGTCTACTTCTCTCTCTTTACAGTCCATCCACTTGTTCAGGTTGTTGCTGTTGAAAGGAGAAGAATGTCTTTTCTTCAGGATGTCTGCGAGAACAGCCTCCTCTTCTCCTCCTTGGATTGATGGAAGCTTCTTTGCCAAAGTTTGTTGGAGTTCCAGTCTGAACTCAGAGCACATCTCTTTAAAAGTTTTAATCTTTTTGTGAATCTGCCGCGCAGTGGTCGTTCTCAATGCATCATTGCAGAACGTTTTTGATTTTTTCCCCCCTTCAAACCTGCTTCCGGTCTCTTCCTTTGCACCTGAGTCTCCGCACCACACACCCGGGTCGTGACAGGACAAACCGACCATGACTGACTCAGCAGAGGAGAGCCCCATGCATTTAGCTCTCTGGAAGCAAGGACAAACCAACAAACCACAAACAGTTGCTCTCTGGTTTGGAGGGCGGGCTCCAGGAACTTCACACTCGCCAAGGTTCGTTTCAAGACGACATGACAGGCCAGCTGCAGGCTCTAAGCCTCCAGATGCGGCAGGTGCTCTCCAGCCTCGGTGCTCAACCTCCAGTGGTACCAGGTCCCGCTGGCCCCGGGGCCCTCACCCAACTCGCACCCGGAGCCCAGAGTCCCACAAATTGAGAGGTACGACGGCGCCGCTGCAACGTGTCGCTCCTTTCTCTCACTATGCGCCCTCACCTTTGACCTCCAACCCTCGTCCTACCCCACTGAACGGTCCAGAGTGGCGTTCATCATTACCAACCTCACAGGGAGGGCCCGGGAGTGGGCCACAGCTGAGTGGGATCATCAGTTGGTTATTTGCCACTCTGTTTTGGACTTTTCTGGGGCCCAAAGAAGGGTGTTCGACCACCGGACCTCGGGCAGAGAGGCGGCCCGGGAACTTCTGACTCCGGCAGGGGAGCAGTCGGGTGGCTGATTATGCGATCCGCTTCTGCACCCTAGCAGTGGACAGTCAATGGAAGGACCCCTCTCTCTCAGACGCCTTTTTTGGGGGGGCTTTCTGAGGAGATTAAGGACCAGGTGGCACCTCTCGACCTACCCTCAGACCTCGAGGCTTTGGTTGCTTTGGCGACCAAGATTGATAACCGGCTGCACGAGAGAAGGAGGGAAAGACGCCAGGCCGAGGGGGGACCTCCCAGTTCCTGGAGGCAGTTTTCTCCACCACATCTGCCAGACCTACACCCGAGCTCGGGTTGGAACCGCCACGCCAGCTCCTCAGCACCCCATAGTGGAGGGGAGGAGCCCATGCAGTTGGGCCGCACTCACCTCTCTCCAGAGGAGTGCCAGCGCCGATTAGTGGAGGGGAGGTGCTTCTTCTGCTGGAGGTCGGGACACCTCCTGGCTAAGTGTCCAGCAAAAGCTCGCCAGTAGAAGGCGGGTTACTGGTGAGCCAAATCCCTTCCTCCCCACGTACCTCCAGACCCCTGACCCCTGCTCTCCTGTCGTCTCCTGCTGTTTCCCTGGAACTGGCGGTATTCATCGATTCCGGCGCAGACAAGAGTTTCATCGATCGGGGGCTGGCAGAACAACTCCAGCTACGGTTGGAACCCCTTGAGGCTCTCCTGCATGCCAACGCCTTGGACGGCAGTCTGCTTTGTCGTGTGACTCACCGTACTCCACCCCTAGGCCTCCTCATGTCAGGTAACCACTCTGAACAGCACATCTTTAATGTCATTGACTCGCCTATGTCACCCATCATTCTTGGTTACCCCTGGTTAGTGAAACATAACCCAAACATTGACTGGCTTACAGGGTCCATAGTGGGGTGGAGCACCCATTGTCACTCATCTTGTCTCCGATCTGCTTCTCCTAATACTTCTTCCAAGCCTTCGGGTCCCGTTACAGATGCGGCAGACGTCTCTGGGGTTCCCCCCATATACCAAGACCTCAGGGAGGTGTTTGACAAGACCCATGCCACCCACCTTCCCCCTCACCGTCCCAACGACTGCGCCATTGACCTTCTCGCAGGGGCCTTCCCCCCCAAGGGATGCCTCTACTCTCTGTCTGCTCCGGAGACGGAGGCGATGAGCCAGTACATCAAGAGCTCCATGGCTGCGGGTATCATTCGTCCATCCTCTTCCCCAGCAGGAGCTGGTTTCTTCTTTGTGAGCAAGAAAGACAAGTCACTACGCCCCTGCATTGACTACCGAGGCCTCAACGACATCACTGTCAAAAATAGGTACCCCTCATTTCCTCTGCTTTTGAACTGTTGCAAGGAGCTACCATCTTCACGAAGCTCGATTTAAGAAACGCCTATCACCTTGTCAGAATCAGGGAGGGGGATGAGTGGAAGACAGCGTTCAATACCCTTAAGTGGCCATTATGAGTACCTTGTCATGCCTTTTGGTCTCACTAACGCCCCAGCCGTGTTTCAGGCCCTGGTCAATGATGTCCTTAGGGACATGTTGAATGTGTTTGTGTACCTGGATGACATTTTGATTTTTTCCAAGGATGAGAAGGAACATGATCAGCATGTCCGGAGGGTTCTACAGCAGCTGCTAGAGAATAAGTTGTTTGTCAAGGCGGAGAAGTGCGAGTTCCACCAACGCTCCGTCCCCTTCCTAGGCTTCATTGTGGCACCAGGGAGTATCCAGATGGAGGGGGCCAAGGTTAGTGCAGTTTCTGACTGGCCGGTCCCATCCAACCGAAAGCAGCTACAGAGGTTTTTGGGATTTGCTAACTTCTACAGATACTTTATTAGGAGCTATAGTTCTGTGGCAGCCCCCCTCCGTGCTCTCACCTCTCCAGGCACCAGGTTCCTGTGGAACCCTCAAGCTGGAGAGGCGTTCCAAGCCCTCAAGAAGCGGTTCACCTCTGCCCCCATCCTCGCACTGCCTGACCCTGAACTCCAGTTCATCGTCGAGGTCGACGCCTCCGATGTGGGGTAGGAGGGGTCCTCTTGCAGCGCTCCTCCAAGGACAACAAGGTCTACCCATGTGCCTTCTTCTCAAGGAGGTTGTCCCCAGCAGAGAGGAACTACGATGTGGGCAACCGGGAGCTGTTGGCCCTCAAGCTGGCACTAGAGGAGTGGAGACACTGGTTGGAGGGGGCTGGACAACCGTTCCTAGCGTGGACCGACCACAAGAACCTGGAGTACATCAGGACGGCAAAGAGGCTGAACTCCTGACAGGCCAGGTAGGCATTGTTCTTTAACTGGTTTGACTTCACCTTGTCTGACTGTCCAGGCTCTAGGAACGTGAAACCGGATGCTCTCTCCCCCCAGTTCGAGCCCGAAGATGCCCCCAGGGACCCTACTTCCATCCTGCCTTCTTTCTGTGTGGTGGGTGTGGTGACCTGGGGCGTTGAGAGCGAGGTAAGACGAGCCGCTAACGGGGCACAGCCTCCTAACGGCTGCCCTCCGAACCGCCTCTTTGTCCCTGCAAACCTCCGCTCTAAGGTCCTGCAGTGGGGACATTCCTCCAGACTCAGCTGCCACCCTAGTGTGAGGCGGACGGTCAGCTTCCTCAGGCAATGGTTCTGGTGGCCATCACTGGTGGAGGATACCGGGGAGTTTGTGGCCGCCTGTCAGGTCTGAGCCCAGAATAAGACCTCGCGCCAGCGCCCATCGGGGCTCCTACACCTTCTTCCTGTGCCACGACGACCTTGGTCCCACGTATCTCTGGACTTCGTCACCGGCCTGCCCCCTTCCGAAGGTAACTGTCATTCTCACCATTGTTGACCGGTTCTCCAAGATGGCTCACTTTGTTCCCCTGCCCAAGCTCCCCTCTGCCAAACAAACAGCAGAGATCATGCTCTCCCAGGTTTTTCGCCTTCATGGTCTACCACAGGATGTAGTCTCCGACCGTGGGTCCCAGTTCTCGGCCGGGTTCTGGAGGGAGTTCTGACGCCAGATGGAGGCTACTGCCAGCCTCTCTTCTGGGTTCCATCCCCAGTCCAATGGTCAGACTGAGCGGTACAACCAGGAGATGGAGACAGGGCTCCGTTGTATGGCCTCTCAGAATCCCACCTCCTGGAGCTCCAGGTAAGGGAACATACCCAAAATTTGTGCTAATTGTCAGTCGGTTTGCATTGGGCCGTGTTCTAATTGTCAAAAATGTGACACGCTGTCTTCGATTTTTGACAATTGGGAAACTGTGACAAATGGAACAAATTAACATGGCGTCAATTCGGAACAAAACTGGCAGATGGACATACGAATGACAATTGGGGCGTGAAGGTGTGTTGAACTACGAAATCCTGCGGGGGGCGACAACTTACAAATAATTGATTCTGTGACGGATTGGAACGATACTGACAATGTGACTAAATTATTTTGTTTCATGCAAATGTGGGAGTGCATTGTGACGTTTAGGGCCATTTGTGGCAATTGGAACAAAGATTCCTCAAATCATCTGAAAGTCCTTGAAAGTCCTTGAATGACCTTGAAAAGCTTGAAAAGGTTGGAAATTTGCTATTATTCCAAACTAATATTTTAAATCAGCTACGGTGGACAACAGAGGACTCTCTTCAAGGATCTGTTGGTTTTAGCTAGCTAGCATGCTGATACCGGAAGTTAGCTTTCTTGAGGGTCTACAGACTTGTGCTTTCAGTATGTCATTTAGGGCATCCAGGACAATGGTTCCACCAAGTTTCAAGCACTTTGGAACTTTTTCTAAGGGAGCTTTTGACCTTTGAATGTGTGAATTTGGGCGTTTTTTGGGTTTTTAAACCACTTCTACGCAGCGATGCTAAGGGCTAGCGTGGTATAAATGACATGGTTGGGCCCCATTTGGGAGTGGCTACAACGTGAAAAAGAAAGCTAAGCTCTGACATGTTTAGAAAAAAATGACCTTCAAACTGAGCAATATCAACCCCACGACCTCATTGTAGGCCCCTTGCAGAGTGTCTGTGCAAAATCTGGAGTCTTTAGAACTAATCTGTGATGTATTATGACCATTCTTAAAATTGACTGCCGATGGGATCATTTCTGACGATTGAGCACATTTTGAGTAAGGAATCGAGAATCCTTGTAATTCAAAAATGACAATTCGACTACATTAACATGGGCAAAATAGTTAGTCTAATTGTCACATGCGCTAATGGTTTTAGCTAGCTAGCATGCTGCTACCGGAAGTTAGCTTTCTAGAGGGTCACAAAAATCACTTTTTTGCAAAAAAGTAGAGTACGGTGGACAACAGAGGACGCTCTACTAGGGCCAGTTGGTTTTAAGTAGCTAGCATGCTGCTACCGGAAGTTAGCTTTATAGAGCGTCTAGAGACTTGTGCTTTTAGAATCCTATTCAGGGCTTCCAGGACAATGGACCCATCCAGTTTCAAGCACTTTCAATCTTTCTCTGAGGAGATATGAACCTTTGAAGGAGTGAAATTGGTGTTTTTCGGGGTTCTTTAAGCCACTCCCACGCAGCGTTGCTAAGGGTTACGTAGCCAAATCCAGCATGGTTGGACTCCATTTGGGAGTGGCTACAACCTCAAAAAGAAAGCTAAGCTCTAGCACGTTCAGAACAAAAAAAGCCCCGATCGGCCCTGACTCTTCAGGTGGTCTCAGGTTCGCTAAGTCCTGGACCCTCTCCAAATCCTGGATTTTATGCTGCCAATTAAGACTTTTGCTTGTTTTTAAGGGGATTTCACCCCATGATCTCATTGTAGGCCCTCTCATGAGTGTCTGTGAGAAAAATGGGAGCTTAGATATTAATATTTATTGGATTATGGCCATTTTTGCACTTGTCAAAAAAGATCAAAGGGCAACGTCGTTAGGGTCGGGTTCGGGCCCTTAACTTGCAGCTTTTGGCCCCAGATTTGAGATTCTGTATGTTGAGAAGCCCCTCTTTGAATAGCAAAAGAATGCACATCTCTAAGTGGTTTTAAAGTAATTAATTTGAATTAAAAGACTTTTTCAAGATTTTGCCACTGACAATTGGCATAAATTTGGGAGTTTGGCACCCGGCCAATTCCTTCTTGTGAATGTTTTAGAGGAGATTTCACCTCATGGCCTCATTGTAGGCACTGTCCTGAGTGTCTGTGAGCAAAATGGGAGTTTAAATACTAATATTTAGGGAATTATTGCAATTTTTACATTAACAAAATGTAAGGGAATTGGGGTCAAATTTCACACTTTGGGCCTGTATTAGGGGGTCTTGCCTTGTAGCGTTTCGCCCCAAATTTCAGGGGATTTATGTTGAGAAGCCCCTCTTAATTTAGGAAAAGAATGCACATCTCTAAGTTCATGTAAAGTATTTTTTCTGAATTAAAAGACTGGTCAAGATTTCTCAACTGACAATTAGACTAAATTTGATTAAGGACTTCAAGTATCCTTATAATTCAAAAATGACAATTCGACGACATTAACATGGGAAAAATAGTTAGTCTAATTGTCACATGCTCTACTGGTTTTAGCTAGCTAGCATGCTGCTACCGGAAGTTAGCTTTCTAGAGGGTCTGCAGACTTGTGCTTTTAGTATGTCATTTAAGGCTTCCAGAGCAATGTTCCCACCAAGTTTCAAGCAGTTTGGACCTTTTTCTAAGGGAGTTTTTAACCTTTGAAAGTGTGAATTTGGGTGTTTTTTGGGTTTTTAAACCACTCCCACGCAGCGTGGCTAAGGGCTAGAGTGGTATAAAGTACATGGTTGGAACCCATTTGATAGTGGCCACACCTTCAAAAAGAAAGCTAAGCTCTGACATGCTTAGAAAAAAATGACCTTCAATCTGAACAATATAAACCCAATGACCTCATTGTAGGCACTGTCTTGAGTGTCTGTGAGAAAAATGGGAGTTTAAAAATTAATATTTAGGAAATTATTGCAATTTTTACACTTGTCAAAAAACAGAAGGAATTGGGGTCAAAGGTCACACGTTGTGACTGTTTTGGAGGCCTTGCAGCTTTTGGCCCCAAATTTGAGGGAATGTATGTTGAGAAGCCCCTCTTAATTTAGGAAAAGAATCCACATCTCTAAGTGGTTTTAAAGTAATTAATTTGAATTAAAAGACTGTTGAATTGTCTTTTTTACGAATTATGAAGATTACTGATTCCTTACAAAATGACAATTCGACAACATTAACATGGGCCGAATACTTAGTCTAATTGTCACTGACTGACAATTAGACTAACTATTTTGCCCATGTTAATGTAGTCGAATTGTCATTTTTTGATTTATAAGGATCACTGACTGTGACAATTAGACTAACTATTTTGCCCATGTTAATGTAGTCGAATTGTCATTTTTTTAATTATAAGGATCACTGACTGTGACAATTAGACTAACTATTGAGCCCATGTTAATGTAGTCGAATTGTCATTTTTTGAATTATAAGGATCATCGATTCCTTACAAAATGACATTTAGACAACATTAACATGGGCCGAATACTTAGTCTAATTGTCAATGGCCACTGACAATTAGACTAACTATTTTGCCCATGTTAATGTAGTCGAATTGTCATTTTTTGATTTATAAGGATCACTGACTGTGACAATTAGACTAACTATTTTGCCCATGTTAATGTAGTCGAATTGTCATTTTTTTAATTATAAGGATCACTGACTGTGACAATTAGACTAACTATTGAGCCCATGTTAATGTAGTCGAATTGTCATTTTTTGAATTATAAGGATCATCGATTCCTTACAAAATGACAATTCGACAACATTAACATGGGCCGAATACTTAGTCTAATTGTCAATGGCCACTGACAATTAGACTAACTATTTTGCCCATGTTAATGTAGTCGAATTGTCATTTTTTTGAATCATAAGGAGCATTGATTCCGTGAAAATTCGGCCACACGTGGCAAAGTCCAAGTGTATGTGTTTTAGATAGTTCCTGAGGTATTGGGTCCAAAATGGTCGCCATTTAACGCTGATTCGAGATATCTATGTCTCATTGTGTAACTTTTCCAGATGTCAACTACAGCTATCGGTCCCAGATTGGATGCTATCTATGTTGAGAAGTCCCTCTTAATCTAGGAAAAGAATCCACATCTCTAAGTGGTTTTAAAGTAATTAATTTGAATTAAAATACTGTTGAATTTTTTTTCACGAATTATAAAGGTTACTGATTTCTTACAAAATGACAATTCGACTACATTAACATGGGCCGAATACTTAGTCTAATTGTCACTGACTGACAATTAGACTAACTATTTTGCCCATGTTAATGTAGTCGAATTGTCATTTTTTGAATTATAAGGAGCATCGATTCCTTACAAAATGACATTTAGACTAAATTAATGTGGGCCGAATTTCATTCTAATTGTCTATTGCATTTTTTTTATCCATTTTTTTACAATTAAACGCTGGTCCGAGATATCTACGTCTCGACGCTGTACGAGGAACGGCGGAGGAGATGCGGCGCTTTAAAATGTTTGCGCGTGACCTGCCGGCCATTGCCATCGATTGTCACTTTTGTGCCCATTTGTCAGTCTCATTTGTCATTTTTGTTCCCATTTGTCACATGGCAATTGGGAACAAAACTGACAATTGAGGTCAGGCGACCCCGAATGACAGTTTTGTTCCCAATTGCCAAATCCCATTTGTCATTTTTGTTCCCATTTGTCACGTGGCAATTGGGAACAAAACTGACAATTAAGGGCAGGCTACCCCGAGTGTCATTAATGTTGCCAACTGTCATTGCCCGAGTGTCAGTTTTGTTCCCAATTGTCTTTTGGCCCTCGCCCCCTGGTGGCGGGGAGCGAGATTGCAATTTTCCGACCGCACTTTGAAAAATCGCCACGCGCTCTCCGCCGGTCCGATTTGCCCGGCGTTTGACCGTCCCGAAGTCGAAGGGTCGAACTGGCCCTCCGCGAAACCCGCTTATTTTTAAAGTGTTCCTACACGTCTGTTAGGAAGCGGGGGCCGCTTTTTCCAGTCGTGCGTAATGTTAATGTGTGCCAAGTGTCACGGAGGAGCCTAGGGGGGGGTAATCAACCCTGCGGCAGTCCGGTTAAAACTCCCCAGAGCCATGCGGGCCCACCCTACCTTACACGTCTCCAGGGTCAAGCCAGTAAGGACCAGCCCACTAGTTTTCCGCCTCCAAACGCCCTGCACCCCCCCGGATTGTGGACGGCGGCCCAGTCTTCACTGTGAAACGGCTATTGGCAGTCCGCCCCAGGGGTCGAGGTCACCAGTTCTTGGTCGACTGGGAGGGATATGGACCAGAGGAGAGGTCCTGGGTCCTGTCCAAGAACATTCTGGATAAAGGGGGGCGGGGGGGAGTACTGTAACACCCGGTTAATTGTGTGCGTGTCTGTGTGTCTCCTGATTGGGTCATTCCCTTCACCTGCCCTCAGCCACTCACATGGGTGTCCCCTGGTTATCATTCCCTTCACCTGTGTTTCCCCTCCCCTATATATACTCCCCCACCTTCTCTTGTCCCCTGTCGGTTTGTCTTTGTTCCCGTGTGTTCATGTGCTCCACGTCCTGTGCTACCTTTTCCTAGTTTTGTTTCGAGTTTTTTTGAAGTAACTTTAAAGTAAAGAACGTTTTGGATTTTCCCCCCCCTCAAACCTGCTTCTGGTCTCTTCCTTTGCACCTGAGTCTCCGCACCACACACCCGGGTCGTGACATCACCCTCAATCGCAAGGCAGGGAATCTTCTTGATCACCTTCAAGTTACCCTGAAGGTCTTGAGTTTCCGTTCCGGCCAACTCACGGTCAAAGATAAAGAAGGCTTGTGCCCCATAAAGAACAGCTGTGACTACATGTGTTGCTATTCCTTGATTAAAGACATACGGATACTTCACATTGCCTCTTCCAAGCTGATTCATGGACAGTTCCTGGACCTTTGTGGTAGCTTTGTAGCTTAGTGTTACTCTGGCCTGATTTCTGGAAGTCTTACTATCTCTCAGGTATTTGGCCGATCCTCCAACCTCTACCAGTCCACCAAAGAAACTGGCCTTTAGTGAGGCTTCAACATTTAGTGCTGAAGCTTTATCTGCAATAGATTCAGATGCGACCATCTCAAAACCATTATAGTTCTGTGGTCTTTCACCAATATCACTTTTCAGGTCCTCATGGTCCCACAAAGTCATTCCTGCAAAAGAAGAATCAAAAATGTAATTCAGCTTCCATAAGCAACCAGACAGGAGAAGGTGCTGTTACGTCCTACTAGACTGATTACAAGATGAAACATATCATTGAATATTACCTAAAATACAGAACGTTTGGTTGTAAAACATTAACTAGCTTTACATCTCGATTCTTACCAGGGATGAGGGAGTCTTTGCGGCAGTCATACAACATCCCGAGGCTGAAAGGTCGGCCGAGCGCTGCCACCACTATTGTCACTCTGGCTTCAGAGTCCATCGTTCAGTTTGAACTGGAAAAAACAGTTTGTCGTTTCATTTATATTAATATAAAGATTACCAATTTCAGAGCTGGGTGTAATGATCAAAAATCTTTTTTAAATCTTCGTGTTGTCTTGGGGTCAAAATGACCCGTGTACGAGTGTGTATGTATGTTGATGGGTCATTTTGACCCCAAGACAACACGAGGGTTAAGTATTTTTATTGCATGACTGGGCCTTGTGTGTGTGTGTGTGTGTGTGTGTGTGTGTGTGTGTGTGTGTGTATATAATGTATATAATATATATATATACGATAAAGTTATCCATAAAACAGCGCTCAGTGTGTTAGAGGTCCGCGTTACTGAAAGTTGGTAGTGTATTTTTTGTTGTTACCTAAGACCTAAAATACGGGTTTTAAGCCGCTACTTATTCTTTTTTTTTCTCAACTTTGGCCCGTGCGCTTAAATATCTGTGTGGCTGATTTGTGGATTTTTCCGAGTCTAAATTTAGCAGCAGTTGCAGAGACATACAGTACAAAATTCACGTGAAATATTCTCAAATCCCCTTCACGAGTGATCTCACTGTAAAAGAGGGCAGCAGCAGTAGCAAAACTCCCTGCTGTCCTCCCCACAGCGCAGCGCCTCTCACCCAGCCACCCTGTTTGGCTCTCCGCCGGCACCCACCGACAATGCCACCACGCTCACACGAGGAGGCGATGGAAAACATGTCTGACGGCATGTTAGACAAGACGGCAACCACTTTAGTCTTGACTCGCTCCTCACTCCAACCAATTCACCTCTTTCTCCTTTCAGAACACTGCTTCATAGAGAACTGTTTAAATATACAATAGCTTACATATCTCCCCTCCTCCTAAAAGAAACGTCCCCGTTTCTAAACACTCAAAATGCAACAACATTTTCCCCAAAACCTAGAAACAACACAATTAACGATAAGTGACAAAATCCCTTAAACATACCGGCGGGCTCACCACCCTCTCAGAACAAGTAACAGTCAGTTGTGGCTCACTGATGCCGGTAACTAACTCGATCCCTGTGTCGCCAGCGATCCATGGCTCCTCAACCCCACAGTCTCCCTCTGGTGCCCCCTTGTTCTGAAGCGAAGGAGTACAGTGCGGAGAAGCTGGGAGAAGACTTGAAGAACCCGCAGGCATCAGCACAGCAGGGGGGGGGCGGCACTTTTTCATGGCACGACCACTTAAAAAAAAAAAAAAAAAAAACATCTGGGCTGCGAAGCGGTTTTCCATTATCTATCATATCACTTTGCGGGGCATTGGCAAATTGGCGCCCCCTGCAGCTTGCTAAGGAGCCGTCTACAGATTATGTGTGAGGGGGGGAGGAGGCGCATTTTCGCGGACCGGCCTTCACGTTGTGGGCGATAAATATGACGTAATAAATGAGACGTAATAAATATGACGTAATACGACCGGCATGAAGACAATTATAAAGTGCATAAAGATACAACTCACCATGACGCTGCATTAGTGGAGCCCTGAGCTTGCTTCTCTGATACGAGCTGGTCCCGTCTCGGGGTAACGGAAGAAAAAGGCCGAGCCCCGACGTGTGTTTATGTCCAGTCTACTGACTCTACTCCGTAACTTAAACCTTTATGTGCACTCTAACTTAATTAAAACCCGCTTCACAAAGACAGGATGTTGAAATGGAGGCAGGGTTTCAGAGTTTTTTTGGCGATCTTAGGATACTCTGCCTTGATTTTAATCCAGAACACAGTTGAAACAGACTTTTAAGTTTCACTTTTGGGGTAACGTATCACGGAACCTCTTGACATGTGTTAAGAGGTTACGTTTGAGGCTACGCACAGACGGATGTATCTGGTCTTTTTTCAAAATAAAACATTTTTCCGCCTTTTAAAAAAATGCAGCTATAATAGCTGACCTGTTGTTGTCTGCATTGGAAATAGCAAGAGGCAAACCCTATGGCCCATGCTTCAAAGCAGCAAATACGGGACCTGGGACAAAATACGGTGAGCAAAACATACCAGTATGTCATAATTCTGAAAACATAACCTCAGACCCTGAAACTTATTTGCTTATGTCATTAAATTCAAAAATGATTGTTACGCCCCGTGGTGGCTCGGCGTGGGACGCAACATAAAAACAACAGATCCGGACAAGAGCGGGTACAGTCACACATTTATTTACAAAAAAACGCAACACAGGGAACAACAAGGACTGTCGGTGGCACCAAAGAAAAGAAATTAACAAAACCCAATCCCCCCCTGCCCCATTGACAGGTGCTTTGCGCCCAAAAAGTACAGCCTAGGGTATTAACAACAAGTAAATCTACGTGTGTGCAATATGTAAACCCCAGGGTATCTTACCTGTCCTCGTTGACCCTGTGCGCACAACAAAAGGAAGTAACAAAGACAAAACCAATGGGCTGCTAACAATAAATAGGTTAAACAAAGGTGGAGTAACTAAGGCCAAAACATAAACAAGGAACCAAACAAGCAAGCACTAGCAAAACGTCAGAGCTCAAACAGGGCTCTGCCACAGCTCAGCTCAACCACAGAGTGCCGATGTCCAGCATGCAGGGGGCAGAGAGAGACTTGACAAAACGGAGGACTATTAACAGGGGGACTGGTTGATTGGAGATCTGTAACAGGTAGGTTGATTGGATGACTGGAAACAGGTGTGTACATCTGTGAAGTATGAGAAAGACAACAGGAGGGGGAGGCAGCTTTAATTTTATATATTTTTTATTTTATATATATATATATATTTTATTATTGCTATTTTTTTTTTCCCAGTTAAACAAACTGAAGAATAAACTGTGAAGTGATATGTACTCATTTTAGAAAAAATATTTTATACAGTTCATGCATTATAATGCAATTCATTAAAAACCAAGAAAAATTTGGGGTTGTCCAATGTTCCTATATCATCAAAGGGGGTCTTGACAGAAAAAGTTTGGGAACCACTGCATTAGCTCAACAATTTGTCTAAGCTGTAACACAAGTTGCCACACTTCATTTTCAATTGGGCAATGAATCTTGTCTCCTATTAAGATTGGCAGTACTCTGAGTAGCGTCCAATTCTGGACAGCATGCCCGCTTAACTTTTCACTTTCTGGATTAACAACACATGGTTTGTTATTAGCATCATTGCCAAGATATCAAAAATGATTTATGCGCTCATTTAATTGCAGGTAAGTGAACTCCTTCTGTTTAATGAGATGGCTGATATACAATGCCAGGTCATGTGATACAATGCCTTCAAAAAGGTCATGGCCCAAGCAAGGCGGTAAACCAGGGTTACAAACATGAAAAAAAGTAAGTTCATTAAACTTGGAATCAGATTTAATACCAACAGATGATTCAAGATTGTTTGCAATTATTTGCTGGACATTATTTTTATAGGACTCAACTGTTCTTGGAGAGGACCTTTCCAGTGGTGTTGAAATAAATGTTGCACGATCTATCTCACAAAATCTGCAAAAGTGAGTACTCCTGTTGTTGTGTGATCCCAGATTATCTCCAGCAATAGCACACAGAGTGCCTTTCACCTGCCCATCAAGTGTGGCTATGCCATTATCCTCTAGATCTCTGAGATCTGTAACAAGTGTACTGAATACTTTTTCTTGGCCAAAGTACTTGTAATCCTGCTCCCGACATAATAGAGCTAGTTGCATTTGTTCAACACTCGACCTGTTATGAGGTGCTATATCTGCAAGACTAACGTACACTGCAAGAACTTTATGCTTCTTTTTGCCTGAGCCAAGTGGGTTGGCCACTTTTAATGCATCCTGATACAGGATCAAACCCAAGGCCTTATCATCTGATTGAAACAACGGATTACTTGCCCTATTACTACCGTCCCATACATCCTCCAAAATGTCTTTTCGTCTATCACAAAACCGCATCTGCTGTTTGTGTGAATTAACTTGCTGTCTGACTGAGTCACACTGAAGAAGTGACTGACACGTTTCTTTAACAGGTACATACTGAACAAAGCATTCCTTTCCAGATTCATTTTGCCCAATATACAAAGGCACTGGTTCAACATATCTGAACTCATTTTTAAAAAACGTTTTTCTTCTTTTATCCGTTTTCAGAGTACCAGTGTTGCAAGCCCGAAATAGATCATCGGATTTCAAGGCATCTAATACATTCTTAACATCACCATCAGGAATCTCTAAAGTTGCCAACTTTTCACTCAGTTTATTAAACAGATGAGACTGACTTATGTCATGCACTGCCTGGACATCTTCAATAATGCTCTGAATAACTGTAGATGGGAGCAACAATTTAGCTTGAAGTTTAAGGTAAAACAAAGCCAAGTTCTTTAGGAAAAGTGGCTCATCTGTGCTTTCTGGAAACACTTCTGCCTGGTCTCCCTCTATGTCATCATTTACATCGGAACCCCCCACCTCTGCTTGTTCATGAGAGCACTCTTCTTGTTCATGAGAGCACCCTGCTTGCTCAACAGTCTTCTCCCTATTATCTCTACCTGACCTTGTCGGGCTGAAAAGATCACCAATGGCACAACTTTTATGTGTTCTTGACAAGTGTGATGAAAACGTGGATATCACAGTAAAACTGTCGGTCAACACTTTGACATAATAAGGACATCTTATTAATACAATTCAGTAAATTATAATTAGGGCTGGGCATCGTTTGGGTTTTTCCCGATACCGGTGCTAAACCGATACTTTTAAAACGATAACGGTGCCTAGACGGTGCCTGAACCGATACTTTTTTATTGCCAAGGCAGATTTTTTTCTTCAAATTGAACAATATATTAACTATTTAAAGTATACTTTAAATATAAATAAATACAAAACACTTGACTTCAAACTACAGCTTCACACTTTAACTTCAAACTATTAACAATATATATATTTAAAAAAAGAACAGACACAAGCATCAGGTGGCTTGATTGGGACCGAGTGCAACAGCACTCCACTACTGTTGGATTCTACAAACTGCTGCTTTACTGGACTACACGTCATCATATCATCATAATATCAACTGGGAGAGCTTTGTTCCAACGGGCAAAGCTCGTGCATGTCTCCCCAGCGATCACTCTGTGAGGCGCGCACTGTGTCTGTGTGCGCTGCAGCTCAACCCCCTTGAGCCCATCTCTGTATGAGAGAGAGGGAGCAGGGAGTGTGCTCTGATCCGCGCTATTTGAATGAAGTATCAATACAAAAAATATGCAAAATCATATTGTTTTTAACATACGGGTACCGCACTACCTTTTTAGTATTGTGCAACATTACACTGTAGCGTAAAAGAAGTATTTAAATCGGCTCAGGCACAGAAAGAAATCTGCATTGCTTTTCGGACCGGTGGAACGACCGGTACCACCGGTCCGGTTGATCTGGGACCAGGTACTTTACTTGTAATTTCTCAGCCAAAGGTCTTCTCTCAAACGGGTGTTGGAGGAGAGATTATACAGAGTTAGCGTTTGGTTTTCTTTGAAGACCATTGGCTTCTGCTCGCTGCTGTCATGGTAGTATTATGGGTGGCGCGCGCCTCGTCTGCCGAGGAGACAGAGACACGTGAACACGCAGCCGTGGGCTTGATGAGAATAGCCCTCCTGGAAGTCTTTTTTAGGGTACTGATTGGATGAATTGTATGTCACTCATTTATTTCTTTAATCAGTGATTGGCTAAACTGCGTATTAGACCCGTCTTCCTTGGGCAGAATGGCTTGAGACCCACCGCGTGCATTAGAGACGTACTGGAGCAGAGAGGACCTGCATGAGCATCACAGAAGCTCGGAGCTGCTTGAGCAGAGCAGGAAAAGCAGATATTTGGCGCAGATATCCTATTTTAAAAATATTACTGGGTATATTCCATAGCTCAAAAACACAAATATAGACAATTTGTCTAATTTATTAATATTTTTATAATCTTCATAAATATTTTGTTTTCCTCTTTTTTTTGGGGTAGCTCAAGTTGGGTGGGGCCAAGCCCCGTTGCCCTCTATGGGCCGGCCGCCACTGGTCTCTGTCTCAGTGTCTCTGTCACAGTGTCTCCGTCTCAGTGTCTCTGCAGAACAGTGCGTTTGACAATGTCAAGGTGTGTCTTCAAACACAGTCCAGCAAGTGCTGCTGAACTAGAACATCAACAAACTGAACATGGACAAAAGAAGGAGTGGCTTGTCCCTCACAGGGACCCTTACTACTGAAAATGACAAAAGAAGGAGTGGCTTGTCCCTCACAGGGACCCTTACTACTGAACATGACAAAAGAAGGAGTGGCTTATCCCTCACAGGGACCCTTACTACTGAACATGACAAAAGAATAGGCTCGTTCGTTAGAGCTGCGCCTCGCCTGGAATCCAGATGAGAGCAGGCGGCCGCAGCAGGAGGCGTTCACAATAAACTGCAATCAAGTCGGACAGTTTTCAGCTGCCTTCAAAGTAAACACAGGAAGTCACAGAAAAAATGACTTCCTGTTTGTTCCGAAATTTTGTCTACTTGTAGTTTCCAGATCATGTTTGGATTCATTCATATGTTTGTAAATATATATTTATGTAGAAATGTATGTGTAGCTGCATCCTTTGTTCTTTTTATGTCTGCCTGTGAAATACATTGCTAGTAGTTTTGATGTGTGTTATATAAATACGATTTTGTATTATCAACCATATAAGATATGTTTTAATATTAAACATGAGACGAATAGTGAACAATCCAGCGTTAAGTATTACAACTACACATAAAATAAGGATTTTCTCCAACACGTGGTGTTTGCTGTCAGATCTAAAAGCCAATCAGCTCTCTGATGTGGAGACAGTCAGGCGTTTCCCATCATGCACTGGGCCACGCAGTCCGTGGAGAGCTACTGCGGCGGCTGGCTCTGAAATCGACGGCCGGCTTGATCTCGTGAGAGTATCGTTGATCATGTGTGCATGCCCAGCCCTAATATATATATATATACATACACACACACACACACACACACACACACACACACACACACACACACACACACACACACACACGCACACACACACACACACCTGTCTCTTGTGCACATCATATTATAGCTCACAATATGATACAATTATGTGAACAAGGAGGTTGTGAGGGAGGAGGAGACTTTATCATAGAAGTAGTACAACACAGGGGAGAACAAGATAATATCTGCTGGTGAGTCAGCTGTGAATGATGGAGGTTAGAGAGACGGAGTGAGAGAGCTGCTGTTGTGAGTGCTCCTGCAGGATGATGCTGTCATTGAGAGATGAAGAGCAGAGAGGAGGAGGAGGCCAGCATTTACCCTAACCACGAGTGCTGAAAGCTCCGCAGCACCTCCAGCCTCCAGCGGGACTACAAGCACTGCCAGGGTTACAGGCACTCAGAGGGAATAGCCACGGACGGACGGAGTGCACATCAGGAGCCACCATGACAGAACCAACGTCTAAAAAACTGGGATTTAAAAAGTGTCGGAGTGCCACTTTCAGCATTGATGGCTTTAGCTTCACCATCGGTAAGAGACTGTGTGTGTGTGTGTGTGTGTGTGTGTGTGTGTGTGTGTGTGTGTGTGTGTGTGTGTGTGTGTGTGTGTGAGAATCAGAAGTGCTTTGCTTGTTAATGTTGCTAAACAGTTGGAGTTCTTTACCTTATTATATATATATAGATTATTAGATTTGAATTGTAGCAGCTCACCCGGTACATTTTCCTCCATGTGTGTCCTTCGAGAGAAACAAATGAATAGAAAACAAAGTTTCTGTACTGACAGCTTTAAAGCAACAGTTAGTAACTCTTACAAAAACAAAATATTATTTTAGTAGTACAAGAGACAGGTCATCTATATAAAACCTCTTTTAGTGCTCCTAATGGCACCGCGCCCGAAGGAAAACTACCAATCAGAGCAGAGGAGTCTCCGGCCAGTGGGCGGTGCTTAGGCCTGGCTGGACTGTTTTCTACATGGCGGTGGGTCACACATTTTCTAATTTTACAGCTAATCAGTGAACTACAATATATGTCTGAAATAGGCAATACAGTATATTGATCAGCTGCCTTGTTTGATCAAAGCTTCACAAGCACTGATTGACGGCTGTGTTCGAAATGCCAGGCTCTGACTGGTTGCTTTCCTCTTGCAAATGCTATTAGGAGCGCTAAGAGGAGGCCGAGGTTCCGGATTATCTGTTTCTTGTACTACTGTCAGGATAGAGTGACAGATTGAGTTTTTATAAAAGTTGCCAACTGCAGCTGACACACAGTCACTATTATTTCTACTTCTCCAGGCTTTATTATTGAAATGTTTTTATTTATTAACCTTGTGTTTTTACTCTTTATGTTCAATATGCAAAGGTGCATGTGATGCATGACCTGTTTCAACATGCTCAAAGTCGCCCCGTGAATAAATGGTTTCTCAGTTTGTTGAATGGTTAATAAACACGAGTTCATTACCCATTCAACAAAATTGACTTTTTCACACCCATTTATACAGCAATCAGATTTATATGAAAAAGCAACCCGACATATGCAAAATACATTTTGAAGGTATCCTAGTTTGCATCAGAACCAGAGCTGCTTTTTTATTTGACTGTGACACACAAATATGAATACAGTGAAAACACAACACATATTATACAGAACATATTATTGTGACTCAGATACATTCTGCATTCACATCAGTAGAACAGAAGGCCATGCCATTTTGCAGTGGGTTTGTGTTTACTGACTGCGTCTCTATGGGAACCAGAAGAGATTGGGAAGTGACTGTGACATCATTCTGACTGGTGTGTTGTCAGTTGTTAGGGTGCGGAGCTCAGGGAGTCATTATCACTAATGAAGTGGCTGCACTTGATTTCCTCATTCTCTGCCTGATTCCAGCTGTACTCCCCTCCCCCATCACTTTCAAACACACACATAGTAATGTGTTGCTCGTTCAATGTGGGGGAAGGTCAGGTGTCCTCCCGGGTCAAACATTATTCTCAATTTTGTCCTGGTAAAGAACATAATTACTTTTTTTAAATTGTGTTTACTGATTAATCTTTCTCTGACGAAATAACCGGGTGAACCATACATTCTGGTTAAACTCTCAAAACAAATGTGTAAAAAAAAAAGTATGTTTTGCTTTGAAGAACTAGTTAAAAATTCAACTGATGAACAATTCAGGGCATAAATTCACAGAAGCTGAACCTATACGCCGAACCCTGAAGAATTGAGGTAATTCAAAAACAATTTGCTTCAAAAGGATCGCTGCAGGGAAGATCAGGCCTCACATTCATAAGTCTGCAGGACCACAAGACAGGCAGCAACAATTTGCAAGCTGCTTTTCTAAATTGTTAAGTAATGCAAATTTAAACAATCAATTTTGTATCTAGGATTTACATGCAGTTGATTTCCACTGAAAGATGACAACGATGATAATGAATGACAGCAATGACAACTCTAGTGGTCTGATGTCTGCTACATCGTTTACATTGATCATTTCATACCCTTCATTCCGCTCCACCACATATGGATACAGATGATCAAAGTTAATTTCCAAACAAAAATTAGTACCTCTTCCTTTACACAATTGGGAACCAGGTGTACAATCTCTTCAAAGAGCGCTCTCGTCTAACGTCACAGTGTCAAGCAAGTTCACAACTTCTTCGATATATCGGACCAAGCACACAGACAGAGGGAGCCACATGAATTGTGCTGCAAGTGTCGATATCGTATCCAAGTTCTCCAAAATTTCCAATGAACAGATCACTTTTTCCCAAAGATCTAACCATGCCTAGAAAGGCGTTTGGGACGTTCTTGTTTTTTGTCAGTGGATCATTAAATATTAAATTGATCATACTTTGAACTTAAAACACGAGCAGGCCTTTTCAGGTGACCTTGCTTACTTTCAAATTTCATAATCATAACTTCAAAAGCGGGCCAAACTTTATTATTCGCCAATAGTGAGTCATAATACTATGTTTCCAGATGAGTGGCCTGTCTGGATTAAGACTCTTGAACAAATTATGGTGATCTATAACGAACTGCTTTAAAAATACAGAAAGTCCATTCCCAACAGGGGTCAATACTATGCTACATTTTTTGGAACAATTTCCAATGTTAACAATAATAATAATAATACATTTTATTTGTATAGCAATAAGGTGCTTTATAAGGTACTCAAGGCACTTTGCATGGTAAAGACAAACAGTAGAAGCAACAACAAAACAAGAAAGATGATAATAGTGAGAAACTAAATAATAATAAGCAGATTTAAATAAGAAAAAAAAAGAAAGAAAGAAAGAAAGAAATGATCCTTTATTAATGCCCTTCGGGAAATTCTTCTCTGCATTTGACCCATCCTTGGTTAAGGAGCAGTGGGCTAAATGGGTCTGCCCATTAGTCTACACCAGGGGTGGCCAACCAGTCAGAGACTAAGAAACACATTTTTTACTGTGTTACCACAAAGAGTCACATCATACACATGGGCACACATGAACATCACCCCATCCCTTGACTGAAATTGAATTAATTGCACTCTGCCGCATTAAAAAAATCCTTTCAAAATAAAAGCACATGATTTCTTTCTATTTTTGCCCATGCAAAGGCCTGTGACAGACTGAAAACGGGTCCGCGATTTCATGGCTTTCAAGTCGTCGCGCCTTGAGTTTGACACAAGTGGTCTAAAGTATTTGCAAAATCAATCAAAAGATTTCTAAAAATAAATAAAACACAAACACAAACTTCGATATGAACGTAAGAGCCGCATGAAACCAGGCAAAGAGCCGCATGCGGCTCAGGAGCCGTGGGTTGGCCAGGCCTGGTCTACACCGTAGTGGAGACTATTCTTCCTGAGGTCCAGGCAAAAGCATTACAATACAAATCATAAAATGCAGTACAGCCTGATCAATGTTGGTGAACAAAAACACTTAGGAACAACATTTACATTCAAAGAAAAATAATAAAAATGCCAAATACCTAAAGTAACCTAATTTACACTAATTTTCTTTCTGATTATTGCTGCCTTAAGTTTCCTTTTAAAATCACATTTATTTCTTGTTAGAGTCAGATATGAGGGGAGCACTTTCCAGTATGCGATGGCTCTGTACATTACTGTTTTCTTAAGTGCATTTGTTTTGGGTAGAGGAAGAGTAAAGTGACCCCTTAGTGCTTGTCTGGTATTATAACCATGCCTCTAATTTGCATGTGATAGCTGTAAAGACAAACTGACGGGGTTCTGTGAGGAATACACATTATTTAAAAACAGAATAAGTCTGCATGCCAGTCTTTCATCCACCATCATCCATGACAGCCTAGCATGCATAGCATCCACACTACTCCTGACAGAGCAGGGAAGTGCTAGTCTTGTCGCTCTGTTACTGTCTGAACTAGAGATTGTATGACTAGTCTAATTGTTGTGTTAGTTAGCAGATGAGCACTCCTTCTAATGGCATGGATACCATTAATCATTCTTCCCACTGTATTATTAATCTGAGTGGACCATGACAGTGTTTCGTCAATAGTGACACCCAGCAGTTTGACTTCCTTAACCT
Organism: Taurulus bubalis; assembly: GCF_910589615.1. NCBI lineage: Eukaryota > Metazoa > Chordata > Actinopteri > Perciformes > Cottidae > Taurulus > Taurulus bubalis. The sequence continues at coordinate 19,391,314 of NC_136606.1, read as the reverse complement.
GTTCCATAGTAGTACCCTCCAAAGAGAGGCTTAATTTCTGATCTGTCCTGAGAGCATATTTAGAACCTATTACCATGCATTTAGTTTTTAAGACATTCAACTTCAGCTTATTTTCCATGATCCATTCAGAAGCCAGCTTTAACTCTTGTTGAAGCACCTCATTAACATGTTCAATGCTGTCTGACGATACATACATAGTCGTGTCATCCACATAAATCCCCATTCCTGCATTTTTTTATACATATGGCATGTCATTTACAAAAATAGAATAGAGAAGGGGGCCAAGGTAGCTTCCCTGAGGAATTCCACACTGAAGCATCTCAATATTTGAAAGGGAGCCATTGAACATAATACATTGTTGCCTGTTCACTAAATAGCCCTTCAATAAATCAATAGCAGAATCTTTGAATCCATACTCCGATAGTTTCATGAGTAGTAGCTCATGATCTATGATGTCAAAGGCTGCACTGAAATCCAAGAGCATCATCCCAACAACTGACTTCATGTCAATCTGTTTGAACCGCTCGTCAATAAGACATGTCAGTGCAGTGCTTGTAGAGTAACCTGCTTTGTATGCATGCTGTAGATCTGAGTTAATGTTGTTTTCTGCAAAGTATTGTTGGATCTGCTTAAATATAATTCCCTCCAAAAGTTTACTCAACACAGGTAAAATGCTCATAGGCCTACTGTTTGGACCTGTAAATGCTCCCTACTGTTTTTAGACAGAGGAGTAACCTTTGCGATTTTCCACAAATCAGGATAAGCACATTCCTTAAAACATACATTGAAAATATGGCCTAAAGGATTAGCAATTGATTTAGCTGATAACTGAAGCAGTCTGCCATCAATATTATCAAACCCACAAGGTTTATCACACTTACTTGTGTGAAGTATCTTAACCATAGAATCAGCACTGATTGGCTTGAAATCAAACACACAATCCTTACCACACATAATATGATTTTTTATTATAGCTTTGGACAGCACACCACTCACAGGCAGCATTTGGTTTCTTAGTGTGATCAGTTTACTGAGGAAGTAATTATTAAAGTAGTTTGCTATATCAGATGGTTTAGTGATGAATTCTGCATTCAGTTCAATAAATGAAGGTGTTTTGGCTATTTTACTTCTACCCAAAGCATCATTAAGTACTCTCCAAAGTTATTTACTGTCTCCATGGCATTCCTCAAATTTATAATGATAGTAATATTTTTTCTTTTGTCTATTTAATTTAGTTATTATATTTCTTAGTGAGCTTGCCAATCTGCTACATTACCTGACATGATGGCAGATCTTTTCAGTTGGTCCCTTTCTCTCATTAAGTTTCTCAATTCCTCATCCAGCCAAGGTGCTTTAAGTGATCTAACAGTGATCTTTTTAATTGGAGCATGTTTATCACACATTATTTTATTATATTGCAGAAAATAAATTCATAAAATAATCCAGTGCATCATTTGCATGCATCTTCTCAAGCACAGTATCCCACTCAATATGTTCTACATCAGCAATAAAATAATTTTCTAAAAAGGTTTTATATGTTCTTTTATGAATTACTTTAGGACCTGCTTTACGAACCTTTGTTTTCACAGTTAAAGCGATACTATTGTGGTCACTGAAGCCCACAGATACCGACACAGCTTTAGAACATTTTCCAGAACAATTTGTAAAAAAGTGATCAATGCACGTTGACGTGACCATTCCGTCCCTATTGACATTCATTATTGTGGGTACACCTATGACTTGAGATAAGTTGCATAATGTGGCTGCATTGCTCAACTTCCTTTTCAATGTACAATTACTGGACAACCAGTCTATATTCATATCACCAAGAATGTAAATATCATTGGCATTATCAGTTGCATTCTCCAGCATCATGCATATTTGGTGATGGGGGAGAGAGTTCAAGAGGGAGGGGGCAGCAATGGAGAAGTCCATGTCCCGCCAGGTCCGATGCTTGAACAGAGTAGGGGGATAAGGAGGTTGGCGTCTGTAGGTCTGAGGTTGCGGGTGGGAGCATGTCGGTGCAGGAGGTCAGAGAAGTAGTGAGGTTGTGAAGGACTTTTTATGTGATGAGGATAATCTTTAACTGGATTATTTGCTGTATGGGGAGGCAGTGGAGGTTTTGAAGGACTGGGGTGATGTGATCTCTGGTGCAGGAGTGGGAGAGGAGACGGGCAGCTGAATTCTAGATGTATTGTAGTTTGTTGATGATTTTGTTAGCTGTGCCGTACAGGATGCTGTTGGAGTAGTCCAGTTGAGAGGTGATGAATGCAGGGATGAGTGTTTATGCGGCTGAAGAGGAGAGGGAGGGTCGTAGACGGGCGATGTTTTTAAGATAAAAGAAGGTGGTTTTTGTGACGTGCTTGATGTGGAGGTCAAAGGCGAGGGTTGGATCGAAAATGCCGCCAAGGTTAGAGATGTGTGTGGAAGCAGGAACAGCGGTGCCATGGATGCAGAGGGAGAAGTTGTGGTGCAATTTGTTTAGTGATTTGGGGCCGATGATGAGGATTTCCGATTTGTCACTGTTGAGTTTGACAAAGTTGGCTTGCATCCAGGTCTTTATATCTGTGTGGCAGTTCCTGATGGTGGAGTGGATGTGATGGATTTAGTGGAGATGTAGAGCTGTGTGTCGTTGGCGTAGCAGTGGAAATGGAGACCATGGTGGCGTATGATGTTGCCAAGGACGAGCAAGTAGTGAATGAAGAGGAGGGGGCCGAGCACTGAACCGTGAGGGACTGGGTCTGTCAGACTTGGACTTATTGATAATAATGTTGGCGGACGGAGAGGTATGACTTGAACCAGGAGAGGGCTGTGCCAGTAATGTGGAGGGAGGACTCAAGAGGGGAGAGGAGGATGGAGTGGTTGATGGTGTCAAAGGGTGCACTGAGGTCCAGTAGGATGAGGATGTTGAGGGAGTGGTAATCAGAGGAGAAGAGGTCATTGGTGACTTTGATTAGGGCGTTTTTTTTGTACTGTTATGCGATCTTAATCCGGATTGATATGGTTCATACAGTTGGTTGGAGTCCGGGTGGGTTTTGAGTTGGCTGGCAACGGTGCGTTCAAGTATTTTAGACAGAAAAGGGAGAACGGAGATGGGTCAGATTTTTTGTAGTCTTCATGCCAGATATGGATTTATTAACCCTTTAAGGTCCGCTCCGGCCTCGAAGCGGAATATGATGGGAATGGGAACATTTAACGTTAGCATTATTGTGAGCTGTCTGCAAAAGTAATAAGTAAAAAGTAAAAGTAATGCCATTACCTAAAATTAGCGTTTACGTTACCATCACTCATTCCGACTTTGACCGGTGACAGCATCCACCTAACTAACGTTAACGTTAACTTGGAGCATCAGATAACGTGCAGACCCATACAATTATATAATGTTTAGCTCAGTCCATATTCCACAGCCAACATAAACACACAACACATTTTTGGTCATTGCATTTTACTCTGATGACTTGCACTGAATGGAACCAGCAGGGTTGCATAGTCCGGACTGTAGCTGCTGGTAGCCAGCCTCAGGCAGACCAAATGGTAATCAGTCATGGTGGAACGGTGTTTGGACTTAATATTTTTCATGTGGGAAAAGGCTGACTCACATAAATAAACTCTGACAGACACGTGTCAAGCTGCACTGTCAAGCTGCACTGTCAAGTTGCGCACATGCCTTCCGTTGCATCTCCAGCTCTGACGCCAGGTTTTTGCATGTCCCTCAAACCATGGCGCTGCAGCTTTGAGGACAGATGTTGCATTTTATGTTTGAAAGCATTAACTGAGCTGATCATATCAATTATGGTTTTGTCTTTTCCTTGCAGCTCTAAATTAAGCTCATTCAACAGATCGGTTAAAAATGCCAAGTCTAGCAGCCACTGATCGTCATTTAGTTGGTTGTATTCTGCATGAGGAATTCATACATTGAGAAACTCCTTTATCTCCGGACAGAGCTCTATAAGCCGTCTCACATCAGTGTGTAGAACAGTCGTCTTTGAAGGCGATCTTCATTGCCACATCCATGATTCATTTAATGTTTAGCATTTTAGCGCATAATGCTTGTTGGTGTATTATGCAGTTAAGTGTATTAGTGGTGTATTATGCAATTAAGGAAATTGGGGAAAACATCATCCTCCCTTCACTTGGCAACAAATTCTCCATTGCGGGCGCAGTGTCCGTGGTGATCGACATTAATTTGCACACTGGGAGCTGGGTTTTGTTGATAAAGTTATTATTTTATTTAAATGGCATGCTGTCAGGAACAGGACCACGGTCAGCAGGACCCACAAGCAGACAACAAGGCGAGGTAGTTTGTGTCAACAGAACAAGATTTACTAGGCAACCACATACAGACATCAAAAGACAAACTTGCACAGGACAGGGCGTTGACACAGACTAAATACACAGGGGAATGAGACACAGGTGGAAACAATGAGGTTGGGGCTTGCAATCACACAGGAGGGCGGCACACGAGGGGGGAGGAATCTGAAACGAGAGACAAGGTCAGTGACAGACAACACAACAGACACAGACAGTGAACACAGAACTACCTAGAAAGTCTGGGTGAAACACATGCGATCTACCTGCACGACCTCTGCAATCGACGTATTGGCCACCCCTGATCTAAAGGAACGGATGTCCTTTGGCTGTTAATGGCATTTGGCAAACCAGCTCATAGGTACATTACCGCCACCTAATGGACTGGAGTGTGAAGTAGTAAAAAAGGATTACAGTTTATATTTGGATGATGACATTGCCATGTCAATAATTTAAAACGTTGTGTTGGTCACTCCTGAGAAATCTCTATATTATTTTAAAACAAACATTGGATAATTCAACATGTGAAATAGTACTAACACAAGAAGTGTGTTTGATGTGTTAACACACATTATGTTTGAGTGTTTACTGTTTGTGATTAAACCTCTGCACAGGTTGAAGTTGGGTAGAGGTATCGTGGAAATGAATATAGGGTCACTAAACTGAATGTACGAGTGAGAATAATAAAGGTGAAGGTTACCCCATGGCAACAGGTGCACCAAGATGAAAAAAATCACAGTCTGTAACTCTAGCACAGTCCTGAGAAGATGTCTGATCAGACAACATAAGTGGTGCTGAACCATGTTTTTTTGAGGCGTTTAAACATCTGGCTGTAAAATTAAAGAATTTTGAATTCTTCTCTTTTCAGTTGCCAATGAGGCGGGGGAGAATAACCGGCAACCACTGGCCCGCTTGGCACGTAAGTTTACCAAAGTTCAGCCTTTTTACTTGTGATCAGGCATGAATCTGTCCCTTGCAAAGCTGTGTAAAAGCGAGGGGCGGCACAGAGCCAGCCATCAGAAGAAAGACGCCACACTGCAGTCCAAACAGTCAAATAACTGTAGGCTACAAAAATAATGTTACCTATTTTATTATGACTACATTCTTGAAATAACACAACTTGCTTCTCACAATGTTACGAGATCGATCTCTGAATCTCAGATTTGTATTTTTGTTCCAACAGTGGCCTTAATCCTCCGTCGTAGTTGACAGATCTCATTCTCTGACTTGTGGCTGAATAAGAGCAGCTTTATTCTATTGAAGCGCTTCTTCTTCTCTCTGTCTTATGGCAAATTGTAAACACTGCTTTTGTGGTTGCTTGAATAGAAGCATTTATGTTGTATACACATGAAATTGCAAGCAACCTTTTTTTATGAAAATTCTTCAGGCTCACGGTCCCAGAATGCACTATGCACCGCCGTTACAGCTGGCGTTGGCATCACTCAAGACAAAGGAATTCTGATTGACCCGCGAAGCGCCGAAGAGATCCTGGCGGATGAGCTGCCGATCTCTGATGCCCCCGACGCCATAGAGAAGACTGCTATCAGGTCACACAGACACAGAAATAAAAAGTTATTCCATGTTGATATGTCCTTGGGCAAGACGATTAACCCTGATTTGCAGGCTGTTCTTGCAGTGTATGAATGGATATGAATAGTTAGTTAGACCTGATGGTCAGTTGACACCTTGCATGATAGCTCCTCCATCAGTGTTTGAATGGATGTGAATGGGTGAATGATGACAATTATTGTGGTCTTGAAAGCCTTGTTCTTAGTCTTTCACATCCAACCTTCCGACGAAGCTGTTTAAGGAAGTTTTACCTTTTAATTAGCGCCTCTCTACTAGATATTATCAATGGGTCTTTACTAACGGGGTCATGTACCACAGTTTTTTAAAGTAGCTGTCATTAAACCTCTTCTTAAGAAGCCCACTCTGGATCCAGAGGTGTTGGCCTCACTATAGACCTATCTCTAACCTTCCCTTCCTCTCTAAGATATTGGAGAAGGTAGTCGCAAATCAGTTGTGTGACTTTTTACATAACAATAGCTTATTTGAGAAGTTTCAGTCAGGATTTAGAAAGCATCATAGCACAGAGACACTAGTGACAATTACTAATGACCTTCTAGTTGCATCAGATAGGGGACTTGTCTCTGTACTTTTCTTGTTTGACCTTAATGCTGATAAAAGACTTGTCTCTGTACTGGTCTTGTTAGACCTTAGTGCTGATAAAGGACTTGTCTCTGTTCTGGTCTTGTTAGACCTTAGTGCAGCGTTCGACACCATTGACCATGACATCTTATTACAGAGACTAGACCAGTCGATTAGTATTAAAGGTACAGCACTAAGCTGGTTTAAGTCGTATTTAGCAGATCGATCTCAGTTTGTATTTGTAAATGATGAAGCCTCGATAACCACCGCCGTTCGTCATGGAGTTCCACAAGGTTCTGTGCTTGGACCAATTTTATTCACCTTATATATGCTTCCTTTAGGCAATATTATCAGAAAACACTCCATAAACTTTCACTGCTATACCGATGATACTCAACTATATCTGTCGATCAAGCCAGATGAAATCCACCAGGTCGCTAAACTTGCGTTTCTTAAAGCGTGTCTTAAAGACATCAAAACCTGGATGACCTGCAACTTCTTGCTGCTGAACTCGGACAAGACTGAAGTTATTTTACTCGGCCCAGAACAACTCAGAAATCAAGTATCTGATGGTTTCTCTGGATGGCATCACTCTGGCATCCACCACCACCGTAAGGAATCTCAGAGTTATTTTTGACCAGGACCTGTCCTTTGGCTCCCACGTGAAACAGATCTCAAGGACCGCCTTTTTTCACCACGGAACATCTCAAAAACCCGGCACACCCTGTCTCAAAGTGATGCAGAAACGTTGATCCATGCATTAGTTACTTCAAGACTGAATTACTGTAACTCCGTATTATCAGGCTGCTCAGGTAAATCCCTTGGATCTCTCCAGTTGATCCAGAATGCTGCAGCTCGTATACTAAAGAGGACGCGGAAGGGAGATCACATTACTCCTGTACTAGCTGTTCTCCACTGGCTTCCTGTAAGATCGAGAATCATATTCAAAATCCTTCTCCTTACCTACAAAGCCTTAACTGGTGATGCACCATCATATCTTAAGGAGCTTATAGTGCCATATTACCCCACTAGAGCATTGCGCTCACTGAATGCAGGGTTACTTGTGGTTCCCAGAGTCTTAAAAAGTAGGTTGGGGGCCAGAGCTTTCAGTTATCGGGCTCCTCTTCTGTGGAATCAGCTTCCACTTTCAGTCCGGGGAGGCAGACACATTCACCTCATTTAAGAGTAGACTTAAGACTTTCCTCTTTGATGGTGCTTATAGTTAGGGCTGTTTCAGGCTTATAGTTAGGGCTGGCTCAGGTTTGCCCTGGTCCAGCCCCTAGATATGCTGCTATACGCCTAGACTGCTGAGGGACATCTTAGGTTACACTGAGCTCCTCTTCTCTCGCACCTCTCTCCTCTTCTCCTCTTCTTTCTCTCCTTCTGGATAAATTCATGTCTCTTCAATGCATATTACTAACTCTACTTTCTTTACGGGAGCCTCTGTGCTTCCTCGCCTCAAGTTTCCATGGATCGTGGCTGTGCCTGGAACCGGTCCTGCCTGCTGCCATGGCCCTGCTGATGCCCCTCCTCTCTACCTCCTTCTGCTTCATGGACGTGGTTATCTGGATCATGCCTACTACTCATATGAATATTTTCTGTTAATTAATATTCATGTAATGTGTTGTAACTCTGTTACGTTTTTTCATTCTGGTCACATGACATCTATTGCTTCTGTCCATCCGGGGAGAGGGATCCTCCTCTGTTGCTCTCCTGAAGGTTTCTTCCCCTTTTTCCCTGTGAAAGGGTTTTTACTGTCTTCATTTGGGGAGTTTTTCCTGATCCGATGTGAGGTCCCGGGATAGGATGTTATGTGTACAGATTGTAAAGCCCTCCGAGGCAAACTTGTATTTGTGATGTTGGGCTATATAAAATAAACTGAATTGAAGACTAGGAAAGATCAATAAAGTACATACCATTTAACATTAACATGCCATATGAAGGGATGTTGTGATTAAGGGAAATGTGAAAGATGAGCTTTGCTTGGTGCTGTTGCTGAATAGATGGTGTTCTTCAGATATATAGATGATTACTTTATTAATCCTGCAAAGGGATTTTTTTTCCGCTACAGCCGCATTTATACACACAAGCAAAGCAATATTTAAAATAAATGAAGTGATGATGCTGATACTGGTGTGACGCTATATGTTGCAGGTTGCGCTGTCTTGTAAAGCAGCTGGAGAGGGGGGAGGCATCTGTGGTGGACCTGAAGAAAAACCTGGAGTACGCTGCCTCAGTCCTAGAATCACTATACATTGAAGAAACCAGGTAAGGAAATTTCAGCTCAGTTCTGCTTTCAAGAAGGGATTTCTAAAATGATGTTCTTGAATGCTGCTTAGGCCTGTCATGATTGTTTATTGCATACTTGTGAGCAGTGGTGGAAGAAGTATTCAGATTTGACCAAAGCCCGGAAGAATTATAAATACGTAAAGTATCCAAAGTGTTCTTTTCAGAACATTATACTATAATATTGATTATTAATGCTGATGAATAACCATGAGCTAATTTTCTTATTCCAATTTTATCTCATATCTCATGTAATCTTTTATAATCATAGGCCACTGTTCTGTGGAACATCTTTAAACTTTTAACTGTCAATTAAAGAACATATGAAGTCTTCTATTTGCAGCACAATAGTGCTCTACAGAAAAGCAAAGCATAGAAATACATAACGTCAATACAGATAAACATTTTAGAAAACAAAAGGGAAAAAGACCATGCCATGAATGCAATGAACACAACAAAACCAACACAAACAACAAAGAGAAAACAAACAAACAAATACATAAATGAAACAAAATGAGGGGAACAAAATAACTTCATAAAAGGACGACATCACGTAAAATAAATTCTATAAAAAATGGGTTTTAAGAAGTGATTAAAAATAAGTCACTAATTCTGCGAGCCTTATCTCCAGGGTAGGAAATGTACATATTTTTTAGGGGGCAAAAAGTGTTTACGTTTTTAAAATATTCATATCTTCGCAATAATACATCGCATAAATATGGTTTTACGTCTAGCAGAAAAAGGAGACTTCCTGCTTCTGCTGCATTCCTCCCGCGTCATCTTACGCGACTCACACAGCGAGATAGGGGCTTTGGCGTGTCATATGACGCGGTGCAAAAAAGTACTTGTCACACAAAATCCTTCACCGTGATTTGTTGAATCATGTGTCCGTCGACATTTTGTGAAATAACCAACCAATGAAGACTCAGGAAATATCAAAGGACTACACACCTGAGCATATAAACACGCTACAGTTTTCAGTCAGAGAGAAGCGAACTCATGCCGACGAAGCAGTTCAACACGAAGGAAGCAATTTTGGCGATTTTTGAGAGCAACGCGTCGTCATCAGAGCCAGAACGCTTCGATTCATGTGACGAAGAGGAATATGCCAACAAGTGAGATCCATTTGAAGATGGGTAAGTGTAGTTACTAAACTTTGTCACGTGTCTTTAAGACTGCATGGTGCAGACTAGTAATGTGTACACTGTGCACGAGAGCACGCGGCGCACACTGACTGCTCACGTTACGACCACAGTCATGATCTGAGTAATATTTGCAAATAGCATGTGGAGCACTCTGCTTAATCGTTACTTCATCTTTCTTTCAACTGCCTAGTATTCATACAGAGGAGTCACAGCCGTGCCCACCAGCCTGGCCAGCAAAGAGGCCGCGTGTTGCCCAATGACTACAAACACCACTGCCTGCAAAGAGGCTGCATGTTGCCCAACGACTACAAAAACCACCGCCTGCAAAGAGGCCGCATGTTGCCCAACGACTACAAACACCACCGCCAGCAAGGACGGCGCGTGCTACTAAAAAACGAGTTATCATCTGAGTAGTTAGGTTTTCACAAGCGATATGATTTCCAAAAATCAAGATTCCATTTTTCAGCTTTAGTGTCATACTGTAACGTTTTTCTCTTTACACTTTTGCCTTATGACAATGGTGCCTCATTATATAGAGAGCTGAGATTGTTCTCCAATTTATGATGTAAAACATGGGTATGTATCTTATATGCAAGTATAAGTACACCAAAAGGGTTGCGAATATTCACAACGCTTTTGGTGTGAACGCAGTTTAACACCGTCACTGCTGCGAAGTGTTATGCTAATTTTAAGTGCCTCATCACCCTAAACCATGGGTCAGCAACCTTTCGTATCCAAAGAGCCATTTTGACCTTTTTCCCCCCAAAAAACATGTCTGGAGCCGCAAAAAGTATTTGATATCACAGCTTCTGAAGTTTTATATATAGTCATATTATATATACAACAAACTATAGTTTGTTGTATTTATGAAATCATAGAACAAGAATAAATACTTTTTTTTACATTGTATTGCTATTTTACCTGTTTATAACTATCAAACAAAAAATAGTCATGCGTCGGCTACATTAAGGTTAATTAAAAACACAACTATACAGACTCTCAGTACTATCTATATTTGTGGCTCATGTGGTAGAGTGTTTGCCCTGTAACTGCAAGGTAGCAGGTTTGATACCTGTCCTCTTCAGTGAGTTTTACATTTTAAACGCATATATTTTGCTACGTTCATACTGAGCGTCCTCCTCACTAGAGCACCGCCAACGGAGGACGGATCCGTTTTTACGAGCGGACGCCTCACTGTCTCATGAGCTGACACAGAACCAGCAGCAGTAGTGGAGTTTGGAGACGTGATCCACTTCCTGAAAGTATATCTACTTTACTCGGTTTGCTGCAGCAGTTGAGGAATCGCTCTTCTGCACTCATCTGCGCGCGAGGGCGGGGCTCTGAATCACGAGTAGCAGCTGCAGGGGCGGAGGCTTGACAGCGACGTGACAGGATGTGACGCACATTTTAGTGAAAGAAATATTTAAGATAAGAGGAATTCCCTTTGAAAGTTTTTCCATTGGGCAATGGAAAAACTTTTTTTGTTGTTGTTGTTGTCAAAGCCTCAAGGAGCCGCAACAGACGGGCTAAAGAGCCGCGGGTTGCCGACCCATGCCCTGATCCAACAGAGGAATTAATAGATACTTATGAGGATATGTGTACTGTTTGCGCAATACATGTACTATACATGTGTATATTCATGTATGTGTAGATTACCATATAGCCAGGAGTTTGAATATGTGTATGGGTGGATCAGTATGTATGTATTATTCATAATCAGAAATTCAATCAATTGAAGCAGTGAAAATAAAGTGTGTGATTCTCTTTATTCTTATCATGAGTCCACCTTAATCATGTTCTATAATAATGATATGTATGGTGTACTAATAACACTGTCATAATTATGAGTGCTTTCAACACATCCATAAGTTTCTTAAGCGCTAAATAAACTTAAGAACAGCGCGGCATGCAGCGGCTTTCCTGATTTTCTCTGCATCGCCGACAATACAAACATGTACCACTCTGATAATCATTATTAATAATCAGTGTGCTAGAATCATTTTGTGTGATGTTAATACAAGTATTGTGAGGTCTGTGTGTGAAGGGAGCGCAGCTGTGGTTGTCAAGGCCAGAGGAAGAGATAGTGTAGACTCAGCCCTGACTGTGATCTAGGTTGATACATTCCAGTAGTCCACAGCACACCGTTTGCACTCTTCAACATTCACAAATGTCTTGATATTAAACGCGTAGATAAGAGAGACACAGAAAGCATTGTATGCAATGTGTCGGACATCATGAGGGTGGAGACCGCCTTCCCCTTATGATAGTTGGGACCAATAAGATTGTAAATAATAAATGAATGACGTCCAGACGTCTGAACAATGAGATAAAAAGGTGATGTCTTCTGCATAAAATTAGTGCTTTCCCCCAGCCTGAGGGCTGGTCGGATCACTCCTGCTATTGCAATCGCATCGCTTGTACTTGCTCGTGACTTGACAAATAAAACAAAGCAACAAGAGAAGGTTGCTGGCTGAATTTCTTCCTCCACCTGGGCCTTCGAATTGAATTGACGCTTACAACTCGCAAAAAAGCTCAAGGCTGTGATCCAGTCTGTGAGACACTCTGTGATCCAGTCTGTGAGACAGTCTATGCATACAGTATGTGATACGGCCAATGCTCGGCTCCGCCGTTTGGTGTTCAATGTACGGCTCAAGAAGGTCTCGTAAATAAATGATTCCTTGTCAGCAGAATCGATAGCGCTCGTAATGGAAGTCATCATGATGTGAGCTCGTACAGGAAGTCATCATGATGTGAGCTCATACAGGAAGTCATCATGATGTGAGCTCATACAGGAAGTCATCATGATGTGAACTCGTACAGGAAGTCATCATGATGTGAGCTCGTACAGGAAGTCATCATGATGATGTGAGCTCGTACAGGAAGTCATCATGATGTGAGCTCGTACAGGAAGTCATCATGATGTGAGCTCATACAGGAAGTCATCATGATGTGAGAATGGATCTTGGCGATCTGGACGAACTCTCTCCATATAAAACTAATATCGCTCCTTCATCAATGAGGAAGGGAGCTGCCTTTTTTGTCCGGTGGGAGTGGGACATTTTGTGTGAAACTAACCAATGAACATTCAGGAAATCACTAAGGGCCTACCCACCTACACTGCAAAAAGACACCGGTTTTCAGTTTCCATGTTTGACATAAGACCATTATTGTGAAAAAATAAAGATTATGATTACTAGTTTATTACAAAACCATCGCTGATCTGAAGACAGACAATATTCACACATTACACAAGACCACATTCACAGTCAGTATTTACATGCTGTTTTTATTCCCAAACTGTTGAAAATATGACCTGTTACAAACCATGTTCTACAAATGAACTAATAATTCTATCTACTTTGAATTGCTTTTTGTACTTATTGAATAGTGAGGAACTTTGCTGATGAAGTTGATTCATCTATCAACAGCTGTGGATAGAAAGTGTAATAAATATACGGTGCTAAGTAGTAAGTAAGATGATCCTTTGTTCATGACTTTTAGTTTTTTGTGAATGTGTCTTTCCCTGCAGGCGGCTGGTGGATCCAGAAGACGAGCTGGGTGACATCCGGTCAGACTCTGTGCCGTCAGAGGTTCGGGACTGGCTGGCTTCCACTTTTACTCGGCAGAGGGTTCTAATGTTGCGCCGTAATGAAGACAAACCACGCTTCCGCAGCATCGTCCATGCAGTGCAGGCTGGCATCTTTGTGGAGCGGTATGGCTAGTTTGGTGTAGTCATATGGGATTGTAGGCCCTTACTAATGATTTAGTCATGATCTTTTATACATGAATGTTTGAAGGTTTCCCATTTTCCTACTGTGTAATTACTCAATGATATCCGAAGAATTTAGGTTAGTAAAAAAGTGTTTTTTATAAATATATGTTAGGGTTCCATCCAGTCTTTTAGGATCAAATTCAGTTTGCCATCAATAGTGAAATGCAATCAAAACATATGTATTTAAGATGTTTTAGGATGTCCCCCGTCTGTGCAATTCATGCAGTTGTTAATGTTTTGTTATCAATAACTTTGGTAATATTAACACTGAAGACTCTGCTCTACAACTTCATAGAGAGCATGTGGGGGCGCAACACAGCCTCATGGCAGGTTGTGAAATAGTCATCTAGGGATTCCTGTAGGTCAGACATTTTTATTCCTGTCACTTAACAACACTTTGGGTCACCAGGTCTTGATGCGGTCTCATGCTTGAAAGTCCTGTATTTGTTTGACATGTCTATGTACACAAATCACATGATTTCAATTTTGCTGGGGTGAGACTGTGTTGAGGGACGGGACCGATATAGTCAACAGGCACATTTCCCTATCATCATGCTCGCATTGTTTTGAGGCGAAGGTTAGAAGTTGTAAAATATATACGCATAGCCAATCACAACTTCTTAAAACATTTTAATAGATTCCAAAATGTATATAATAAAATAGTACGCTGTAGTAAGCGCTTGATTTTTTTGCACAATGCAGTGCATATTATCGGTCTACGGCAAGCTGAGAGGGCCCAAATACTATGGGAAAGGGCAAAGCGAACCTGGAGCACTTCGCAGTGCAAACACTACTTCCTCCTGAAGAGATCTGAGTACGGTTCGCTTCTGAGCTCTTTTGGAGTGACTGATTGCTCTGACTTCATTTAAGCTAATTCAGGCTTCTACTGCCAATGCTATGAAGCATAGTAGTAAAGTTAGTAAAGCACTAACTCCAATGTAAACCCATCTGCGTCGTTATCCGCCGGTTTGAGCAACTGACGTAGTGGAAAGTGTGCGATAGGACTGTCAACTAATGTTCTGAATGCGATTATAAATTACATATGTATATATAAATTAAAAAAGACAGATGTTCAAATCGGAAAAAATGAAAATTGATATGCAGCAGTATCTCGCCTGTCTGATGCAAAATGTCATACAACGTCATTTCCATTGACTGAAAATGAAATGGAGCATTCGGTCAAACTGAAAGAGGAACAATTCAACAAGAACCAAAACGATGTCAGAGAACTCAGCTGCAGAGAGAGAGAGACACACACACACACACACACACACACACACACACACACACACACATACGTTACCTCATGTAAACACACTAGTAGTACTCGACATCCTCTGACGTTTCTACTTTACGGGTACCACACCTTTTACACCGTGTTGTTTACTTTGAGCCAGCTGCCTTCTAATTAAGGTTTTTGTCGTGAAGTGAGGAGGCTTCATTTACAGAACTTCTCACTGCAACTTTCAAAGCAAGAGACACAAATAATAAGGAAACAGAGCGTATGACAACAGTTCACAACGTCAAACACAAATATGAGAGATGAAATAGACATTCATGCAGAAATGATGGGCTTGGCTCACTGCCTACATTTGCTCCACAGAGAGAGAGAGAACAGTCATAGCGAGAGGCCTGTGAGTGATGTGTAGTATTTTTACTAGTTACTGCTAACTTTATATCCTGTTAATGTAGCAACTGGAAAGAGAAGATAAGGACTTAAACTTGCTTCATGGAACTTTTGGAGAATTTTGTCCCCAAAATATGTCCCAAGAATGTCCCAATTTAAAACCCCCTTTGCACTTTTAAGGGATAAGAAATATTTAGTTTGAAGAAAACCGATAAGAAAATGATGTAATTCTTCCATAGTGGTTAGTGTAGCATTCAGTGTGCGTGAGCTTGTTTTGACACTGTTGTGGAATGTGTCTGTGTGTGTAATCTCTGTGACAGGATGTACAGACGAAGCTCCAACATGGCCGGTCTAAGTTATCCCCAAGATGTCATCACTGTGCTCAAGGTATTAACGTGTGTTTGTGTATAGTGGAAAGCTCAGTGGCGGCTGGTGGTAGGGCCATCTAATCAATTTCAGCAAACATCCCCGTATGATTCAATGCAACAAAAGGTATCAAACACGTATTACTACTTTGCAGTTAAATATTTAACATTTATTCCAACACTTTGACATAAGTTTGGTTGGCCCCCAAGCTGAATCTATTTTAGGGCCCTGATTAGATAAATTGTATGTCAAACTGATATTTTTAATCAGTAATTGTTAAGCGGTGTGTGGTGTTGAGGACCCAAATGCACAGACGCAGCAGTTCAAGTTCCTAGGGCGGACTTTATTGCGACAAAAACAAAACACAACGAATAGACACAAACAAATACCACCGGTAATGTCCAGCGAACAAAAGGGGATCCACCTCCCCTGCTCCAGAGTCAGGAGGGCAACTCTACCGCTCTTGTGAACAATGTTCCTGAAGCACGCCGGCCGGATACCGCTCCAGAGTCGGGAGGGCAACTCAACCGCTCTTGTGAACAATGCTCTTGAAGCAGCAAACCAGACTGGAACTGGAACAACCCGACAAATGAGCCAGGTATGCAGTGGTCCCTAAATCACCTGCCGGTGATCAAGGCAATGCACAACAGCTGGGATGAATCCAACAGTACCCCCCCCCCCTTAACGGGAGCCTCTTGGCGAACCACCGGATCTACCAGGGTTCTGTTGATGGTAGTCTCTAATGAGCCCCGGATCAAGAATCCGAGAACGGGGCACCCAGCACCGTTCCTCTGGGCCATACCCCTCCCAGTCTACCAGGTACTGATATCCCCTACCCCGCCAGCGGACATCCAGGAGGCGATTGACCATGTAGACGGGGCCCCCCTCAATGAGACGGGGGGGTGGAGGGGGT
This sequence comes from Taurulus bubalis, assembly GCF_910589615.1. Classification (NCBI taxonomy): domain Eukaryota; kingdom Metazoa; phylum Chordata; class Actinopteri; order Perciformes; family Cottidae; genus Taurulus; species Taurulus bubalis. The sequence continues at coordinate 19,374,749 of NC_136606.1, read as the reverse complement.
ACAGGCGGAGGATTTAAGGGACTGGAGACAACGGGTTTGAGGAGAGAGACATGAAATACTGGGTGAATTCTCATGGAACGAGGCAGCTGAAGTTTTACGGACACCGGGTTGACGATGGAGATGATGGGATAAAGACCGACATATCTGGGGGAGAGCTTCCTACACTCGGTGCGGAGGGGGATGTCCTTGGCCGAAAGCCACACCAATTGACCAACACGGTAGTCCGGGGCTGGAACACGCCGTCGATTCGCCGATCTCCTGTTCTGCTCTGCTGTGCGAAGTAGAGCGGACCGAGTCTCCCCTCACACGCGCCTACAACGACGGGCATTGCTTTGGACCGAAGGTACGGCAACCTCAACCTCCTGGCTGGGGAACAGGGGAGGCTGAAAACCCAAAGAGGCCTCAAATGGGGACAGCCCGGTGGCAGTAGATGTGTGGGAATTGTGGGCATACTTGACCCACGGGAGGTGACGGCTCCATGACGAGGGATTGGTGGCGGTCACACACCTGAGGATGGCCTCGAGCTCCTGGTTCATCCTCTCAGTCTGGCCATTAGTCTGTGGGTGGAATCCTGAGGAGAGGCTGGCCGTGGCGCCGAGGGTGTGACAGAAGGCCTTCCACAACTGGGACGAAAACTGAGGACCGCGGTCCGAAACTATGTCCGCCGGGATGCCATGAAGCCTCACCACATGTAGGACTAGCAGATCGGCGGTTTCGCGGGCCGATGGAAGCTTGGGCAGGGGAATTAAGTGAGCAGCCTTTGAAAACCGGTCCACAACCGTCAGAATGACGGTGTTGGTGTCAGATGGAGGGAAACCAGTAACGAAATCCACCCCGATATGGGACCACGGGCGTTGGGGCACAGGAAGTGGTCTGAGTAACCCCACGGAAGGTCGATGCGAAGCCTTGTTGCGGGCGCACGTAGTGCAGGCCAGCACATACGAACGCGTATCCTCCTCGAGAGACGGCCACCAAAAGATGCGGCGGAGCCAGTTTATGGTTCGGCGGATCCCCGGGTGGCCCGAGAGACGGGACTCGTGGGCCCACCGCAGGACTTGGGAATGGGCGGCCTCAGGAACAAACAGGCGGTTCGGGGGACCTCCTCCGGGGTCAGGCTGGGTGTGCTGGGCCTCACGTACCACCCTCTCAATCTCCCAGGTGACTGCACCCAGCACGCACGAGGCGGGCAGGATGGTGTCGAGAGTAGAACCTCCCTCCTCCGGAGCAAACTGACGGGAGAGTGCGTCCGGCTTGGTGTTCTTGTGCCCTGGCCGGAAGGTGATGGTGAAGTTGAAGCGTGTGAAGAACAAAGCCCAGCGGGCCTGGCGGGAATTGAGGCGTCTCGCCGAATGGATATATTCCAAATTGTGGTGGTCGGTCCATACAATGAAGGGAAGCACCGATCCCTCCAGCCAGTGCCTCCACTCCTCCAAGGCTAACTTGACCGCCAACAGTTCGCGGTTGCCAACGTCATAATTCCTCTCCGCCGTGGACAATCTGCGGGAGAAGAAGGCACAAGGATGGAGCTTGGAGTCGGAAGCGGACCGCTGGGAAAGTACCGCTCCGACTTCGGTGTCCGAGGCGTCCACCTCGACGACAAACTGGCGGGTCTCGTCTGGGTGGACCAGAATCGAGGCCGAGACGAACCGATCCTTGAGGGCACGAAAGGCCCCGTCGGCCTCTGGGGTCCATGAAAAACGGACCTTGGAAGAGGTGAGTCGTGTCAGTGGTTCTGCCGTTCGGCTGTAGTTCCGGATGAACCGACGATAGAAATTGGCGAACCCCAGAAACTGCTGAAGCTTCTTTCTTGAAGTGGGCACCGGCCACTCCGTTACTGCCTTAACCTTCTCGGGGTCCTTTCTCACCTGACCCTCCTCGATAAAGACCCCCAGGAACTGCACAGATGTAACGTGAAACTCACACTTCTCAGCCTTCACGAAGAGCTGATTCTCCAACAGCCGTTGCAAAACCAGGCGAACATGGTTGGTGTGCTCCTGGGGATTCGGGGAGAAGATGAGAATATCGTCAATATACACAAACACAAAGCGGTTCAAGAATTCGCGGAGGACATCGTTCACCTGGGCCTGAAAGACGGCAGGGGCATTAGTTAGTCCAAACGGCATCACCAAATATTCAAAGTGTCCCAGGGGTGTGTTAAAGGCCGTCTTCCATTCGTCCCCCTCGCGAATTCGGACCAGGTGGTAAGCGTTGCAGAGATCCAGCTTGGTGAACATCTTGGCTCCAGCTAGGGATTCGAAAACAGAGGACATCAACGGCAACGGATACTTATTCTTAATAGTGATTTGATTCAAACCTCTGTAGTCGATGCAGGGACAGAGGCTCTTGTCCTTCTTCGAGACGAAGAAGAAACCCGCTCCCACAGGTGATGAAGAGGGGCGTATGATTCCAGCGGCGACCGAGTCCGTGATGTACCTCTCCAAAGACTCACGTTCTGGCCGGGAGAGATTATATAACCGGCTCGAGGGAAGTGGAGCGCCCGGGAGCAGGTCAATGGCACAACCGTATGGACGATGAGGGGGAAGTGAAAGAGCCCGCTCCTTGCTGAACGCCTCTCCCAAATCCACATACTCCTGAGGCACTGCGACGAGGCCAGGACCGGTGTCAGGCCTGCTGGGAGGAATAACCTGACGGGGCAGCGCAGACCTGAGGCAGCGAGAATGACAGGCAGAACTCCAACCGGTGATCCTACCTCCAGCCCAATCAATCTGAGGATTATGACCCCTGGCGGAGACCGAGCAGGCGCTGTACAACGTCCCGGGTGTACACCGGGTGGTCGAATACGCTCTCGAAAGCCTCCTTGAAGCGCTTGTAGGAGACCCGAGCAGGGCGTCTGTGGAGCCATGCCTCAGCCCAGACCAGCGCCTTACCACGTAACAAACCCACCATATATGCCACCTTCGCATTGTCCGAGGCGTACGTGCGGGGCTGCTGGGTGAAAACAAACCGATACTGGAGCATGAACCCTCGGTACTCCCCAGACGCTCCACCATAAGGCACAGGAGAGGGAACAAAGGACTCACGGGTGCAGGCGGACTCCTCGTCCTCCGGGACCGGCCCTGCGGCGGCGGGGCGGCGCAACGAGAGGTTGTGCAACATGCCTCCGATCTCCTCCATCTGGGATCCGATGGTACGCTGGGAGTTCAGTAAGTCCTGCAACACCTGCTGGTGTTGGCCGAGGAGAGCGCCCTGCGAGGCAACCGCTCCCTGTAGCTGATCTGCAGAAAGCGATGCTGCTGCGGCGGCTGGGTCCGTCATCATTGGTCGGGTTGTTCTGATAAGCGGTGTGTGGTGTTGAGGACCCAAATGCACAGACGCAGCAGTTCAAGTTCCTAGGGCGGACTTTATTGCGACAAAAACAAAACACAACGAATAGACACAAACAAATACCACCGGTAATGTCCAGCGAACAAAAGGGGATCCACCTCCCCTGCTCCAGAGTCAGGAGGGCAACTCTACCACTCTTGTGAACAATGTTCCTGAAGCACGCCGGCCGGATACCGCTCCAGAGTCGGGAGGGCAACTCAACCGCTCTTGTGAACAATGCTCCTGAAGCACGCCGGACGGATACCGCTCCAGAGTCGGGAGGGCAACTCAACCGCTCCTGTAGTCAATGCTCTTGAAGCAGCAAACCAGACTGGAACTGGAACAACCCGACAAATGAGCCAGGTATGCAGTGGTCCCTAAATCACCTGCCGGTGATCAAGGCAATGCACAACAGCTGGGATGAAGGAGAGGGGCGTGGCAGTGGGCGGAAACCGGGGGTGGGGACTTACGAGCAGACAGGGAATCCAACAGTAATTTGCTGCATTTGCCCATGGATTTCTCACCTGCTCTGATTTTTTTGTCAAAATTCTCCAACCAATAGGATGCCAGTTGTAGTGTTGGCCAATGAAATGACCCCTGCCCCGTTGCAGATGTGCTTTCTCTAGGGCTTTTTGAATAAAAGGATAGGATATCAGCCACCATACTTTTTCTTTTACTATAATAACTACACCCTCGACTATTACTGGACCCAAATTTTTCATTTTGAATGAATATATATATCCCCAAAAGGGAAATTTCGTGTCGAGTGGCAGCCATTTACACAGAAAATACGCGGTACGCGAACAAGGATGCCGTTAATAAACCACAGCAACTCGCTTGTTGACTGCTGCATACAGAGCGAGACATTAGCTGTCTAATGCCAGCTGAAACTGAGGAGGTAACCACCCCTTAATAGATCCATGTTCTGCCAACATTAGCTTTCTTCCTACGCAATTTAATAGAAGCTGTCACCTGATTCATTCCACTATTGTGCCATTATATCTGTTGCATTTATAAAACCCTGAACATGTCTGTTGTCTTAAATATGTTGTATTCATGAAAGAGCAATACTGATGAATCCCACACACATCCATAGAGTTTTGCAGGTAACAATAATTTAAAAAATACCCACACTGCTTTAATGTTTCCAGTTCTACATTTGTATGAAAACATCTAGACTAAATTGTAACGTCTATTTTATACCCATGATAACTCAAAATAAAAAAGGAACCTTAGCAATTAACAGATGAGTGGGTATATAGACAGACATCTGCTAATGAAATGTGTTTCTATTTTTCCGTTCTAGCATGTGGACATGTGGTCCTTTGATGTGTTTGCACTGAACGATGCCAGTGGGGACCACGCTCTGAAATTTGTCTTCTATGAGCTATTCACCAGATATGACTTGATCAATCGTTTCAAGGTATGCCAACAAACTCCCATTGCTGATATGTGCCGTTTCTCAATTAGCGTTCTTCTCTGTACTTGTGGACTCGTGAAACGTCATCAGTCGCGGCCCAAGTTCTGTTCCAATTCAAAAGTCCGCTTCTCGCCAAGAACGGTGACAATGCCCGGATGATCCGCCCATTTTATCCAGGATGCATCAGAGCAGACTTGAGCGTACTTGAGAGAGCCAATATCCCAGAATGCATTTCGGACCAGCAAATGGGGAACAATGGTGGATGAGAAAACTCATAACTGAAAGTTGACATTCTCTGAATACTACCGTTGTTGAGTCACAAAATGTAATTTTAGGATGTTTTCAGGCGAGAAGTTAACTGTTTAAGCATCAAATCTGTGGTCGCTTTGTCAATAATCAGCCGACTTGAAAAGAAACGCCGACAGTCTGAGGTCCTACTTGCGAGACCGGTGAGCCCTGCAGCACCGGGCTGTCAGCGCTCTGCTGCCCGCCGAGAGCAGCCTGATCTCGGCTGGACTTTTAGAAATGATCCGCTGGCTCCGATGTCTCTGTATCGATTAAACATGAGTTATAATTCGGTTTCGCGGATTTAACAAGCAATCATTATTATTTATTCACAGTCACATTAAATCAGTTTGACGGAGGGAAAGGTTAAGATTTATAACTTAAGATTTTTATTTAACTGTTACTTTGAACCACAGCGGTGTCTTATTATTTTTGACCGAATTATTTGCAATTATATGTGTATCTATATAAATATATAACTGTATATATATGAAATACATATTTATAAACACACACACATATATATATATATATATATATATATATTAAACAGGTGTTCCTAATAATCCTTTAGGTGAGTGAATGTGAGTGTCAATTTCTCATTAATGCAATTATCTAATCAACCAATCACATGGCAGTTGAAAAAGCCATGTGAAAAACATCCAGTATGCGGCAATCCTGTGGGCCAAAATGCCTTGTTGATGCTAGAGGTTGGAGGAGAATGGGCCGACTGATTCAAGCTGAAGAAGAGCAACTTTGACTGAAATAACCACTTGTTACAACCGAGGTATGCAGCAAAGCATTTGTGAAGCCACAACACGCACAACCTTTAAGCGGGTGGGCTACAACAGCAGAAGACCCTACCGGGTACCACTCATCTCCACTACAAATAGGAAAAAGAGGCTACAATTTGCAAGAGCTCACCAAAATTGGACAGTTGAAGACTGGAAAAATGTTGCCTGGTCTGATGAGTCTCGATTTCTGTTGAGACATTCAGATGGTCAGAATTTGGCGTAAACAGAATGAGAACATGGATCCATCATGCCTTGTTACCACTGTGCAGGCTGGTGGTGTGGTGTAATGGTGTGGGGGATGTTTTCTTGGCACACTTTAGGCCCCTTAGTGCCAATTGGGCATCGTTTAAATGCCACGGCCTACCTGAGCATTGTTTCTGACCATGTCCATCCCTTTATGGCCACCATGTACCTATCCTCTGATGGCTACTTCCAGCAGGATAATGCACCATGTCACAAAGCTCCAATCACTACGTCAGTACTCGGGCCCTAATAATAATACTTAGCATTTCAATAGGTCCTCGATCTGACTACGTCAGTGCTCGGGCCCTAATAATAATACTTAGCATTTCAATAGGTCCTCGATCTGACTACGTCAGTGCTCGGGCCCTAATAAAATTTTCGCCGAGTCGGATGGGTGTGCCAATTTTGAAGAATGTAGGTTTATCCCAAGCACCTCTTTTCCCTGCGCATAGTTCGACAATAATAAACAAACATTCGAATAACAATAGGTCCTCGACTCTGACTACGTCAGTGCTCGGGCCCTAATAATAAAATAAAATCAAGTAATATATCCATCCATCCATCCATTATCAGCCGCTTATCCGGGGTCGGGTCGCGGTGGCAGCAGGTTCAGCAGGCCGACCCAGGCTTCCCTCTCACCTGCAACACTTTCCAGCTCATTCTGGGGGATCCCGAGGCGTTCCAAGGCCAGCCGGGAGACATAATCCCTCCAGCGTGTCCTCGGTCTTGCCCGGGGTCTCCTACCAGTTGGGCGTGCCTGGAAAACCTCTAATGGGAGGCGTCCAGGAGGCATCCTGACTAGATGCCCGAACCACCTCAGCTGACTCCTTTCGACACGAAGGAGCAGCGACTCGACTCCAAGCTCCCCCCTGATGTCCGAGCTCCTTACCCTATCTCTAAGGGTGAGCCCGGCCACCCTGCGGAGGAAGCTCATTTCGGCCGCTTGTATCCAAGATCTCGTTCTTTCGGTCACGACCCAGAGTTCGTGACCATAGGTGAGGGTTGGAACATAGACCGACCAGTAAATGGAGAGCTTCGCCTTCCGGCTCAGCTCCCTCTTCACCAGGACGGACCGGTACAGCGCCTGTTTTACAGCTGCAGCCGCACCGATCCGTCTGTCGATCTCCCGCTCCACCTTACCCTCACTCGTGAACAAGACCCCAAGATACTTGAACTCCTTCGCTTGGGGTAGGCAGTTTGTCCCCACCTGGAGGGAGCAATCCACCGGTTTCCGGCAGAGCACCATAGCCTCAGATTTGGAGGCGCTAACTCTCATCCCTGCCGCTTCACACTCGGCTGCAAAACGCCCCAGTGAATGCTGGAGGTCACAGTCCGAGGAGGCAAACAGGACCACATCATCCGCGAACAGCAGAGAGGCGATCCCGAGACTCCCGAACCGGATCCTCTCCGCCCCCTGGCTGCGCCTAGATATCCTGTCCATGAAGGTCACGAACAGGACCGGTGATAAAGGGCAGCCCTGGCAGAGGCCAATACCCACCGGGAACGTGTCTGACTTACTACCGAGGATACGGACACAGCTCCTACTGCAGGCGTACAGAGACCGGATAGCCCGAGCCAACGGGTCCGGCACCCCATACTCCCGCAGCACCCCCCACAAAAACCCCCGAGGGACCCGGTCGAAAGCCTTCTCCAAGTCCACAAAGCACATGTAGACTGGTTGGGCAAACTCCCAGGACCCCTCCAGTAGTCTTGCAAGGGTAAAGAGCTGGTCCACTGTTCCACGACCGGGACGGAATCCGCACTGCTCGTCTTGAATCCGAGGTTCGACAAGCGGTCGGAGCCTCCTTTCCAGCACCCTGGCATAAGCTTTTCCCGGGAGGCTGAGCAGTGTGATGCCACGATAGTTTGAGCACACTCTCCGGTCCCCCTTCTTGAAGATGGGAACCACCACCCCGGTCTGCCAGTCCATGGGCACTGTTCCCGACCCCCACGCGACACTGAAAAGGCGTGTCAACCAAGACAGCCCAACAATGTCCAGCGCTTTTTTGATCCAACTCACCACCAGGTGGTGATCAGTTGACAGCTCTGCTCCTCTCTTCACCCGAGTGTCCAAGACATACGGCCGCAGATCAGATACGACTACAAAGTCGATCATTGATCTCCGGCCTAAGGTGTTCTGGTACCAGGTACACTTATGAGCCACCTTATGCTCGAACATGGTGTTCGTTATGGACAAACTGTGGCTAGCACAGAAGTCCAACAACAAAACACCATTCGGGTTCAGATCGGGCAAGCCGTTCCTCCCAATCACGCCCCGCCAGGTTTCTCTGTCATTTCCCACATGAGCGTTGAAGTCTCCCAGGAGAACTATGGAGTCGGCAGGCGGCGCCCTTTCCAGGACCCCTCCCACCGACTCCAAGAAGGCCGGATACTCTGAACTGCTGTTCGGTGCATAAGCACAAACAACAGTCAGAGCTTTACTCCCTGCAACCCGTAGGCGCAGGGAGGCGACCCTCTCGTTCTCCGGGGAAAACTCCAACATAGCGGCGCTCAGCCGGGGGCTCGTGAGTATCCCCACTCCCGCCCGGCGCCTCTCACCCTGGGCAACTCCAGAAAAGGACAAAGTCCAACCCTTCTCCAGGAGCTTGGTTCCAGAGCCCATGCTTTGCGTGGAGGTGAGCCCAACTAAATCTAGCTGGTACCGCTCCACCTCCTGCACCAGCTACGGCTCTTTCCCCGCTAGCGAGGTGACGTTCCACGTCCCTAGAGCTAGACTATGCTGCCGGCGATCGGCTCGCCCAGGTCTCCTGTCTGGCCCGCCGCCCGGTCTGCATAGCACCCGACCCCGATAATTCTCCCCGCGGGTGGTGGGTCCATGGGGTGACTGCTGCTCCATGTTGTTTCTTCGGGCTGAGCCCGACCGGGGCCCATGGGCGAAAGCCCGGCCACCAGACGCTCGCCGACGAGCTTCCCTCCTGGGTCTGGCTCCGGGAGGGTGCCCCGGTTTCCCTTGTCCGGGCGAGGTTACTTCAGACCGTGGGCTGCTATTCATCAGGGTTTTTTGAACCGCTCTTAGTCTGGGCTCTCCCCCGAGACCTGTTTGCCTTGGGAGACCCTACCAGGGGCTGACGCCCCGGACAACATAGCTCCCAGGATCACTGAGCCACTCAAACTCCTCCACCACGTTAAGGTGGCGATTCATTGGAGGAGTCAAGTAATATAAATAAATATAAATAAGCAGTAAAACAGTAGAATATTAATATACAGACTGAATAGAAAAGTATATATATATATAAAAAGTACTTAAACGTAAACGTATTGCACGTAATATTGCACCAGGTGAATGCTAAAGTGACCAAGTTCAGATCAAGTGTTCGATTGTCAAAGTGGTTTACTGGGAGCTCACACCGGGGATGAATCAGCCGGTGACTGAAGGAGCTGTGCAGCGCTGCCAGAGTGTCCTGCATGGGGTGGGAGGCGTGGCTCATCATGGACGAGAGCTTCGTCATCATCCTCCTGTCCCCCACCACCTCCACGGTATCCAGAGGACGTCCCAGCACGCTGCTGGCCTTCTTTACCAGCTTGTTCAGTCTCCTCCTGTCAGCTGCAGTGATGCTGCTGCTCCAGAAGACCACTCCATAAAAGATGGCTGATGCCACCACCGAGTCAAAGAAGGTCTTCAGGAGTGCTCCCTGCACCCCAAAAGACCTCAGTCTCCTCAGCAGAAAGAGTCTGCTCTGACCCTTTTTATAAAGTGCATAAGCGTGGTCAGACCAGTCCAGTTTGTTGTTCAAGTGAACACCCAGGTAGTATTTGCCGATCTCAATGTCCAGTCCCTGGATGCTCACCGGTACCGGAGGAGGGCGTTTACCCCGGCGGAAGTCCACCACCAGCTCCTTGGTCTTACTGTTTATCTGGAGGCGCTTTCGCTGGCACCATCCTAAAAAGTCCTGGTTCAGTCTCTGTATTCCCTGTCGTCATTGGCGGAAATGAGGCCGACGATTGCAGAGTCGTCAGAGAACTTTTGCAGGTGGCAGTTTGCAGAGTTGTGGTTGAAGTCCGATGTGTCTATGGAGAAGAGGAATGGAGCCAGAACGGTTTCTTGTGGGGCTCCCGTGCTGCAGGACACCCGATCTGACTCACACTCCCGTATCCGCACATACTGTGGACGGTTGGTGAGGTAGTCCAGGATCCATGCAGTCAGGTGGTGGTCCACCCTGGGGCAGTAGTCCACAGGGAGTGCAGATGATGGGGGTTGCAGCAGAGAGGACTGGGTGGGGGGAGGGGTGGATGGCTGGTCAAATCTATTAAAAAATAAATTTAAGTCATTCACCCACTTTTGGTCCCCCTCAGGCTGTTGGTTGGGCCCCTTGAACCCAGAAATGGCCTTGAGGCCCTTCCAGACCCCAACGATGTTCTTCTGCTGCAGCTGGTCCTCCATCTTCATCCTGTAGATCTCTTTCCCCTCCCTGATCTTCATCCTCAGCTCCCTCTGCACAGTCCTCAGCTCCTCTTTGTTGCCAGATCTAAAAGCCCTCTTTTTCTCCTTGAGGACGGTCTTTATCTCTGGGGAAATCCAGGGTTTGCCGTTTGAGAAGCACCGCACAGTCCTGGTGGGTAGAGTGTTCTCCACACAGAAGTTGATTAAAGTCCCCAGAGAGAAGGAGGAGAGCATTGGGGTGTTGTGTCAGCAGCCTGCTTGTCGCCGAGTGGATGACGTCACAGGCTGCTTCAGCGTCAGCAGAGGGGGGGGATATACGCAGCCACCATGATAACGTGCGAGAATTCCCTTGGTGGATAGTGTGGCCTCATGCTAACAGCTAACAGCTCAATGTCCTTAGTGCAGGTCTGCTCCTTAATAGTGATGTGCCCAGAGTTACACCATCTATCGTTCACAAACACTGCCAGTCCTCCTCCCTTCCTCTTACCGCTCTCCGTTGTCCTGTCCGCCCGTATGATGTGGAACCCGTCCAGCGCAGCGTGCGTGTCCGGAGTTAGCTCAGTTAGCCAAGTCTCTGTGAACACCATGAGGCTATACTCCCGGTATTCCCTCTCATGGCGAGTCAACGCCGTGAGCTCGTCCATCTTGTTAGGGAGAGACCTCACGTTTCCCATGATGATGGAGGGTAGGACGGGTTTGGAGCGTCTTTTCCTGGCGCGACGTTCCGCCCCCGCACGGCTTCCCCGTTTCTTCCTCCTCAGCTCGCAGGGAACATCGGGTCTCTCCTCGGGTAGTAGCACCGCTGTGTCCCAGAATGCTAACAGCTGGTCCCTTGTGTAAACAACTGGACCATGGCTGCGTGCTGGGTCCCCAGACACGGAGGTGAAAATTGAAATTAACAACAGGTAGACCACGACAAGCTCGACGTGTCTAGCTGCCATACTGCACCGTTAAAAACTGTAACTAGTCGCAGGAGGAAAAAAGTGACAAGAAGTAACAAGAAATAACATAATATAAGAAAAACTAAGTTGTGAGCAGGAGCTACTGTAAAAGGCAGCCACTCGTGCGGCGCCGGAAGTAGTAAACACAATATATATATATATATATATATATATATATATATATATATATATATATATATATATATATATATATATATATATACAATGATATGTGTGTGTCTGTGAAACCATTGCAAAAAGAAACATATTTTGTTTGACAGTACAAAAGGGCAACCATGGCCCTGCTGATGCAACTGGCCTGGAGCCGGTCCTGCCAGCTGCCATGGCCCTGCTTTCTCCTCCCACTGCCCCTGGGATGCCCCTCCTCTCTACCTCCTTCTGCTTAATGGATCGTGGCTATCTGGATCATGGACCATGCATACTACTCATTATATGAATAATTTCTGTCACATTCATTGAATGTGCTATAATTTCGTTACGTTATTCATTCTGGCCACATGGCATGTATTGCTTCTGTCCATCCGGGGAGAGGGATCCTCCTCTGTTGCTCTCCCTCAGGTTTCTTCCCCTTTTTTCCCTGTGAAAGGGTTTTTACTATCTTTATTGGGGGAGTTTTTCCAGAACCGATGTGAGTTCCCGGGATAGGGATTTAATGTGTACAGATTGTAAAGCCCTCCGAAGCAAACTTGTATTTGTGATGTTGGGCTATATAAAATAAACTGAATTGAATTGAAATACTTTACAGTGAAGAATCAGAGTGAACTCATGAGCAACAACAGCTGAGGTGGTGACGTCATGAAGTCAGCTGCTGTTCCAATTGCAGAAAGATCGTCCTGCGTCCTCCCGTCCTTGAGAGTCTGGACTCCCAAGTCCAAACTCCAAAAGTTCACAAGTCCGTACTTGTGTACTTGGTTATTGAGAAACGGCCTCAGTGTTTCTTGGCATCTGACACCAACGCTCTTTTAGCGTGTGTATGCAACGCACCGCCAGCGGAATCACAGGCAGAGCCACAGACATAGTATCAAGTGTGAGACAGTCCACACAGGACGGGAGGTCTTACACACAGCCCTTTCGTCCAGGAGATCACTGTTTGTGTCCAGTGTGAAGCTAAAAGTAATTGTTGATATATTTTTTTTCTGTGAAGACAGGAGTTTATTTGGAAAAGACACTATGTATGTAATGAGCATGTATTGACATGCCTTCAGTGACGCCAACACTGAGCGTCATATTCTGAAGCTTAGTGCCACGGAGCAGCTTTGTTATTGGGCCCATTGGGCTGAGAATGTGTTTGTGTGATCATATGTTTATTATTTTGTTTCTAGACATTTGCTAATACCTGGTTCAAATGTGTCATTGGGGAAACTGGATGGAAATTATCACATTGATAAATATAAAAAGCACGATACAAGTACAGTCCATTTACTATTTATCTATTGCGCTCTTTCCAAAACAGATTTGATATAAAATTACAGTAGCAGCCTGTGATTTGTTTTTATTCTTTATATTGAAATCAGACGGTGGGCATTATATTATGTGAATGAGGTAGTTTTAATTGCTGAAGAGCAACAAATATCTGCAGATTATGCTGAACATTGTTGCGGACTGGTGCTGGATATGGAGGCCAGTGGTAAAACAGGACTAAACACCAATAGTACATTTTAGATCAAAATCATCAGAGAGAAGTTCAGTTGTTTTTAACTTTGGTTCAACAGTGCTGTCATACTCTGACCAGTATATACAGTACAAAATTACATTATTCATTGCTGTCTCTTGGCTAAGGGTTTGAAATGGGAGCTGTCGCCGGCGACAGGAAGTAACAGGCACACAGGAAGGAAAACTAAAGCTACTGTAACACCTCGAATATGTACGCCATTGACGTAACAGATGTCCACAAGGGGCCTTTGGAATGGCATAAAATCTATTTCTAGTTATGGGACCAGTAATCCCAGTTTGCCTAGTGCTGGGATCAATGCAAATGAAGCAAACCAGTTTTTTGCAAGGTTTGATGAAGTGGATTTCTCTGCATCTCTTGCACTGAGTAGTCCTGAGGACTGTAGCCCAGACATTCTAATAAATGTTGAGGAGGTTCGACAGCAGTTAAAACACCTCAAGGTGAACAAGGCAGCCCTGATGGTATCCATCCACACCCTGAAGGTCTGTGCTGACCAGCTATGCTCAGTCCTTCATTATATCTTTTCCTTGTCTCTGTCTTCCTCTAAAATTTCAGTAATGTGGAAATCATCTTGTTTAGTTCCTATCCCAAAGGCCAACAGTGTGAGGAGTCATAGTCTCACTAACCTGAGACCTATAGCCCTGACGTCGCACATAATGAAATGTTTTGAAAGGGTCCTGGGTCACCTGACGAGACAGGTCTCAGTCTTCCAGGATCCCTTGCAGTTTGCATACAGGAAGGGTGTAGGGGAGACGATGCACTACTTTTTATGCTCCACAGTATTTATAGTCATCTGGAAACCACTGCCAGTTCTGTTAGGATCATGTTTTTTGACTTTTCTAGTGCTTTTAATACAATTCAACCACACCTTTTAGCTAAAAAACGTATGACTTTTAAACTACACAATACAACTATTGCATGGGTTTTGGATTACCTTTTATCTCGACCACAGTTTGTCAGGCTTGATAAAAAACGTTTTTTTCCACTATTTTAACTAAAACTGGAGCACCACAAGGAACAGTTTTATCCTCCTTTATATTCTCACTTTACACAGCTGACTATAGGCAGAGATACGTGTCCTGTAACATTCAAAAATTTTTAGATGACACTGCTCTGGTTGGTCTACTTACTTACTTAAGCACTGACCTGGCCTATAAACTGGAGGTTGAATCTTTTGTCAGCTGGTGTGATGACAATTTCTTAAAACTAAATATTGGAAAGACCAAAGAGCTGGTCATTGATTTCAGAAGGAAGAAGTAGGAGGTATCCCCAGTGATAATTGCAGGTCAGCAGATAGAAATTTTCCAGTCATATAAATATCTTGGGGTCCATCTGGACAGTAAATTGAACTGGAAAAAGAACACTGATGCTGTATTTAAAAAGGCTCAGTGAAGACTTTTCTTCTTGAGGAAGCGTAGGTCCTTCGACATAAGCAGAAAGCTTCTTCATGTGTTTTATCAGGGGATCTGAGCTAGTGTCTTCTTCTATGCTGTGCTCTGCTGGGGGGGCGGCATCACTGCGGACGATAGAAACAGGATCAATAAGATGATCAGAAAGGCTGGCTCGGTGATTGGCTTTCCCCCAGACTCACTAGAGGTCACTATAGAAAAAAGAACAAAGGCCAAGTTAAAAACAATTGTTTCTTTTGAAGGCCGTCCACTACACTGTGTTTTTAAAGGACTCAGAAGTACATTTAGTGAGACTCAGGATGCCACAGTGTTCTATGAACCACTCAGAAGGTCGTTTATACCAGCAGCAGTTCGATTTTTTAATGAACACCTTTAGTTGTGGTTTTTAGATTTTTAGATTTCAATGATGTCGGTCATGTGTCTTGTATCGCATGGCTTGTGTCTTGTTTCATTTGGCATTTGTTTTGGTGTTTGTTCTTTGTAATTTGTCACTTGTCTGTGAACATTGTCTGTTGTTGTTTGTATGAGTCTGACTTTTTGGTGAAACAAGAGTTTCCCCACTGGGGATTAATAAAGTTTTTAAAATAAAAAATAAAAAATTCTGAACGTTAAGAAGCGTAGCTTTCCAATATCATGCAGTACTGGTAAACAATAATGGTAAAAAAACGGTGGCGAGCTTATCTGTGGGGGAGGGGTGGAAGAGAGCAGAGAGCAGGTGAGAGACTTTGACTGGCTTTCACTGCCTTTCACTGGCCTTTTGAGGTGTGTTTACTTTGGAAATAATATGTTGGGGTTGTAAATAATAGTATTAGTATAGTTTCTGAGAGTTCTGCCACTTGCTGGCCCACGTAAACCCCCCACTAAAGGCCAATTTCCTGTCCCCACAAACACAAAGAAGGACACTGGGAAATGGACAGACAGAATGCCATTCTGGGAGGAAACAGTGTACTAGCTGCATGTAAAAGCCTGCCTGGGTGTGTGAGTAGTGCAATAATGGGTTCTGTCTTCAGCTGGACAGGAACTGCTTCAGGGAGATAAATGTAGCCCCCTCTCTAATTGCTGTTCTAAGGAGAGGTCTCATACCATACCCCTGTTGCATGGGAGGTGCATTGAAGAGGGTCTACTCAAAATATCGTTAGTGTGAGCTCAAGCTCCCATGCATTTATTCAGATATACCTGTAGCCCTGGTTAAACCCTGTATTTCCTGCAGTAAATATAGCATTAGGTTAACATATGAATGTCATACACACACATTGAATACAACACCGTCGACATTTAATCTCACACCAAACAACAATCCACAGAGGGTAACAAGAACACCAAGAATATTTAATAGTCCGTGCTATGGTACCATATGTTGGCGCATTTGTTGGAGCTCATGTCGATCCTCCACAGGAGTGGTCAGTACTCACGGTTCCAGAGTGAGCGATAGATACCGTCCCAGAAACCCTTGTGTTCAACCGGAGACGTGATGATAGCAGGAGACTCCGTCCTGCCTACCGGTCCCTCTGCGGCAGTGCCGTGCTCAACACGCCGATCCGCTTCCAACACGACTCTCTGTCCTCGTCGTAGCTGCTACACGTCCTCGCTGTCTTGTATGCAAATGCATGTTCTGAAACAATTGACGCTACGCATTACTCATTTTTCTTCTGCATGCATACCTGCGTTCCAGTTATGTTCACTTCTGGTTATATGCAATGCTAAATAGGTGGAGTACTCTTTTAATTCATTCAGAAGAAAATCTGTTGTTGTATTGCACCTTTTATGAGCTCGGAAAATCAAGTTTGCGATTGAATACATAGTTTTGGTCTACAAAATTGGGAATAACCTGGTCCTTCAAAGGGATGTGACCATGGTTAACTCACATTAATACTGCAGTATTTGTCAGTGTACCTCATATTTGTGTTTCTTCTATTGAAGGTCCCTATTTCTGCCCTCATATCATTTGTGGATTCGTTGGAGGTGGGCTACAGTAAACACAAGAATCCTTATCACAACCTGATGCATGCTGCTGATGTCACACAGACCATCCATTACCTGCTCCTCAAGACTGGCATGGTGGTAAGTCTTGGGTTGGCTTAATGCAAAATGCAGATTGTGTCAGTGAATCTTACAAGTCACTCAGCACATAGATCTTTTCATAACTCTAAACCCAATCAGGGCAGTAAATGATAATTGATTGATGATGTCATCAGAGTTGTCTCAGCTTGGACTACACATTATTGAAAGGCTGCATGACAAACTGGAGGTTTAAGTGACTATGGTTTGTTGTGACTTTTATTGGGGGCAATGTGTGTTACAGCAATGATAGAAGAACAGAAAAATAACTGTTCAGCGAAGCAGTACAAAACAAAGACAAAATCATAAAAACGTAAAACTTAAACGAGTAACCACGGCCAATATATTAATATGTTTTTATCAACCTTATAGAAATGTAATGTATTGAATTTAGTTTTTGTTAACCAGCCGTTGGTAAAGAGATTGTTGAAACTCTTTTTCCAATTTCAGAATATCTGCTTCTGGCTCATTTATCTCTGCCATATATTTATTTTGAAAAACCCTTTGTATAAGATATTCAGAATCAGAATCAGAAACTGTTTATTTGCCAGGAATGTTTACACAAACGAGGAATTTTTCTAGGCGAAAGGTGCATACATTACATATGAGATGTTAGACGAGACAAACAACAATCAACAATCAACGACAACAACAGTGCAATGATATTAAATTAAGTATAAGATAAAGTGCTCAGACAAACAGATAACGTTAATGTAAGTGTATGTTAAAGTGACATGTGTGTTTAAGTTAAAGTGTGTGTTAAGTGGCATGAGTGTTTAATATGAAGTATGCAGGGGAGTGACCGGTAAGAAGAAAGAAAAGAAGAGGAAAGAAAAGAAAGAAAAAAGTCAGAAAAATAGTTCGAAAAATAGTTCTGGGGGTGAAAAAATAGTCAGAAAAGTAGTCAGAAAAATAGTCCTGAGGGTGACAGAATCAGTCAGTGCGGGACCCGGGCTCTGTTGATGAGCCTGACTGCCGACGGGAAAAAACTGTTGGTGTGGCGTGAGGTTTTGGTCCTGATGGAGCTCAACCTCCTGCCAGAGGGAAGGGACTCAAACAGGTTGTGACCAGGGTGAGAGGGGTCAGCTATGATCTTTCTAGCTCGCTTCAGAGTCCTGGAAGCGAACAAGTCCTAGAGGGACGGCAAATTGCAGCCAATCACCCTCTCAGCAGAGCGGATGATGCGCTGCAGCCTGGCCTTGTCCTTGACAGTGGCTGCAGCATGCCAGTTGGAGATGGAGGAGCAGAGGATGGACTCAACGATGGCAGCGTAGAATTGCACCAAAATTTTCTTTGGCAGGTTGAATTTCTTCAGCTGCCTCAGGAAGAACATTCTCTGCTGGGCCTTCTTTTTGATGGCACGTGTAGCTGGGAGAGTTTGTCCTGCAGCAGGGACGGGATGATGGTGTTGAAGGCAGAGCTGAAGTCCACAAACAGGATCCTGACGTAGGTTCCTGGGGAGTCCAGATGCTGGAGCATGTAGTGGAGGGCCATGTTTACAGCATCGTCTACAGACCAGTTGGCCCTGTAGGCGAACTGCAGAGGGTCCAGGAGTGGGTCAGTCAGGTTTTTGAGGTGGGACAGGACCAGGCGCTCAAAAGACTTCATGACCACAGAGGTCAGGGCGACGGGCCTGTACTCATTGAGTCCTGTGATCCTGGGTTTCTTGGGGATGATGGTGGAGGTCTTGAAGCAGTCTGGTACGTGGCATGTCTCCAGGGAGGTGTTGAAGATCTCAGTGAACACCGGAGACAGCCGATCAGCACAGTTCTTCAGGGTGGAGGGGGAGACAGAGTCCGCTGATGGTCTGTGGCTGGCTGATGGGCCTGTGTCAGGACTGCTCCATTGTCTATCAAAGCGACAGTAGAACTCGTTCAACTCGTCTGCCAGGCGGAGGTCGTTCATGGCGTGGGTTTTTTTTGGCTTGTAGTTGGTGATCTGTCTGAGCCCTCTCGAGACAGAAGCAGAGTCACTTGCTGATAGCTGTTTTTGCAGTTTCTCAGAGTGCAGTCGTTTCGCATCTCTCACCACCTTGTTAAACCTGTATTTTGACTCTGTGTACAAGTCTTGTCCTCTTAGATCAAATGAAACTATTAGGGGACGAGGGGCAGTTTGTCTCACAAAACTATTTTATTTGGTCCCCAATAAACTGGCAAAGGTCTGGTCTATGAAGAGGAGTAGGGTTCAGATGCCATCTAAATGTTATCTTTGTCTTTTTCTCACGAGCCTCACATTCCTGTCTGTTGTCTGTGTGTCTTTCTGTCTGTCTGTCTCCCACTCAGCACTGGCTAACTGAGTTGGAGATCTTTGCCATCATTTTTGCAGCTGCCATCCATGACTATGAACATACAGGGACTACCAATAACTTCCATATTCAGACCAGGTAATTCCCTCCCAGCTTTTTAATCAGTGCAGTGTCTGAGGACAGTTTAATATACGCTTCCATGATTAAAATATGACGGGACACGAAAAGGGTAAATAATAAAAAGCTGCTTATTATTCTATTAATTGTTTTCATTTTAAAATAGTTTGTATTGCCTCATACATTATGATAGTTATTATTATTATTATTATTATAATGATGATGATGATTATTATTTCCATTTGAATCCAAAACCTTTTTGAAGTATCCGTGTGGGATTTGCAGGTCAGACACAGCCATGTTGTACAATGACCGAGCTGTTCTGGAGAACTACCACGTCAGTGCTGCGTATCGCCTTCTCCAGCACGACGATGACATGAACATCCTCTCTAATCTCTCGAAAGAAGACTGGAGGTAAGCAGAGATAGTCAAGGTTTACATGGCAGTCTTTTCACAGCTATTGACATTCAATAATATGTGATTTAGAAATAATAATTCCTGCTCTTTAATTAGCATGGCAACACTATACAATACAACCTGCAATGCACAGTGTCATTATGCTGTAGGACTCTGTACATATCGCATACCTAGTGCTTCCTCCTGGTACTTCAATGGAGCTGCTGCTGAAGAAACCCAGACTATGGGAAACAAGGAGTAACAAATGGGAATTTTAGAGAAAAGGAAAAATACATTTTAGTAAATATTTTGCAAATACTGGTTACCTTGGGGATAAACCAGAGTTGAATGGTTTTGAAAGAGGGTTGCAGATTAATCTTGCACTGAATTGCTGCCAGCAACAGAGAAGGGTTTTTAGATGTGACCTCAACAAGATGAATGTATCTCAGACGGTCTTCCTGATTTAACATTCTCCAAGATTCATATTTATTATCAACACTGAAGGGAACATGAATATTTGTGACAATACATCCAATAGTTTTTGATATAGATGTATGTTTTACTATAATGTACTCTTTCAGAGAACTACGAGCACTGGTGGTGGAGATGGTGTTGGCCACAGACATGTCCTGCCACTTCCAGCAGATCAAAGGAATGAAAAGCCTCCTGCAGCAACCTGAGGCGTGAGTAGTGGATTCCACTTCTGAGTCACTTTCACTTTTGTTGCCATTCACTCAAGTCATAATGCTGACACTATCAAATCATGACGCAAAGTTAAGGAGTAGAGTCAGTAGACTGGACAATAAGGTTTAAGTTAAGGAGTAAAGTCAGTAGACTGGACAATAAGGTTTGAATTAAGGAGTAGAGTCAGTAGACTGGATAAGAAGGTTTAAGTTAAGGAGTAGAGTCAGTAGACTGGACAATAAGGTTTAAGTTAAGGAGTAGAGTCAGTAGACTGGACTAAAGGTTTAGTTAGGAGTAGAGTCAGTAGACTGGACAATAAGGTTTAAGTTAAGGAGTAAAGTCAGTAGACTGGACAATAGGGTTTAAGTTAAGGAGTAGAGTCAGTAGACTGGACAATAAGGTTGAAGTTAAGGAGTAGAGTCAGTAGACTGGACGATAAGATTTAAGTTAAGGAGTAGAGTCAGTAGACTGGACTAAAGGTTTAAGTAAAGGAGTAGAGTCAGTAGACTGGACTAAAGGTTTCGTTAGGAGTAGAGTCAGTAGACTGGACAATAAGGTTTAAGTTAAGGAGTAGAGTGAGTAGACTGGACTAAAGGTTTAGTTAGGAGTAGAGTCAGTAGACTGGACAATAAGTTTTAAGGTAAGGAATAAAGTCAGTAGACTGGACAATAAGGTTTAAGTAAAGGAGTAGAGTCAGTAGACTGGACTAAAGGTTTAGTTAGGAGTAGAGTCAGTAGACTGGACAATAAGGTTTAAGTTAAGGAGTAAAGTCAGTAGACTGGACAATAAGGTTTAAGTTAAGGAGTTGAGTTAGTAGACTAGACAATAAGGTTTAAGTTAAGGAGTAGAGTCAGTAGACTAGACAATAAGGTTTACGTTAAGGAGTAGAGTCAGTAGACTGGACTAAAGGTTCAGTTAGGAGTAGAGTCAGTAGACTGGACAATAAGGTTTAAGTTAATTGAGTAAAGTCAGTAGACTGGACAATAGGGTTTAAGTTAAGGAGTAGAGTCAGAAGACTGGACAATAAGGTTTAAGTTAAGGAGTAGAGTCAGTAGACTGGACAATAAGGTTGAAGTTAAGGAGTAGAGTCAGTAGACTGGACGATAAGGTTTACGTTAAGGAGTAGAGTTAGTAGACTGGACAATAAGGTTTAAGTTAAGGAGTAGAGTCAGTAGACTGGACTAAAGGTTTAAGTTAAGGAGTCGAGTCAGTAGACTGCACAATAAGTTTTAAGGTAAGGAGTAAAGTCAGTAGACTGGACAATAAGGTTTACGTTAAGGAGTAGAGTCAGTAGACTGGACTAAAGGTTTAAGTAAAGGAGTAGAGTCAGCAGACAGGCCTAAAGGTTTAGTTAGGAGTAGAGTCAGTAGACTGGACAATAAGGTTTAAGTTAAGGAGTAGAGTCAGTAGACTGGACAATACGGTTTAGTTAGGAGTAGAGTCAGTAGACTGGACAATAAGGTTTAGTTATGAGTAGAGTCAGTAGACTGGACTAAAGGTTTAAGTTAAGGAGTAGAGTCAGTAGACTGGACAATAAGGTTTAGTTAGGAGTAGAGTCAGTAGACTGGACAATAAGTTTTAAGGTAAGGAGTAAAGTCAGTAGACTGAACAATAAGGTTTGAATTAAGGAGTAGAGTTAGTAGACTGGACAATAAGGTTTAAGTTAAGGAGTAGAGTCAGTAGACTGGACTAAAGGTTTAGTTAGGAGTAGAGTCAGTAGACTGGACAATAAGGTTTAAGTAAAGGAGTAGAGTCAGTAGACTGGACTAAAGGTTTAGTTAGGAGTAGAGTCAGTAGACTGGACTAAAGGTTAAAGTTAAGGAGTAGAGTCAGTAGACTGGACTAAAAGTTTAAGTTAAGGAGTAGAGTCAGTAGACTGGACAATAAGGTTTAAGTTAAGGAGTAGAGTCAGTAGACTGGACATAACGGTTTAGTTAGGAGTAGAGTCAGTAGACTGGACTAAAGATTTAAGTTAAGGAGTAGAGTCAGCAGACAGGCCTAAAGGTTTAGTTTGGAGTTAAGTCAGTAGACTGGACAATAAGGTTTAAGTTAAGGAGTAGAGTCAGTTGACTGGACAATAAGGTTTAAGTTAAGGAGTAGAGTCAGTTGACTGGACTAAAGGTTTAAGTTAAGGAGTAGAGTCAGTAGACTGGACTAAAGGTTTAGTTATGAGTAGAGTCAGTAGACTGGACATAACGGTTTAGTTAGGAGTAGAGTCAGTAGACTGGACAATAAGGTTTCAGTTAAGGAGTATAGTCAGTCGACTGAACAATAAGGTTAAAGCTAAGGAGTAGAGTCGGTAGACTGGACAATAAGGATTACGTTAAGGAGTAGAGTCAGTAGACTGGACAATAAGGTCTACGTTAAGGAGTAGAGTCAGTAGACTGGACAATAATGTTTAGTTAGGAAAAGAGTCAGTAGACTGTACATAACGGTTTAGTTAGGAGTAGAGTCAGTAGACTGGACTAAAGGTTTAAGTTAAGGAGTAGAGTCAGTAGTCTGGACAATAAGGTTTAAGTTAAGGAGTAGAGTCAGTCGACTGGACAATAAGGTTTAGTTAGGAGTAGAGTCAGTAGACTGGACAATAAGGTTTAAGTTAAGGAGTAGAGTCAGTAGAATGGACAATAAGGTTTAAGTTAAGGAGTAGAGTTAGTAGACTGAACAGTAAGGTTTAGTTTGGAGTAGAGTCAGTAGACTGAACTAAAGCTTTAAGTTAAGGAGTAGAGTCAGTAGACTGGACTAATGGTTTAGTTCGGAGTAGAGTCAGTAGACTGGACAATAAGGTTTAAGTTAAGGAGTAGAGTCAGTAGACTGGACTAAAGGTTTAAGTTAAGGAGTAGAGTCAGTAGACTGGACTAAAGGTTGAAGTTAAGGAGTAGAGTCAGTCGACTGGACATAACGAACACACGTCGGGTGTCGTTGTCTCCCGTCTCCCCGAGGTCGGACCCGATCCGTGAAATTATTGTCTTCACGTAACCGGTCCGTGGTCATAAAAGTTTGTGAAGCTGGCCTAGAGGATGTAGAGGCTAATGCATAGTATTGTGTTTCGCAAAACCTGCTTGGTGGAGTCTGTGTTCCTCCACAGTCCCGGATGTGTTTTTTTCTTCTTCAGATAGATTTGATTTTGTAGCCAGTAATGAAGGTTTCATGGGAAATGTATCAGAGTAAAAGTATCAGTTTTCTTTGTAAAATGTAGTGAAGTAAAAGTAAAAGTCAACAGAAATATAAATAGTAGAGTACAGATATCCCAAAAAACTACTTAAGTACAGTAACAAAGTATTTCTACTCCGTTACTGTACACCATTGGTTTCAGGTCCCGTTACTAACGTGAATATGCTAATGCAAAGTTCAGTAAATACACTTACCCATCTTCCAATGGATCCCTTTGCTTGGCGTTGTCCTGTTCATCTCAGGAGTCGTATCCTTCAGGCTGTGAAGCTGCATCGTCCTCTCAAAAAATAGCTTCTCAGGCTAAACTCCGAGGTGCTCTCTCTTCTCTCTGACTCAGTGAAGCTTTTTGCACACATCATAGCGTTTTTGCACGCCCATGTTTAGATGCTCATATCTCGCTGTGTGAGTCTCGGACGATCTCGCGGACAGAAGCAGTGGAAGCAGAAGTTCTACTGAATCTTGGAGACGTTGAACCATATTTCTGTGCAGAATTATCATGAAGAAATGTTTACGTTTTCAAAATGTAAACATTGTATACCACTGAACCGAGGTCGCAGATTCCCAAGGGTTAACAACAACCCACATACCAATAAGGCACCTTTTTGGAAATATTATGACCTCACAAATCACAATAAAACAAAGCATTGGCATGTTAGGAAGGAGTTTCAGTCCAAAAACTGAAACTTTACTTATTTTATGGAAAAACATTGTCGATTTAGCCATGCTGTTTACTGAAATGTTCAGGAGCTTCCGCACTTGCTGTATGATGCGGTTTTAGAAATGTGGGCGGATTAGAAGGCTTCATGACTCAGAAATGTGCTCCGGAAAGAGAAAAAAAGAGAAAAAAGCTCTGGCCCTTTTGTGACTTTACAGGTACTAATAGGGGGTTTATCAGGATTCTTTTTTATAAGGACTCCCACAAGCCCGTACGGTTACGGGGATGTGTCTCTTAGTGAAATCCAACGTTGTTAAGGAATACTTATTAATGGTTTAGTGGAACCTTTTGGTCGCTGCTGCAAGTGTCCGGAGTTTCCATAAGTACTTAAACTTAACGGTTACTTAGATTTTTTTTTAACCACCAGTCCTCTTCTCACAAGGGTTATGGCATTTAGAAATGCAAATAAAGTTAAACAACCATGTGGTTGCGGAGATAATAAAGGAAACGTTTAAAAAAGGTTATTTTTTTTGCGAATAGGCTTGTTGGGGGCTGGGTTTCCAAAAGGTTAAGTATCAAGCACAACCTTTAATTATGAAAGAGTTCAATATTACTCTGTTGTATTTTCTGTAACTAAGCCAAAGTAAAGTTTACATTTGTACTACCATGTTATTGGCAACAAACACTCGTTTTCAGGCGTGTTAGTATGGACATAAATCATCTTTAAATCTATAAATCTTTTTTTGACTGTGGATGTAGCCTTAGTCTCATGGCCTTTATAAGCAACTTATAAATAAATGGTTACAACAACAAAAACTGTGAGAATCATACAAGGATGTGATCACGCTACATAGTGTACATGAGCTACTCGAGTACTTCTCTTGAACCGTTGCACAGCAGCACGTCGTGTCATTGACAGCAGCACTGTGGACTGTACTTGCAGGATTGACAAACCAAAGGCCCTTTCCCTGCTGCTGCACACTGCTGACATCAGCCACCCTGCCAAACACTGGGACCTCCACCATCGCTGGACTACATCCCTTCTGGAGGAATTCTTCAGACAGGTAGCAACCCAAAAACGTGTCACCTACTTCCTGCTTTTGTGAAAATTTTGTTTTCATGATGAATACAGCAGAGGTAAAATAAGCATTTATACCACAACCAGATTAGTGATCTTGGTGTTAATTTAAAAGGTTATGACTTTATGTATTGTTTATTCATTATGATAATGCAGCAAAGCGCTGTACTCTTTTTTATCGAGGACTCGTCCTCCAGTTGCATGCAGGCAGTGCTCCTTCCTTTGTTTTGGGGGAGTGTCTTTGGAGGGAGGCGTGGATCAACCACACATGTTCAGAATGCGACAAGGCATATTGAAGCAACACAGAAAACCAAAGGTCAAATAGATACATGTACATCTAGTCCGGTACACTGCTCAAGCAGCCATACATGTCCAGACAAGATTCCCTCAGTGTGACCAATTAGCTCATTTACAAAACGATGCTGAAAATAATGTCTAGTCAGATTAATTATGGTAATAAGCGGGAGAAGTTTTTTAAACATGTACTACTGCACTGGTCCGAGTTAATATAATAATAATAATTAAAGCTGCGAGCAGCTGTGACTGGGCCCTCGTTTCAAGCACGTCGGGGACGCCGGCGGGTCGCCGACTCTTCCGGCCTCGAACATCCGCCTGGCAGGGGAACGTTCTCGGACGGACGAGCTGGCGACCCTTCACCGTTTTTCACCGAGGGCCACAAACAGAAAAATATATGAAAGTCTGGGCTACTCAGGTGAGGTATATGGCCAAATGAATCAAATGAGGTCAATTATGTATGTATGTATGTATGTATGTATGTGTCTGTATATATATGTATATATAAATATATATATATATATATATATATATATATATATATATATATATATATATATATATATATATATACATATATATATACATATACATATATACATATATATCAGGGGTGTCAAAGCGTTTTTCACCGAGGGCCAAAAATATATGAAAGTCTGGGCTACTCAGGTGAGGTATATGGCCAAATGAATCAAATGAGGTCAATTGTGTATGTATGTATGTGTATGTGTGTGTGTGTATATATATATATATATATATATATATATATATATATATATATATATATATATATATATATATATATATATATATATATATATATAAATCACATCAGAGGAAATTTGGCCTTTTCCAAGTTCCAGTAGATGTCGGTAGGGAGAGAAACTGAAGCTGGTTCTTCAGAGATTCATCACTACATCTCCATCAGTTCTAGTTCAGACTCTCTTCACTTCTTCTGCATCATCAAGAAGGGAGTCGAGAACAGCTTGAATTCGTTCTCAATGGCAGAAAGATCTGGGAAGCGCAGACTGAGTTCTGTCATTTGATGTGATGACAGACACATATTTCCTCTTTTTCGCAGAAAGGTTGACCTCTGGAAAATGGAATATATGTATATATATTTTGTACATGTAAATATATATATAAAAGATAAAAATATGTATTAAAAGTGATCAAAAGCTTGAGGTTTCATGGAACGGCGTGGAAGTGGTGTGACGACTATTGCATGTGGTTCGTGATCATGCAGCAAGCTGTTGTAACTCCACTGTACTTTGTCCAAACTGTTCCAAAGTTAACATGCTTTATGAGAGGCATGGCTGGAAGACTTCTGCATGCCAATATGAACTCATAGTCAGAGCGCCACCGACTGGGAAACTATGGCAATTTGAACTGGAAATGAAGGACGAAAATGAAATTGGCCGACTTCTGGTACGGTTTAGAGCATGGTCCCAAGAGAGTTATTTTTAAGTGTATATGTGGTACATACGCCTATCAAATATTGTATATCTATGTTGAACGTACTGCAAGGGCTGCTTTGTTGAATGTAGTTGAATTTACCCCTAAGAAGTTAATGGGTCCTTTTCTTTTGAACACAATGAGATACATACAAGCTTTTGATATATTTTTATGAAATTGAACCTTTAATTATCCACAGAGAATTTTGTAAAAATCGAAGCCAGCGTTTAGGAAGATTTGAGGAAAAAATAGTTTTCATCAAAATTCAAAATGGTGGAAATTCTAAGTACGCGGACTTTAGTGCGCCCATGTACTTTTTTGTAGAGCAGACACAACCGGACATGTGTGCCAAATTTCAGGTCAATTGGTGATAAGGGGCAAATACTGTGGGCTTTCACTCACAGGTTTCAACTCACAGGTTGTCAAAAAAAACACGTTTTTTTAGGGGGCGCTATCTGACTTCCTGTACGGTTTAGAGCATGGTCCCAAGAGAGTTATTTCTAAGTTTACATGTGTTACATATTCCTAGCAAGTTTCATACATGTAGGTCAACCGTAGCGCTGGGGCTGATTAATTGAATATTTGTAGGGGGCGCTATCGAGCCGAAGTTCCAGTTTTGAGTCATTCAAGTCATATCAGGCAACTACATCTTTGCCTTTAAATGTGTGTGCCAAGTTTAGTTACGTTTCGAGCATGCTTAGTCCCTCAAAAGTACCTTCGTTGTTGACTGCGAAGTATGGGGCGCCACGGCAACAGCGTTACACAAAAAATCAAAAGCTTTAGGCGCTGACATCATGAAAGTCTTATGTTTGTCTAGAAGTAATTGGAAGTTGATCTGATTGACCGACTAAGAGAAGCAAGCCAAAGTATAGAACTATTTACTTCATGTTGCCATTAGGTGGCGCTATGACTCAAATTAAAAATTAGACTGCACATGTCTTCAGGCCTGGAGGCTGATCAAACATGTGAAACCTGAAAAGGATCTTATCATGTGGAGTCGAGTTACATCGGTTTATTCGGTCATGGCGAAGGATCGAACTTCTGCGATGGACCGACGCTACGCCGTTCAACGGATCCTTACAATCTTCAAGGTGATGCATTATCAATGTCTTAAGTCTGTTCCGACGCATTTTGAGAGGGATCTGAATAATCTGTGAGGAGCACGGTGTACAAGTAGAAAACATGTAACTTCCTGTTGCCTCTAGGTGGCGCTATGACTAGGATGAAAATTGATCATATGGATGTCTTCAGGGTCAGGAGGTCATGGCATATGAGAAATATGGAGTAGATTCCATCATGTACGGCCGAGTTAAAGCAACTTCCATTTTCATGGAAAATGGTGTCTCTTTGCCGCTGCTCTGCGCTCACATAGTTCGATATTTTGAAAATCCTGAAATAACTTTTCCCTGCAAAGGTCTCAACATCATATTGCCCGAATATGAAATCAATTGTGTGTAATCTCTAGGAGGAGTTCGTCAGAATACAACGCCTGAAAACAAGGAAAATGCCAAAATTGAGCGGTTCACTGCAGCGCCCTCTAGTGTTTGAATATTATGAAACAATTTGGGTACGTTAAGGGACACGATGTTGACATATGCTACAAAGTTTGTGAAGATAGGCCAAGTAATTAGGAAGTTATGTGTATTGACATATTGAGCCACGCCCCTAAGAGGTTAATTGGTTAATAACTTCTGAACGCAATGAGGTATCAACACGGTTGACAATACCGTTTGATTACATTGAGCCAATGATGATTCACAGAAAATTTCGTAAGAAACGGACCCAGCGTTTAGGAGGAATGGGCAAAAATGTGTTTTTTACAAAATTCAAAATGGCGGAAAATCTAATTAGGCGCATTTTAATTTCACGGATCAGTTTTTTGTAGAGCAGTCCCACCCGGACATGTGTGTAAAATTTCAAGTCAATCGGTCAAAGTTCGCAAAAACGGTGGGCTTTCACAACTAAAGGGGGCGCTATAGAGACATTTTCTCAGACTTTTGGTCGACACCCAAATTATATTAAAATTTTCGCCGAGTCTGATGGGTGTGCACATTTTGAAGAATGTAGGTTTATCCCAAGCACCTCTTTTCCCTGCAAATAGGTCGGGAATAAGAATAATAATAATAATACTTCGCATTTCAATAGGTCCTCGATCTGACTACGTCAGTACTCGGGCCCTAATAATAATAATAATACTTCGCATTTCAATAGGTCCTCGATCTGACTACGTCAGTACTCGGGCCCTAATAATAATAATAATAATAATAATAATAATAATAATAATAACAATAATAATAATAATAATAATAATAATAATAATAGTAATAATAATGTTATTTCTAAAGCACATTTTACAGACAAAAGAGGTCACAAAGTGCTATACAGTTAATAAAACACAGTAAAAAACACAATAAAACAAATTGTGAAAATAAATAAATGAAAACAGATAAAAAGCTGGTCAAATCAGGTATTTAAACAAAACGCCAGCATAAACAGGTAAGTCTTGAGTTGTTTTTTAAAAGACATCACAGAATCAGCAAACCGTATTGGTGCAGGCAGAGCGTTCCAGAGCCTAGAGCTCCTTCCTCAAAGGCGAGTGTGAGGGACGGACAGGAGGTTCAGATGGTTGGACCTGAGGCTGGACCTGAGGTTGGACCTGAGGCTGGACCTGAGGTTGGACCAGAGACTGGACCTGAGGCTGGACCTGAGGCTGGACCTGAGGTTGGACCAGAGGTTGGACCTAAGGCTGTACCTGAGAATAGACCTGAGGTTGGACCTGAGAATAGACCTGAGGCTGGACCTGAGAATAGACCTGAGGCTGGACTTGAGGCTGGACCAGAGGTTGGACCAGAGGTTGGACCAGAGGTTAGACCAGAGGCTGGACCTGAGGTTGGACCTGAGGCTCCACCTGAGGTTGGACCAGGGGTTAGACCTGAGGTTAGACCAGAGGCTGGACCTGAGGTTGGACCTGAGGCTGCACCTGAGGTTGGACCAGGGGTTAGACCAGAGGCTGGACCTGAGGTTGGACCAGAGAATAGACCTGAGGCTGGACCAGAGGTTGGACCTGAGGTTGGACCTGAGGTTGCGGGCTGTTTGATGAGGGTGAAGTAGTTCAGCCACATATGAAGGAGTCTGACCGTGTAGTGCTCTGTATATGAGGGTGAGGATTTTAAAATGGATCTTCTGCTCTACGGGGAGCCAGTGAAGAGACCTGAGGATGGTGGTGATGTGAGACCGTCTATAAGAGACCTGAGGATGGGGTGATATGAGACGTCTATAAGAGACCTGAGGATGGGGTGATGTGAGACCATAAGAGACCTGAGGATAGGGTGATGTGAGACCATCTATAAGAGACCTGAGGATGGGGGTGATTTGAGACCGTCTATAAGAGACCTGAGGATGGGGTGGTGTGAGACCGTCTATAAGAGACCTGAGGTTGGGGTGATGTGAGACGTCCATACGAGACCTGAGGATGGGGTGATGTGAGACGTCTATCAGACCTGAGGATGGGGTGATGTGAGACGTCTATAAGAGACCTGAGGATGGGGTGATGTGAGACCGTCTATAAGACCTGAGGATGGGGTGGTGTGAGACCGTCTATAAGAGACCTGAGGATGGGGTGATGTGAGACGTTCATAAGAGACCTGAGGATGGGGTGATGTGAGACCGTCTACTTTTCCTCGTCAGTAATCTGGCAGCAGCATTTTGAATTATCTGCAACCGGTTTATAGCAGATTTACTGAGTGAGGAGAAAAGTGCGTTGCTGTAATCAATATGTGAAGATATGAAAGTGTGTATGATCATCTCTAATTCAGCCATAGATAAAACAGATCTCAGTGGAATGTTTCGTAGATGAAGAAACAGGAACTGGACAGCTGCTTCACATGGGGGTCAAACGACAAGGGTTTATCAAATATTACCCTGAGATTACACAGCTTTAGGTGGACAGCAGAGGAGAGTGGACCAAAGCACTGCGTGATCATAGGACAGCATCATCAGCGGCAACAACTAGAACCTCCGTCTTAGTATAATTTAGTTGTAAGCAGTTTACTCGCCACAACCTTCTCTAGGATTTTCAACAAAAAAGGCAGTTTTGAAATAGGCCTGCAGTTCCAGGTCAAAGCAGGATCTAACTTTAAAAAAAACTAACTTATTAGTTTTTGTATTATTAACGGCTGGATAGTTGCATGTTTAAAATAGGAAGGGACACTTCCTGTAGACAGAGAGGAATTACAAATCAGTGTTATGGCAGGACCAATAATTGGCAGGATTTTCTAAAATAGAGAAAATGGTATAATATCCAGAGAGCAAGACGATGGTTTTGATTTATTAATAGATATGTGCGATGCACTTCCAGCCCAGTGGCTTTCCATAGCTCTGTCCTGCGACACTTCTGTCTTAAGGGGTCGACAGCGTCTGTCATCAATGGATAAGTGTTGTTTGCAGTTCTAGTCTTTTCTTAAAAGGTGCCACTTTGTCCAGCAATGTGGTGCAGCGTTCATTAAAAGACTGCATTCAAATTCCTCCATCCATCCATTATCAGCCGCTTATCCGGGGTCGGGTCGCGGTGGCAGCAGGTTCAGCAGGCCGACCCAGGCTTCCCTCTCACCCGCAACACTTTCCAGCTCATTCTGGGATCCCGAGGCGTTCCAAGGCCAGCCGGGAGATATAATCCCTCCAGCGTGTCCTGGGTCTTCCCCGGGGTCTCCTACCAGTTGGACGTGCCTGGAAAACCTCTAATGGGAGGCGTCCAGGAGGCATCCTGACTAGATGCTGAACCACCTCAGCTGACTCCTTTTGACACGAAGGAGCAGCGGCTCGACTCCAAGCTCCCTCCTGATGTCCGAGCTCCTTACCCTATCTCTAAGGCTGAGCCCGGCCACCCTATGGAGGAAGCTCATTTCGGCGCTTGTATCCGAGACCTCGTTCTTTCGGTCACGACCCGTTTCCAGGTCTCTCCATTCCTGTAAATTAAAACGTGTTTATTTAAGAAGAAGAAATGTTTTTTGTTACTACTTCTTTCTTTTTTTGGCGAAGAGATGTAAATGATTTAATTTATGAATAAAAGTATTTACCCGCATTAAAATTCAACATCATTAAAATGTGTGTTAAAGTCGTAGATAAAGTGCTTTACACAGTAATCAGCTGTACTCTGAGTAATAATGTGGGAGTGGAATTGTTGGATTCCCTGTCTGCTCGTAAGTCTCCACCCCCGGTTTCCGCCCACTGCCACGCCCCTCTCCTTCATCCCAGCTGTTGTGCATTGCCTTGATCACCGGCAGGTGATTTAGGGACCACTGCGTACCTGGCTCATTTGTCGGGTTGTTCTAGTTCCAGTCTGGTTTGCTTCTTCAGGTGAGAGTGGATCACAAGAGCGGTTGAGTTGCCCTCCCGACTCTGGAGCGGAATCAGTCTGGTGTGCTTCAAGAGCATTGACTACAAGAGCGGTTGAGTTGACCTCCCGACTCTGGAGCGGTATCCGTCCGGCGTGCTTCAAGAGCAGCCTTCACAAGAGCGGTTGAGTTGCCCTCCCGACTCTGGAGCAGGGGAGGTGGATCTCCTGTGTTCGCTGGACATTACCGTTGGTATTAGTTTGTCTATTCGTTGTGTTTTGTTTTGTCGCAATAAAGTCCGCCCTTGGAACTTGAACTGCTGCGTCTGTGCATTTGGGTCCTCAACACCACACCCCCTCGAACAGGAATGTTCGTTTAGGACACAGTCAGCCTTTACAGAGAGATCAAAGAAAATACATTTGTGATCACTGATCAGTAGGTCCTCACAACGGATATGATCAATGTCTAGACCCAGAGAGAACACAAGGTCCAGGGTGTGACCACCTGAGTGGAGCCAGAAACATGCTGTGTGACATTAAAAGATCCAGTAATGTTCAGGAACTCAGTGGCTACACAGTTTGTGGCGTCATTAAAATCACCAACCAGTACTACTTTATCTAACTTGATGATAACGGTCAGGAAGTCTGTGAACTCTGATAGAAACTGACCTGCTGGACCAGGAGGTCGATAAATTAAAACACAATAAAACGGCTTTAGCCGACCGACTTTAGTCAGCTGGAGCTCAAAAGTAGTAAAAAGCTCTGTGTTCCCCGTTTAGCAGGAAAACAGATTCTTCCAGACCACGGCGAGGCCTCCACTGCAGCCTGTCAAGGGCGGGGTCCCAATAAAAGAACAGTTATCAGTGCAAGTTAATTTAGATGATGCATTCCATTTCCCGTTGCCAGGTTTCAGTCAGAAATAGGAAATCCAAAATGAGATTTGTGAACAAGTCATTTAAAAAGTGAGCCTTGTTGGCTACAGAGGTGCATTAATCAGACACATCATAATATGTTGTCATCAGCACAGGAAGCTTCAGGGCTACGTGTGATTGGACAAAACACTCGAGCAACACGGTGAACCCGACCAAGAGGAGCTGGAGCCGGGGATTCTGACCGGAATGTTCAAAAGAGGCTAATGTGGAGATGAGGGAGAGTAGTCGGAGACCCACCAGACCACCAGGGAGCGCTAGTGTTGATTGTACTGGGGGGAGGAGAGAGCTTGTGTTGGCAGGCTACCAGGTGAGGAACTGCAGGGTGGGGTAGTCAAAGTGAACTGTGCATAACAGTCTCACATTATCACTTATACTGTTTCTGCAATATTAAGCATTTCATTAAGATTATTTAAGATGTAGCTTCTTATGGAACATGTAGTTTTGTTTACATTTCTTTGGATCGTTTGACTCCGCCCATGAGCCACAGCCCAAATTGCACAATGACAGGCTTCTTACTTTGAAGACGTTGTCTGATCATGTCTTCTGTCAACATCAACATTACATATACAACTGACATAAATGATATAAGATTGATGAAAGAAAGGAAAGGGAAAGTAAACAAATATGATTAAATGATGTGTAAGTGAACCTGCCCAAGTGACCTTGTGCTGACAGTAACTTGCAATGCTGCCTTTGTTTTCAGGGTGATAAAGAAGCAGAGCTGGGTCTACCTTTCTCCCCTCTCTGTGACCGCAAATCCACCATGGTGGCACAGTCTCAGATTGGTAAGTCTACACATAACACCAACACTCTATTCGAGTCATTGTGTGTGCTGTTTATCTAGTAAATTAACGAACAGTTCTGTCCACCAGAATATCTTCTCTGTTATTGAAACCGTACTGTCTGTCTTGAGATTTGATCTGGTATTTTGTTCCATTTTGTTGATTGGGGCCCATGACCATAACAATCATGCAACCTAAACCTGGGATATATTCATTGTGTGCTTTGATGAAGTTGTAATGTTTACACGGTGGACAAACAAACTGGTGAAACTATAATTAGACTGTCACCTGAGGTAAGGAAGAGTCAATTCAGGGATTGGACTTGTCCTTTTGCCTGATTGCTGAGGGGAGGAAGGAAAAGGCAGGTTTTGGACAGACAAGCACCTGAGTGAAAGACGAGCCTTCAATCTGAGCTACCTGTAGTGATCCCAGTGGGGGACAACCACCTCTTCCTGAACGTCGCCAAGACCAAGGAGCTCGTTGTGGATTACAGGAGAGACTACTGGGGAACTACAGACTACTGGTGCAAAGCCTCCTGACATGTTGCTTTGTTACCTGGTATGGCAGCTGCACCAACATGGACCTCCAGTGATGAATGCGACTGCAGGAGCTGTATATCCAGCGCTGCCTCCAGAAGTCCCTGAGGGTCATGTAGGACCCAACAAACCGACACAATAGCCTTTTCTCCTTGCTACCCTCAGGTAGGAGGTAAAGGACCCCCAAAACATGCACCAGCAGACTGAGGAATCACTTCTCCCAGGCCAGAAGACCATCCTCTCGCTATTCCTCCTGCTCCATCTTTCAGAAAATCTGTGTTACCAACGAGTGAGTCAGATTTGATGCTGGATTTGAAGTCATATGGGGTTCACTGTGACATAGTAATAATAATACATGTTATTTTTCTAGCACTTTTATAGGCACTTTACATGTTAAGACAAGCAATTGAAGCAACAACAATATAAACAAGAGAGATTACATAATCTAGCATCACAGGTTAAAAGCAGATTTAAAATAAGTGAGTTTTCAGTGCTGTTTTGAAGTTTTGATTCTTTGCTGTATGGGGAGCCAGTGAAGGTTTTGAAGGACTGGAGAGCAGACGGGTAGGAACTCTAGATGTATTGTAGTTTGTTGATGATTGTGTTAGCTGTGCCGTACAGGATGCTGCTGCAGTAGTCCAGTCGAGAGGTGATGAAGGCGTGGATGAGTGTTTATGCGGCTGAAGAGGAGAGGGAGGGGCGTAGACGGGCGATGTTTTTAAGATGAAAGAAGGAGAGGTATGACTTGAACCAGGAGAGAGCTGTGCCAGTAATGTAGAGGGAGGACTCGATACCAGGGAGGAGGATGGAGTGGTTGATGGTGTCAAAGGCTGCACTGTGAGGTCCAGTAGGATGAGGATGTTGAGCGAGTGGTCATCAGAGGACAGTAGGTTTCAGAGCCATAGCTTCAATGTTACCCGGGGGTCTGAAAAGTTGCTAACTTTAGTGAGAATATAATTTGCATAGAATAGAGGTCTGCAAGTCAAGCGGGACCCAAAACTGTCACGGTGTTGGGTTGTTTCCTGTCTTATTTTTTAGTGCGTGTCTCTTGTGTACTCCTATGGGTACATCCCAAGTCTCTAAATTGCATCCCATGTTTCCCTCACTTGCGTCCTTTCCTTGCGTCTTAGTCCCTCCCACCAGGGATGCGTGGAGAGACGCAAGGTAACCAAGCAGGGAGAGAGAGGACACAAGGAAATATGTTTTAAGAGACATGAGACGTCCTTTCCTCTGAAGCGTCACCTGAAGCGTCACCTGAAGCGTCACCTGAAGCGTCACGTGAAGCGTCACGTGAAGCGACGTTTATGATGACTGCGGCCGACTGACATCTGATCACATCTGATCAGCTGTGATCAGCTGATCCGATGTGAGCATTAGTCAGTCGCTTTAACAGCTGGAGAGACTTATGACGGAGTTTGTGTCCTTAAACATCATCACTGTGACGGAGTTGTTTTCTGGTCTGGACAGTTTTTAGCGAACGTTCCAATAAAAATGCACTTAAAATATTGATAATAAATGATCTTATACTGTTTTCAGTTGATGGTGTTAAACTACTACTCATATTAATAAAGACATGAGTGTCAGAGTGGAGAAGTTTTCTCTGTCGTCTGTTACCCATTAAACAAACTGCATTGAGTATTATTTTTATACTGTGATGTGTCCTGTTTATACGCGCAGGATGAATTTCTACCGGTGGTCTTATTTAGTAATTATTTACATCAGTTTTTCTTTTTTATTCAGATTCAGATTCAACTTTATTGTCATTGCACATAGTACAAGTACTGTCACAACGAAATGGAGTTTGCATCTGTCCAGAGTGCAAAAGAGAAGCAGTTAAGGTGCAGTGTAATGTGGTGGATAACATAATGAAGACAGTATAAATATGTGTGTGTATATATATATATATATATATATATATATATATATATATATATATATATATATATATATATATATACACACATATATACACAGACACAAATATATACATACACACACACACGTGTGGGAGAGGGGTTGGTAGTGGTGATGGGATGGGGCTGTCACCGTGATGCAGAGTTAAGGGTGTTGACAGCTGAGTGGAAGAAACTGGTCTTCTTGGTGTTGAGGGTCAGGTTGTTGTTGGCGCACCACGCCGTCAGGTGCCGGACCTCCTCCCTGTAGGCCGACTCATTGTTGTTGTTGATGAGGCCCACCACCGTTGTGTTGTCTGCAAACTTGATGATGGTATTGGAACCATGTACAGGCGTGCAGTCATAGGTGAACAGGGAGTAGAGGAGAGGATTGTGACATTATTATAAAATAACGCAGAATATGATTATGGTTTCTCTTCAACACTGGAATAATTTTTTTAGGCTCAATGTTTCAGGTTAAACTTAAATTAAATAACTCATCAAACCGACAGTCAGGAGGATCCGCCTCACGTGATGAATGAAAGATACATGCTGTAGAAAGTGTTTTAACCAGATAGTGAATAATAAAACAGATATAATATATAACTTGAGTTTAATCTGTGGTCGTCTCTGGAATGAAACTCCAGAGATCAGTTTGCTCTGCTGCAGCGTCCAATCACATAACAGATGAACAGTGAGGGGGCGTGTCCAGCGTTAAAACACTTCCTGGAAGCTTGCTCTCGGGGCTCCTCGATCATGGCTCCTCCTCCTCAGAGCAGAACAAGAGCTTTGGGACGGTCGTCAAGATGGCGACGCAGAACCACTTCTGGTTCAATCGAGGAGCGAAGAGCGAGGAAACAACAATTTAGAGACTTGAGATGTTACCTGTGTCCCTGCACTTCCTACCCTTGTCAATATCTGCCTTGTCCCTGATTGTTTGTTCCCTTCACCTGAGCTTGTTCCAGACTCCTCTCTCCTCGTGTGCCTTTCCCCTGTGTGATTGTGAAGCCCGGCCCTCATTGTTTCCACCTATGCCTCGTTGTCTGTCGTTATCTGTGTATTTAATCTGTGTCTTCCCCTGTGTATTTAGTCTGTGTCTTCCCCTGTGTATTTAGTCTTTGTCTTCTCCTGTGTATTTAGTCTGTGTCTTCCTCTGTGTATTTAGTCTGTGTTGTCACCTCGCCTGTTGCAGGATTGTTTTCCTCTGGTCCGTGTCGTACCCCTGCATGTTTCACCACCATCTGTACGTTTTTCTAGTGTTGTTCTTTTTTAGTTGTCTTTAGAAATGAAAGAACGTTTTGGATGTTGTCTCAACTGGACTCCTGTCGTCTCCTCCTGCACTCCGGTTGTTTGCTCTTCACACCCGGACGTGACAAAAACAAGTCGATTGGGTTAGGGCTAGGGCTAATTTTCTTTTTTGATAATCTGGGTTTAGGGAGGACTCATTGCACTTCTTTCCTTTCATTGTGCCCATATTTGCCTCTGTACTGCACTGTATGAAACATTGTTACATGCATATATTACACATATGAACTTGAACCATCTGACCCTAACTGAGGTGGGTTTGCCCTCATCTGAAATTCCTAACGAAGCATTAAGTTATCTACAGAATTGTTGCTATTAATAAGAACAACTAGAAGGTAAAGTGAATTTTAATTGGGCTTGTCTACCGTTTCCTGCAGGATTCATTGACTTCATCGTGGAGCCAACATTTACAGTGTTGACAGAAATGATCAAGAAGATTGTGGCACCGCTTGTTGAGGAGGCTTCACGCTGTGGATTGGAAGGCTTCAGACGCTCTAGGTGACAAAAGACCCTCATCTTCTGCATGACATTCCTGACACTTACGTTGTTGAATAATACTGACATTATCCTGTATTGTAGAAAATATCTCCTGACACATGATAATCGTACATGTTTCTATGAAGCATGAGCAATGTATTAAGGTCACGCTGAGGTCAATCTAGTCAAGATAAAATATATATATATATATATATATATCTATATATAGATATATATATATATATATATATATATATATATATATATATATAGATATATATATAGATAAAAAAAATCCTTTATTAGTTCCGCAGTGGAGACATTTACAGGATTACACCAGCAAAGGGGTAAAGTGCACACAAGAGACAGTACAAAAACAAGTAATATGAATAATTAACAGTAAAACAGTAAACAATCTACAATAACTGAATATTGTTCTATATACAGGTATACAATATATAACTATTTTCCACAGTGTCTTGTACTGGAAATAATATTCTAAGTCTCGGGGGGAGAGCCTAAACGTTACAATCAATATCCAGAACAAACAGAATTTCTCTGGACAAGACAAAATGCCTCTGTCAATTTATTAAATGCTTGCAAGCAGTGAGAAAACCTCAACAGCCACGAATCACCAATGCATGTCAGGGTCCTCTGCAACAATCCTCCATTTGACAATCAGTTATATACTTTTCAAATGACCATCCTCTTAAGACCCATTCCATCTCTCATTGGTTCCCACTATGCCACATGTGATATACATTCAACTGTGTGTTCCACGTCACAATATACATTGAAGATCTTCCACGTGTCTTGTATTTTGACCTCATCCATATTATAGTTTCAACCAATACACTGTCTCCACATAAATCAGATCTTGCTTAGAAAGATGACGGTGTCCTTTCTTCAGCACATCCGTTAATCGATTCTGAGTGATATGTACCTTTGACCCTGGTAGTCAGCATCTTAGAGTTCCTATCAGCTGGTATGAAGTTGAGTACCATCAACTCCTATTGTATCAGTTTCTCCACGTCTTACTTGCAGTTACTCATTGTCTGAACATACACATTATTAAACTCATGTTCAATCAAGGAATGTATATCAAAATACAGCATATACATATTTTCCCATTACATTCCACTCTTTTGATTATACAGTAATCATTATCATTGCAAAAATATGTATTACAGTAGCATTATTTCTACTCATACCATTCAGGAGCATCGTCAGTGTCTGTGTCAAAGTCAACGTCATGTTCGTCGTATTGGTGTACAGGATACAAATCCTCTTTCCGTCTGGTCATGGTAGTCAATGGTTGATACAGAACCATCTGTTTAGTCATCATGTTAGCTACCATCCTCCTAAGCATGGGAATCACGCAAGTCATGAAAATGAATAAAACCACTAACACAAGACAGATTGTGATAACAGTGCTTCGCCAAGTGAGCCATAGGCCGGTGAGAACATCAGGTGGAGGTATCTCATCTTTTGCCATTGCTTCCTGTAGGTTAGTCATGTTCAATATTGCCTGATGAATAACGCCACCATCTATGTCATTCTCTGGAATAAACGTACAACAGTGTTCACCCACGATAGCACACACACACCCACTTGGGCTGCTGTGAGTTGGTCCAACACCATTCTGTTCTGCATAATCATTAGTCGCATAGAGGTCAATTCTTCGCGGATTCCTTTCACTGCAGCTATAGTCATATTTACAAAGCTTTTGAAACGGTAGTCAAGTGTTTCAATACGCAAAATATTTTTCGCCACTCCTACCCAGGGGAACAGAGCCCACATTACCTTCTTACTTGTCCCTGCATGTTTAAACTCACGTGGGACGTTTGTACCAAAAACTGAATCGTGGGGTTTAAAATCTGTATAACGATATTTGTCTGCCTCACGTTTCATACGTGTGGGTGTGTCCTTCGTTGTGGTGGAGATGATAAATGTGTGATCTGTGATACGAACAGGTGCACATACTCCATCCCAATCCGGTGGGAGAGTTACATACGCTGAATGGTCACACAACCACCATCCCTCTGTAACAGGATATGTTCCATTCTTTCCAGGGACCGCGGTTCGGTATGCTGCAATACAGTCGACACCAATAGGGCAATCGAATGGGTTGGTGGCCCCGTACTTGAACGCAAAACAGGACCAAACATTAGTTTTCCAGTAATCGGGAACTGAAGTAACCTCATGTTCTGCTAATTTTTGACAATGTGTCACGTTATGTCCTATTATGTCCACACATGAGGGACGATAAGCAGGGTGTACGGTTATATTACAATCAGGGTCGCTGGTTATTTCACCCGTCACAATGATGTGTTCGCAGTTATCAAGCCTCAGACGTCCTACTGGAACGGTACCATTCCTGGCATAACATGTTTTAAACCGTGTTTTTGGATCTATGGACACCTGGGTCGCAAAAGATGAGGTTGATGAGCTATTGCCACTGAACCGTTTAACCATGTGTCGGTCGTCACATTCGGGTCCCTTAAGGAGATCCCAAAATGAGAGCCCATTGTGGAATCCTTTAATAGCCAACCCAGAGAAACATCCTTCAGATGGGCCCATTTCAACAGCTGAAATGAGAGGCTGACGAGAATTAGATGGTATCAGAGAACATACATAACAATTTGTAACATTAGCTTCTTTTGCCATGAACTCTGCGTATCGCCACCACATGTTCATAGAGTAAGGATTTTTTGTTGTCATGCCTCTGTCAAGCCAACTATCTTCCAAACTAACACCTGCCAGTCTCTTGTGCCGTTTTAGTACCGTTTCGTTGGTAGTCATGCTGTCGTTGTGTGTCATTGAGTTGATTTGGTCTGTGTCAGTTGGGTTGTTCCGTCTGTTTCTTATGTCCTGAAAGTGTAGCCATGCCCATGGAAAAACAACAAGAATAGAGATTATTAACAATAAAAACATAGTTCCTCGTGTTCCACACACTCTATGAAGTGGACTCCACGGTCGTTGTTGCACCATGTTTGTGTGCGTGTTTTTCATCCAGTCCGTTTGCATGAAGTTCACCCAAGCAACTGATCTTCTGCAAAAGATTTTGCTTGTGTCAGCACCTGCTAGGTTTCCACACAAAAAACAAACAAAAACAAAAAAAAAAAGTCACTGTCCACTATTCTTCTGCTCAAGCTTGTAATCCGTATGTGATCTTTATCCGTATGCGGCGTCCGGTGAATCGCTTCCTCGTTGGTAGTTGTCGTCGTTGTCGTCACGTCGGCTCCACTGTTCAGCTCTACATCGGATGGGGTCGGAACCTTCTTGCAGTGCGATGCATGTATCCAGGTGGCTCTCTCAGCAACTTTGAGTGCGGTGTGCGTGATGAGTAGGATCTGGAATGGCCCTTGCCACCGTTTAGCCTTCCAGTTTTTCCTCCTGAAATCCTTCACGACCACGTAGTCACCAGGCTGCAGTTTGTGCAGGGGGCCAGTGGCTTCCTTTGGGAGGGCTGCGGACACCTGCTTTCTTATGTCCGACAATGCAGAAGAAAGTTGTACACAGTACGTTAACATTTCATTCTCGCAAAAGGCGGTGGATGGGAGAGGAGCCCTTGGTGCGTTCACCCCCACATGTGGTGCTGTTGCATACAAAATTTCAAAAGGACTTGAATTGCTGCGTGTTCTTTTTCTCATTCTCATGTACATCAGCACAATTGGCAGGGCTTTGGTCCATGCGAGGCCCGTATCAGCACAACATTTTGCTAATTTAGTTTTGAGTGTTCCATTTTCTCGTTCAACAGCGCCTCCACTGGCTGGATGATAGGCACAGTGTGTTTTTAAGTCGATCCCAATGTATGCACTTAACTCTGTGATGGCCTGATTTACAAAATGTGATCCATTATCACTTGAGATTTTTGTCGGAATGCCCCATCGTGGAATAATTTCTGAAATCAAAGCCTTTGCTACTGTAGCAGCTGTCTGCATACTGGAGGGAAAAACTTCAACCCATTTAGACCACATGTCCACCATTACAAGACAATGTTTTTTACCTTCTGATGGGGATAATTCAATAAAATCAAGCATTACATGTTCGAAAGGACGTGATGGTGGTGGGTGTGCAGCTTGTCTGGTTACAGCCACTGGTCTGCCTATGTTGTATGTTGCACAGGTTACGCAAGCTTGACAAAATCTTTGTGCGTATGTCGA
This sequence comes from Taurulus bubalis, assembly GCF_910589615.1. NCBI lineage: Eukaryota > Metazoa > Chordata > Actinopteri > Perciformes > Cottidae > Taurulus > Taurulus bubalis. The sequence continues at coordinate 19,332,663 of NC_136606.1, read as the reverse complement.
AAATCCTTTTGTGAACCATGTTTCATTAATTATATCCAACATCCCACCTTTTGACAAATGATCTAAACCATGTGTCAATTTTGCATAATGAGGAAAGAAATGTTTGGGTAGACATGGATTACCATTTGGACTTTCCCATATGTCACCAGAGAACGTGCATCCTGAAGAGGACCACAATCGCCTCTCCTCTGTCCACTGAAGAATGCATTAGAGAGGTCAACCACGGAGAACCATTTTGCTTCAGGCGGTACCTGAGCTAAAATGGTATACGGATTTGGCACATTAGGTGCTCTGGCGTGGACTGCAGCATTTACAGCCTTGAGATCCTGTACAAAACGCCATTTAGTTGGTTTACCATGATCTCTGATCTTTTTAACCGGGAATATGGGTGTCCTAACTGGTGAATCAGGACATGGAATGATGACTCCTGCTTTAAGCAGAGAATCAAACACTGGAGCAATACCGTCGATGGCCTCTTGGCTCAAAGGATATTGATGTTTGTGAGGTCGGAAATCAGACCGTCCGGTGATGATCACAGGTTGGCAGTTTTTAATGAGTCCCACATCATACTTGTGCACTGCCCAGAGTGTCGAAGGAACAGCACTAAGGGCAGGGGAGATTGCGGAGACATCAGTTGCAAAAGAGACTGTATGTGTCATAACAAATGTGGACTGTAACTCGGAATCATCAAACACATGAACAGATCTGAGAGTGGCCATTCTATTTTTGAACATTTGTCTATAAAATCCTGTGGACGCATTGCGAGTGACGGAGAGGTCAGGAGTAGCCTGCCAGTCGGTCAATGATTCACAGGTCTTGACAAAAGGGCCTAGGTCTCTCCACTGATCCTCAGAAGATTTGGTCAGTGAAATGTGTGGGTGTGAATCTGGCACCGTGAACATTTGCTGTTGAGATGGTGATAAAACAACAGAGTGCAGATTTAAATGTGGACCAATATAAAACATGTGTGGTCACATCGTCATTTATCTCGCTTTCTGTACAGAAGCGACTTTGATAATCTTCATCACAGCCGTGAGAGACATGCGCAGTGCAGTGCAGTGCAGTTTTTCAGGATTCATCCTAATAGCCTCAGAATGCACTCTGTTATCGGTTGTACTCGGTTGTGGGACTGATCAAGATTTAGCCACCATTGGTAAACGTATCGTGGTTCGGAGATAGGATGAGCAAATTGGGTCATCTGTGTCAACACTCTTTTCCTAACTATGTTCAAACCTGTGTGTGTGGAAATCAAACTGATTCTAAAAGAACACATCAAGTCCCTTCCCATAAGATTTATGGGACAGAAAGAAGAGAGCAAAAATGAATGTTTGATTCTAATGTCAGGGTCAGTGTCAGTTGGGTCAGTGTGAACACTCGTCATTGGTACAGTGAATTTTTCTGTAACCGTTACCCCTGAAGCCCCCTGAGAGTAAACATATCGGCCACTCATTTTTTGATTTGGAAAATATTTCTCCTGTATTACAGAATGAGAAGCCCCGCTATCGACCAAAAATGAGAGTTTCTGTCCTTTTACAACCACATCAGTTAAGGGCATTTCTTTAAATGGTTCTTTCGGAAATTCAGCATAAGTGTGTGTCCTAGAAGCTATTTCTTTACTTCTCTGCTGCTCTAGATGTTTTACAATATTAAGTAAAGCAGTTTGTTGTTCAGGTGTGTGTGTGAGCGTGCGAAAAAGCCGTTCTTCATTGCGAGCATGTATGTGGGACAGTGTGTTTGTTCTACTTCCCTTATCTTGCAGGTTCACCGGGGTGGAAGCCGTCTCCTGTCCACATGCACCGTCCTCCTCCCCCCCATCGCGTCAATCTGAAGCAAACTGGTTCTTGGCCATTCTATCGTTGCCCTTGTGGTCATGTGTCCATTGTCCTTTTTGCTCAGATCCGTTTGGGCAGTCCCTGGCCCAATGACCCACCTCTCCACATTTAAAACATTCATCATAACTGATTTGCCGTTTTGCACAGTATTTATATTGCACAGGTTGGAGGGATTTTTATGGCCTACCTGGAGCTCAGCTGGTTGTGCAGCCTGACGGCAGCAGCAAGGAAGGACTTGCGGGTCCTTTCCTTCAGACACCGGGGATGAATCAGCCGGTGGCTGAAGGAGAGTATCCTGCATTGGGTGGGAGGTGTTGTTCATCAGGGGTGATAGCTTAGCATCATCCTCTGGTCCCCCACCACCTCCACCAGGTGATAGCTTAGCATCATCCTCCTGTCTCCCACCACCTCCACCAGGTGATAGCTTAGCATCATCCTCCTGTCTCCCACCACCTCCACCAGGTGATAGCTTAGCATCATCCTCCTGTCTCCCACCACCTCCACCAGGTGATAGCTTAGCATCATCCTCCTGTCTCCCACCACCTCCACCAGGTGATAGCTTAGCATCATCCTCCTGTCTCCCACCACCTCCACCAGGTGATAGCTTAGCATCATCCTTCTGTCCCCCACCACCTCCACCAGGTGATAGCTTAGCATCATCCTCCACTGCATCCAGTGGAAAACCCCCAGCACACTGCTGGCCTTCTTGACAAGTTTATTTAGTCTCTTCCTGTCAGCTGTCGTGATGCTGCTGCCCCAGCAGACCACTCCATAAAATATGGCTGATGCCACCACAGAGTCGAAGGTCTTCAATTCAGTTCATTTTATATAGCCCAAAATCACAAATACAAGTTTGCCTCGGAGGGCTTTACAATCTGTAACATAACATCCTGTCATGGGACCTCACATCGGATCAGGAAAAACTCCCCAAATAAATATAGTAAAAACCCTTTCAGGGAAAACAGGAAGAACCTTCAGGAGAGCAACAGAGGAGGATCCCGCTCCCCGGATGGACAGTAGCAATAGATGTCATGTGACCAGAATGAATAACGTAACAGAGTTACAGCTCATTACATGAATATTACAGAAATGATTCATATAATGAGTTGTAGGCATGGTCCACAATCTAGATAACCACGATCCATGAAGCAAAAGGAGGGAGAGAGGAGGGGCATCAGCAGGGCCATGGCAGGAGGTAGGAGGTAGGAGACAGGAGGCACTATAAACCTGAAACAGTCCTAACTATAAGCTATCAAAGAGGAAAGTCTTAAGTCTAGTCTTAAATGTGATGACTGTCTGCCCCCCAGACTGAAAGTGGAAGCTGGTTCCACAGAAGGCAAGGCAAGTTTATTTGTATAGCACATTTCAACAACAAGGCGATTCAAAGTGCTTCACGTAAAACCATTAAGAGCATCAAAACATAATGCAGATTTTAAAATGGTAAAGAAAACATTAAAACAGTCAAAAAGCAAAATAAAAAATAAAAGTTGCAGTGCAGTTTAAGAAATAAAATGCAGCAGTGAGATGCAGTAATTTAATCTGGTTCAATTAAAGGCAGCAGCAAACAGAAAAGTCTTCAATGTGGACTTAAATGTGCCACGCTGGTCAGAATAGAGAAAAGAGAGTGTCGGAAAGCTGAACGCAGGTGGCGAAAAACTAATCTCCAGGTTCACTGTGGTATCTATAAAGAGAGACTTCACAATTATAATTTGGAACTTAGAAATGCAAGACAGGCCTTCTTCTCTGACATCATAACCAAAAACAAAAACAATACACGCGCCTTATTTGCTAGCGTCGACAGCCTAACAAACCCTCCGGTGTCGGTAACGGCTACGTTCCAATCCACCTGGGCATGCAATCAATCTGCCTCCTATTTTGCTGATAAAATTCAGAGAATTAGACAAGCAGTTGGTGGCTCCACACCAACCACAGGATATATGTTGTCCCCATCTTTCCATTCAAATAGCATGACACAATTTCACTCAATTAACCAAAGAAGCCTAGAAGACATTATACAACATCTGAAAACATCCTCCTGCTGCTTGGATATTCTACCAACACACTTTTCAAAAATATTTCACACTGCATGACTGCTGATCTTTTACAAATTTTAAACACATCCCTTCTCTCAGGTGTCTTCCCACAATCCCTAAAAACTGCAGTTATTAAACCACTTCTAAGGGAGGCTAGTTTAGACCCCGAAATATTGAAAAACTATAGACCAATATCAAACCTCCTAATCACGTGTATTGTTTTTTTTTTTGGTGTCATAGAAGAAGGCCTGTCTTGCATTTCTAAGTTCCAAATTATAATTGTGAAGTCTCTCTTTATAGATACCACAGTGAACCTGGAGATTAGTTTTTCGCCACGTGCGATCAGCGTTCCGACACTCTTTTCTCTATTCTGACCAGTGTGGCATTTCTCCAAGGGGATCTTTTCTTACCCGAGACAACCTTCATCTTAGTGGGTGCAATGGCATCAACAACATTTTTAACTTTAGAATTGAAGCCATCCACAAGCTCATTGACTGACATGCAAGAGAGGGCTGGTGTGGAGCAGAACTTCTGAATAAATAGTTCACTGGTGTTTTCAGTGATGTAACGCTTTGTTACAACCTCGGTTTTTGGACATTTGTGTGCCGGGAGATTGCACTCTCAAAGAAAACACAGGAATGATCAGAGAGTGCAACATCAGTCACAGCAACCTTGGAAATGTCCAGACCTTTGGTGATGATTAGGTCTAGAGTGTGCCCCTTGTTGTGGGTGGCACCTGTTACATGCTGAGTCAGATCATAGTTATCAAGGACACCACATAGCTCTATAGAACCTCTTTCCTGGGGATTATCAACATGGATATTAAAATCACCAACAAGGACAACACAATCAAAATCAATACAGATTATAGACAGCAGTTCAGTAAACTCATCAAATAAGGTTGCACAGTATTTAGGTGGTCTGTAAATGTTGAGGAATAAAACTTGAGTGGAATTGAGAGCCACATATTCAAAGGAAGTAAAATGACCAAAATACATCTGCTTGCATTGAAGAGACTCATTATATAAAATAGCAACTCCACCTCCTTTATTATGCACTCTTGTTTCACTCATGAAACTGAAGTTGGGAGGTGTTGCTTCAATAAGAACAGCTGCACTGTTATCTTGGTCTAACCAAGTTTCGGTTAAAATCCAAAAATCAAGTTTGTGCCTAATAATGAAATCATTGATTAAAAATGTTTTTCCTAACAGAGACCTGCCATTTAATAAAGCTAAGTTTAATGTGTTTAAAACTATATTTGCCCTATTTCTTTGGACAGGCTGACGAGGAATGAATGTTAAATTGGATAAATTTGCAGATTTACTAATGTTTCTTCGCAGCCTCACCTTTCCTTTTCGATAAGTCAGGACAGGAATCAAGAAGGCTAATTTCATACAGGGCCCCGACTGTTCCTGGAGATAATCAGTGGTGTCATTAACCTTGTAGTCCGGACCCAAAAGATATTAATCAATGTCATCAATCAGGTAGTGGAGATAGAGGATGGTTGTGGAGATGTTGTGGAGGCGGGGGAGGGGCACGGCGCTTTAACTTCGGTGTTTGCGTCAGAAGAGGATCTTGATAACTGAAGGCTCTGCTCCCATCCTACTTTTTACCTGAATCCAAATTGTATTTAACCCCAACAAACTTGTCATTCTTTTATATTGAATAAATTGTTGAATTTTTCTAAGTTCAAGAGCAAAACTAGATTTTTCAGGTTAAAATCTTTTTTCAAATGAACAAAACATTTGCCATGGATTTGGCTCCATACTTAAGTCACTGTTGTGTGATGCATGGCTGTGTTGGGTTATGTTTGGCTGATGCTTTGTTGGAGAAGACATTGAAGGATATGTTGTGAATCTGCAGGTTGTCTTCTTTATAGAAAACTGTTCTGTTTGTCTCTTGCATGAAGCTGACAACAACACCAGCCTCAAAGCTGCCTAGTGTTCAGACTTTTTGCGAGATATTAATATTGATATTTGGCCATTCATAACTTTGGTGTTTAAATTGTGTTTGGAGCATGTACAAACGGCGTACATATTCTTGTAGCCCAGGCTCCGCTGTTTCATTTAGGGTGCAACATCATGATATTGCTATAGTCCATTGTTTCACACAAGCCTATGTTAAGCTCTCTCACCTCAACAAGTTATTACTTTATGAAATATGAGTCCAACAAGAGACACTACCGTTATAACTCCACCATGACTGAATGGATGTGTGTACATGTTCTTGTGTGCACATGCAGTGTCAACAGTATCATTGGCAGTGATGGAAAGCTGTCCAGTGTGAAGAGTACCGCTTCAGAGGGCAGCTGCTGTCTGACCATGGTGGACTTCAAAAGCTTCAAGGTCACATGGAACAAGGAGATTTATCACAACAGGGAGACATGGAAGGCCCAGGCAGCCAAAGGTAGCTACAGTCACCACTCAGTGTGTTTTACATGGCTCGTTCCAATCTGGGACCCTATTTTCAATGCTGCTCTGAGAACCAGCTGCAAGCGGCTAGATCTGAGAAGACATGCTGTGCCCTGCAGATATATGTATGTTCATGGACTCATAGCCTTCTGTCCATAGTAGCTCACCACAGTGTCACAAGAACACACTATTCATAGTGTGTTAATAACATGGACAAGTACAGGTCCAGTCTGTTAGTTTATCCAATAATGAGTTTTACTAAGACAAGCGCTGGGAGAGAGAGCATGAACGAGTTGTAAAACACTCGAAGAGCTGAAGTAATTTTCCTTTCTCCATGCATGCCAAGGTTATTACATTCACTCCTGTGTGTGTGTGTGTGTGTGTGTGTGTGTGTGTGTGTGTGTGTGTGTGTGTGTGTGTGTGTGTGTGTGTGTGTGTGTGTGTGTGTGTGTGTGTGTGTGTGTGTGTTTTCTGGTAGACCAAAAGGTGAAGGAGGCAGAGGAGGGTGGCCAGCAAGAGAAGGACACAGAAGAAGAGAAGCAGTCGAGGAGACCCAGTTCAGGACAGAAGAAGACAGATGTTGAGAACCGGATGCAGCAGGAGCTGCAAACGTCCAAAAAAGAGGAAGGAGACAATAATCCAGGTGGAGCTGCAGGATCAGGCCAGAAGAAGCCCGAGGAGAAGCGGCAGCGTCAGAACGGTAAGCATCCGGCAATCAACAGGGCAGAGTGGGGGTGTTTGCTCCAACAGGTCTGGCTGTAGGGTTGGTGGAGGTTTCAAAGACCAGGATCAGGATCAGGATGTTTATTGTCATTGTAAAAAGATACAACGAAATGAAGTTCAGCAGCAACTGAACAACATTTAGACTGAGCCCACTGAAGTGCACCACAGGAAGTCTTTTCAAACTCCTTCCACTTCTGCAGGAAGGACAGTAGAATCATCGGACACTTACAACAATAACAACCACCGTATGTGCAATATTACTTTTCTATTTCATGTGCAATTTATTTTCATTCTTTTCATTATCACAAAAATATTATAGTCTTTTAGGCACTGATGTCAGTATTATTACTTTTACAATCAATAATTGTTGTTCTATTATTTGTATATGTTTATATTCTTATACTATTGTTTTTTAAATCTAATGCAGTAATCTTTAATCAAACTCTGGCAAAGTCATTTCTTTTGGGATTACTAAAGTGCTTTCTTATTGTATCTTGTGTTGAACACACTACTGTAATGTCTCTGCAGGCCTTCAGCCCGACTGCCCTCTGATCCATTACTGCAAGAGACCCAGCTACTCTGCCGGCTCCTACCGGATGGCCAGGTCAAAGGTCACTGAGATGCGGCCCATTGATGCCAGGGGGAAAGCTCGGAGACTGCAGCACATCTCCCTGCGGCGCCGAAAGTGACCTCACCGTATAAAGTCATCATGAGCTACTACCACATAATAATTAGTCTTTGTTGGTATTTGACTATAGCAGCCTGTATTCTAACTGCTGCTTGGTTTTAATGCTGTATGCTAACTGTTGTTAGCTCCTCCCTGTTCTGGTCATGTGTCTCCCCTTTTAAATTTCTTAAATTCTTAAATTTAAATTTGAACTTTGAATTGTATATTGGGTTTAATTATTGAAATGTCCAATGATGAAATCTTTAGAATTATATTGTATTTAGCTATAGGCCTTCCCTTTGCTTCCACTGCTTTTCCTTTTTTGTATCATTCTCATTGTGTATCTTTACCTATTTGTTATATTTAGAGCTGCCAATCTCAAGGCACTGCTGAACTGTCCCGACCAATATGTTTGCCAATCTCAAACAATCTTGTCAATAAAAGTCATCACATTGTTCCCAGTAAGACCAATGCAGCCTTGGCAGGTTTGTGTGCTTTTGTCTAAATGGTGATGAATACCTGTGTTTTGAAGCAGCTAGTATTATAGTTTACACATTGCAAATACGGAAGAATTCAAAAGGTCTTTGCTGGATATAAAACCTATATTGCTCAACTGGTATATTTCCATTTCAGTTGGTAATGTGTAGGTTAAATATGTATTGAGTCCTCCTTACTCTTCCCCTTTCTCAGTAGTGGATCGGGAGTTGAGTTACTATGGTATCAACCAGGGATTCTTAACCATGGGGCCGCCTAGAGGGCTGCCAAAAACGTTCAGTTTTTCACCTGTGGGCCGCGGGGACTGCATAGGCTATGGTTTGAAGACACCAGAGATAGTACTGTTATCCACTAGATGCTCAGTTACAATACAGCTTCCCACCACTCGGTGGCGGTAATGCGTCAGTCAGTTGTTTAACAGACAGACGGTTCAAACTAAGTGATTACCTACAAGTTATTAAACATTTATTTTCACAACATCTCTTATGAATATCTATCCCTTCTGACATTTCATGTATTCATTTTAGTCTCAGTTATTTGTGCATAAAGATCAGTATATATATTAAAAAACTGAACTCTGAGGAAACTAATCCTGAATCTTGAGGAAACTAACCCTGAACCTTGAGGAAACTAACCCTGAACTCTGAGGAAACTAACCCTGAACTCTGAGGAAACTAACCCTGAACCTGGAGGAAACTAACCCTGAACCTGGAGGAAACTAACCCTGAACTCTGAATTGACTAATGTTGGCTGTAAACAGCTATGAGGTCACCTAGGTCCTGACCTCACAAACTAGTCAGCGCACTAACAAGTCCCTTTGCATCTGAATGATGTGATACTGACAGCTATCTGTGAAGACAGAAGAAAATGATTAACTCTCAGTTGTGTCATTCTTTCATTATATTTGATGTTGGATTTCAACAACCAATGAAGATCAGTTCATCATCGTCACTATCCGTAACAGACAGGCCGGCCCTCTCCTCTGAGCTATGGTTCAACCAATTCAAAACCAATCCCCCCCTAGGGGGGCAGACTGAGCGATTGTTATATATGTTGCGCACTTGGGCATAGGAGATCCAGGCGTGCATGTTTTTTTAAGAATTGCTTTTACTCAACAGCACTCAAAGTACACAAACACACTGAAAGTACAGAATCACACTGATCAGCTCCACACTACATACTACAGGCTATTCTAGTCTCTACTGAATAACGCGAGCGTAGCTTTTTCCCTCGCTTTTTCCCTCGCTTTTTCCCAAAGGACCCCTGAGCTGACCCAAGTGCCTGCCTGAACTTAAATCCTTGTAACCAACATTAACCTTTCAAATCATTCAAACCTCCCTTGCAGATAAACAAAAGATGCCAGGCGAACAAACAAAACAATTAACAATCAATAAAAATAACAAACAAATGAGAATATGGGGGGTTCATGTCTAGTTCTTATTATAGGTGCAATATCAATGTGGGCCCCACATATAAAACTGTAAATCATAGCTTGTTTTATGAATAAAAACCCCAAACTGCTGTATTTGGATGTATTGAACACCATAAGTATATATGGCTTGCTACATGAGAAAATTAAAATGTCACAGATGTGCGCAAATGTGACCAAATGCAAATTCTGAAGTCCTCGCCTGAATGTTCTCTGTTCTTAACTCTCTCTAACTTTTTTCTGCTTCACTTTATCAAAGTTAAACTTTGCAGAGAGAATGTTCACAAATTGTGTTATGATTTGGGTTAGAGAATGTTCACATATTGTGTTATGATTTGGGTTACAAAATGTTCACATATTGAGCTATGATTTGGGTTAGAGAATGTTCACATATTGAGCTATGATTTGGGTTAGAGAATGTTCACATATTGTGTTATGATTTGGGTTAGAGAATGTTCACATATTGAGCTATGATTTGGGTTAGAGTTGGACCTTACAGCTGCATCATTTCAAAGAAAGATTTTTTTCAATTCAATTCAGTTTATTTTGTATAGCCCAACATCACAAATACAAGTTTGCCTCGGAGGGCTTTACAATCTGTACACATGACATCCCTGTCCCGGGACCTCACATCGGATCAGGAAAAACTCCCCCAAAAAGATAGTAAAAACCCTTTCACAGGGAAAAAAAGGGGAAGAAACCTGAGGGAGAGCAACAGAGGAGGATCCCTCTCCCCGGATGGACAGAAGCAATAGATGTCATGTGGCCAGAATGAATAACGTAACGGAGTTACAGCACATTCAATGAATGTGACAGAAATGATTCATATAATGAGTAGTATGCATGGTCCATGATCCAGATAGCCACGACCCATTAAGCAGAAGGAGGTAGAGAGGAGGGGCATCCCAGGGGCAGTGGGAGGAGAAAGCAGGGCCATGACAGCTGGCAGGACGGCTCCAGGCCAGTTGCATCAGCAGGGTTCCAGGCAGCCACGAATCCATGGAAAAAGAAAGTAGAGTTAGTAATATGCATTGAAGAGACAATCATTTATCCAGAAGGAGAGAAAGAAGAGGTGAAGAGGAGGAGCGAAAAGAGGAAGAGAAGGAAAGGAGGAGCTCAGTGTATCCTAAAATGTCCCCCAGCAGTCTAGGCCTATAGCAGCATATCTAGGGGCTGGACCAGGGCAAACCTGAGCCAGCCCTAACTATAAGCCTGAAACAGCCCTAACTATAAGCGCCATCAAAGAGGAAAGTCTTAAGTCTACTCTTAAATGAGGTGACCGTGCCTGCCCCCCGAACTGAAAGTGGAAGCTGATTCCACAGAAGAGGAGCCCGATAACTGAAAGCTCTAGCCCCCAACCTACTTTTTAACACTCTGGGAACCACAAGTAACCCTGCATTCAGTGAGCGTAATGCTCTCGTGGGGTAATATGGCACTATAAGGTCCTTAAGATATGATGGTGCATCACCAATTAAGGCTTTGTAGGTAAGGAGAAGGATTTTAAATATGATTCTCGATCTTACAGGAAGCCAGTGGAGAGCAGCTAGTACAGGAGTAATGTGATCTCTCTTCCGCGTCCTCGTTAGTACACAAGCTGCAGCATTCTGGATCAGTTGGAGAGATCCAAGGGATTTACCAGGGCAGCCTGATAAAACGAAGTTACAGTAATCCAGTCTTGAGGTAACAAATGCGTGGATCAATGTTTCTGCATTGCGTTGAGACAGGATGTGCTGGATCTTTGAGATGTTCCGTAGGTGAAAAAGGCGGTGAAAAGAATCATCCTGAAAGTTATTGTTTTATAGGCGGACCTGAAACCTTTTAATTTTTTTCTGTGTCATCTTCATTTACTCTTAACCAGTAACATATAGACTGATATTTACACATCTGAACAAAATCTCACATGTGTACCTTTTATTATAATACCCAAATCATTCAAATAGTAATAATAATGGTTGCTTGGTTAGTTGGGGTATTCAATTTTTCCGAGCAGAGGCCTAAATATAGGATGGTTTGATTGTTTATCATAAAGTGGATGTAGCCACTATATCAGAGGTGTGTGGTTAACATTAATTAACAATAAGGCACACCTAAGCAGATTTTTTTTTAATAGGTTGATTTATTATGACTTTATTCTCATTAAATGTATACGATATTCTCAAATATTACAACTTTAATATTATTGACTTTATTTTTGTCTAGAGAACACGTGGGAAATTAGAAACTGAACATGAGCCGAACATGAGTTTCAAGCTAAAACATAGAAAGAAGAGAGCAGCAGTAAAAGGTAATTTAAAAGTAATTGCTGTATTTTTTATTTGAAAAGGTGCATTTATAAAAATTAAAGACAAAAGAGGAAGGAAAAGTGAATCATTCGTGTACTCTTCCTACCAAACATAACATTAAATGAGAAAAGCCCCACCTGTGTATGAATGTGCGTATGAATATGCGTATGAATGTGGGTATGAATGTTGGTATGAATGTTGGTATGTGTGAGGGTTGTCGTGTCTTGGGGTTTGGTCTCGTAACTTCCTGTTTTATTTTGAAGCCTAACTCTCCTCTCGTTTCAGATCACTTGCCCTTCCTCATGTGTCACCGTCTGATTGTTGCCACCTGTTCCCTATTACCTTCATGTGCTTATAGTCTGCTTCTCCCCTTTGTCTTGTGCCAAAGTGTTTCGTCCTTGTCCGTGCACCTAAGCCCGTAGCCACAGTTCTAGTTGAACTTTCCAAAAGTTTTTTGTTTCCTCCTTTGAGAGTGATTTTGCGTTTGTTAAAGTTTTCTAGTCTAGCTTTGATTTGGGTTTCTGTAGTTTGTTTTCTTCCCTCCTTCAGGAGCGTTTTATGTTTTAGGTTTTACTTGTTTCTAGTGATTTTGTGTCCCTCCCGTTATTGGAGTATTTTCTTATTAGGAAGGTTATCGTCCACGAGCAATTTATGCCAGGACTTAGTAAGAATTGTTTCATAGCCCAATGGTTTTTTCACTCTTCAAAGAGGATCAGAAAACAATAAAGTGCGCCTGTACATATATCCTCTGCATCTGGGTCCTCATTTTAGTCCAGGCCTGACAGTATGAATGTGAGTATGAGTGTGGGTATGAATGTCCGGATTTTAGATTCATCTTTATTGTCATTGCACATGTTCAAGTACAGAGCAATGAAATGCAGTTTAGCATCCAACCAGAAGTGCAATAGTAGTAAGTACCAATATACAGATAATAAGTAAGTATTTTATAGATAATAAGTTAAAGCTCCAAGTGGAACTGTAGTATATAAATACGGAATATACAGATTGATTGATTGAGGTAGTATGAACAGGTTGATTGTGCATTAAATGTAGGTAGACTATGAACAGGAACTATAAACATAATTTACAAAAGCAAATGGGCGTATGATAAGTTAGGTAATACAGATTGAGTGAACATTAAATAGTGCATAATAATAAACTGTAGCTGCCTAACATTACTAGACTGTTCAGACAATGTTCACATAGTTTTTAGTGCAAACAGATTCTGCAAAAGGTCGTACCAAGGTCGTAGGACCAGTAGTGCTGGTGTATAGGAGATGAGGAGTTGAGGGGTTTGTGGGTGGTGACGGTCGGGGAGTGTGTGTGTGTGTGGTGGTGGGGGGGGGGGGGGGGGGGGGTGTTGTCAGCATGGAGTTCAATAAGGACACAGCTCTGGGGAAGAAACTGTTCCTCAGTCTGCTGGTCCTTGTCCGGAAGCGTCTGCCTGAGGGCAGGAGGGCGAACAGTCTGTATGCAGGATGGGAGGCGTCCTGGACAATGCTGCGAGCTCGATGCAGACAGCAATTTCTCTGGATTTCCTCAATGGCTGGTATGAGTGTGGGTATGAATGTGCATATGAAAATATTAATTGTCTGCTTTTTTACTGACTAGATAAGGTTTCATGCTATGGTTCCATTGTGTTTTCCAGTCCATAAGTCCCATTTATAGTCATCTACCGGCATCTATTTACAAAGAAATGTTCAGGCGGAAATGCAAACCTTATACTTTAGTGTATTCAAACTTGTATAACTGGGTGTCAGCAGCACTTAAAGGGATTCTGACTATTTAGGGGAAAAACGCTTCAGATTGTTAGCTTTCAAAAGAGACCATGTATTTACTCCAAATAGTTAAAGTACAGCTTGCAATTTACTTTGGGTATACCTGGATAGGCGTTTTTCGTCAAATTTTACAGGAACGCGAAGCAGACCTGAACAGGGAAGATGTTCATTTTTATTTTTCATGATATCATTTAAATATTATTATTTTAGCTTTAGCCTGACATTGTTTGATACAGGTTTTTAATGATGAATATATTGCTATTTTCTTGTTAGGGCCCGAGCACTGACGTAGTCAGAGTCGAGGACCCATTGTTGTTCGAATGTTTATTTATTATTCTTCACCAATGCACAGGGAAAAGAGATGTTTGGGATGAACCTAAATTCTTCAGAATTTGCACACCCATCCGACTCGGCGAACATTTTAATATAATTTGGGTGTCGACCAAAAGTCTGAGAAAATGTCTCTATAGCGCCCCCTTCACGCTTTTTGCCAACTATGGTCGATTGACTTGAAATTTTACACACATGTCTGGGTGGGACTGCTCTACAAAAAACTCATCCGTGAAATTAAAATGCGCCTAATTAGATTTTCCGCCATTTTGAATTTTGTAAAAAAAAAAAAAAAAATTGCCCATTCCTCCTAAACGCTAGGTCCATTTCTTACGAAATTGTCTGTGGATCATCATTGGCTCAATGTGATCAAAGGATATCTCCCACTTTGTTGATATCTCATTGCGTTCAGAAGTTATTAACCAATTAACCTCTTAGGGGCGTGGCTCAATATGTCAATACACATAACTTCCAAATTACTTGGCCTATCTTCACAAACTTTGTAGCATATGTCAACATCGTGTACCCAAATTGTTTCATAATATTCAAACACTAGAGGGCGCTGCAGTGAGCAGCTCAATTTTGGCATTTTCCTTGTTGTCAGGCGTTGTATTCTGACGAACTCCTAGAGATTAAACACGATTGATTTCACATTCGGGCAATATGATGTTGAGACCTTTGCAGGGAAAAGTTATCAAAGGATTTAAAAAAGAGACACCATTTTCCATGAAAATTGAAGTTATTTTAACTCGGCCGTACATGATGGAATCTACTCCATATTTCTCATGTCATGACCTCCTGACCCTGAAGACTCTCAGTCTCAGTTGCTCTCCCTCAGGTTTCTTCCCTTTGTTCACTGTGAAAGGGTTTTTACTATCTTTATTCAGGGGAGTTTTTCCTGATGTGATGAGGTCCCTGGACAGGGATGTTATGTGTACAGATTGTAAAGCCCTTCGAGGCAAATTTGTGATGTTGGGCTATATTAAATGAACTGACTTTAATTTAATTGTATGATCAAGAACCATATGAAACAGTCACCACACCACTTCCACGGCGTTCCATGAAACATCAAGCTTTTCATCACTTTTGATACGTATCTGTATATACATTTAAATACATATTGTGGGGGGAAAAGTTATCAAAGGATTTTCAAAATATCGAACTATGTGAGCGCAGAGCAGCGGCAAAGAGACACCATTTTCCATGAAAATGGAAGTTGCTTTAGCTCGGCCGTACATTGTGGCCGTTTCTCAATACCCAAGTACGGACTTGTGAACTTTTGGAGTCTGGACTTAGAGTCTGGACTTGGGAGTCCAGACTCTCAAAGACAGGAGAATGCAGGACGGTCTTTCTGCAATTGGAACAGCAGCTAACTTGATGACGTCACCACCTCAGCTGTTGTTGTTTTTTATTATTGTATGTATATATATGTACATATATTGTGTGTATATATATTACTGTGTTTATAAATATATATCATATATATACACACAGATACATATCTCATTGTATATATAATGTGTTTATAAATATGTATTTTATATAGATACACATATAAATGTAGATATAATATGTTTATAAATGTGTTTTATATATACTTATATATTTATATAGATACACATATAATTGTATATATTATGTTTATAAATGTGTATTATATATATATATATATATATAATTGCAAACAATTTGGTCAAAAGTAATAAGACACCGCAGTAGTTCAAAGTAAAAGTTAAATTAAAATCTTAAGTTATAAACCTTAACCTTTCCCTCAGTCAAACTGATTTAATGTGACTGTGAATAAATAATAATGATTGCTTGTTAAATCCTCGAAACACAATTAACAGATTAAACTCATGTTTAATCGATACGGAGACATGGGAGCCAGCGGATCATTTCAAAAAGTCCAGCAGGACCTCAACTCGTCGCCGTATCTTTTTAAGTCGGCCGATTCTTGAGAAACCGACCACAGACTTGATGCTTAAACAAATAACTTCTCGCCTGAAAACATCCTAAAATTAAATGTTGTGACTCAACAATGGTAGTATTCAGAGAATGTCAACTTTCAGTAATGAGTTTTCTCATCTGCCATTGTTTGCTGGTCCGAAATGCATTCTCGGATATTAGCTCTCTCAAGTACGCTCAAGTCTGCTCTGATGCATCCCCAGTAAAATGGGCGGATCAAGTCACATCCGGGCATTTTCACCGTTCTGGGCGAGAAGCGGACTTATGAATTGGAACAGTACTTGGGCCGCGACTGATGACGTTTCACGAGTCCACGAGAACACAAGTACAGAGAAGAACGCTTATTGAGAAACGGCCAATGTAACCTGCTCCATGTTTCTCATATGCCATGACCTCCTGACCCTGAAGACATCCATATGATAATTTTTCATCATAGTCATAGCACCACCTAAAGGCAACAGGAAGTTACATGTTTTCTACTTGTACACCATGCTCGTCACAGATTATTCAGATCCCTCTCAAAATGCGTCGGAAGAGACTTAAGACATTGGTAATGCATCACCTGGAAGATTATAAGGATCCGTTCAACGGCATCGCGTGGGAGCATTGCGGAAGTTCGATCCTTCGCCATGACCAAATAAACCAATGTAACTCGACTCCACATGAAAAGATCCTTTCCAGGTTTCACATGTTTGATCAGCCTCCAGGCCTGAAGACATGTGCAGTCTAATTTTTAATTAGAATCATAGTGCCACCTAATGGCAACAGGAAGTAAATGTTTCTATACTTTCGCTTGCTTCTCTTAGTAGGCCAGTCAGATCGACATCAAATTACTTCTATACAAACAAAAGATTTTCATGACGCAAGCGGCCAAAGATTTTGATGTTTCGTGAAACGCTGTTGCCGTGGCGCCCCATCCTTCGCGGTCAACAAAAAATGTAACTAAACTTGGCACACACAATTAAAGACAAAGATGTAGTTACCTGATGTGATTTGAATGACTCAAAATGTCACTTTGGCTCGATAGCGCCCCCTACAAATATTCAATTAAGCAGCCCCAGCGCTACGGTTGACCTACATGTATGAAACTTGCTAGGAATATGTAACACATGTTAACTTTAAAATAACTCTTGGGACCATGCTCTAAACCGTACAGAAAGTCAGATAGCGCCCCCTGTTTTTTTTTTTACAACCTGTGAGTTGTGAAAGCCCACAGTTTTTGCCTCCTTTCACCAATTGACCTGAAATTTGGCACACATGTCTGGTTGTGTCTGCTCTATCTACAAAAAAGTACGTGGTCGTATTAAACTCCGCCGACTTAGAATTTCAACTTTTTTTAATTTTGTGAAAAACAATTTTATTCCCAAATCTTCCTAAACGCTGGGTTCAATTTGTACAAAATTCTCTGTGGATCATTAATGGTTCAATTGCATGAAAATATATCAAAAGCTTGTTTGTATCTCATTGTGTTCAGAAGAAAAGGACCAATGGACTTCTCAGGAGAAAATTCAACTAAATTCAACGAAGCAGCCCTCGCAGTACGTTCAACATAGACATAAAACATTTGATGGGCGTATATACCACATATCAACTTACAAATTAGTCTCTTGGGACCATGCTCTAAAACGTACCAGAAGTCGGCAAATTTCATTTTCTTCGTTCATTTCTAGTTTCAATTGCCATAGTTTACCAGTAGGTGGCGCTTTGACTATGAGTTAATATTGACATGCAGAAGTCTTCAAGCCATTACTCTCATAAAGCATGTTAACTTTGGAACAGTTGTGAGAAAGTATAGTTGAGTTACAACAGCTTGCTGTATGATATATGATATATGATATATGATATGATATATATATGATATATGATGATATATATATATATATATATATATATATATATATATATATATATATATATATATATATGCATACTTTACCTCATTTGATTCATTTGGCCATATACCTCACCTGAGTAGCCCAGACTTTCATATATTTTTCTGTTTGTGGCCCTCGGTGAAAAAAGCTTTGACACCCCTGATATATATTTATATATAATATATATGTGTGTGTGTGTGTGTGTGTATATATATATATATATATATATATATATATATATATATATATATATATATATATATATATATTGTTGAGTGTCCGAGGAAGAATATGAAAGTAAAAAGGTCTAACTATTATAACCGCATAATCATTTTCTTTTTTTCTATATAACCATTTGAATATATATACACTGTTTGGTTTTTATTTTCATTATAGTTTGTGATTAGACCACATAAAATTCATAGGACGCTATAAGTTGCTATGTTATATACTCTTTTTGAATGAGATGTGTTAAATGTTCTCTCCTTTGTTAAAAAGCATGCATTGGCAGTATTACCAAATAAGGTAGTGAAACCTCCTCTGTCCAACTCTGGTGACAGGATGATTTATGTATTCTGGTGTATAAAAGAGGGGGTAGGAATGCATGTTTTTTGGGGGGTGCCTGACAATTCTGTGCAGGAGTAGAGAAGAGAGAAGAGGTGTTTATTCACCAGCTCTAAACTTAACCCTTCCTCTTAGTTACTTAATATGAATCTTTACTAGAAAAGGAGAAAAATCAGATTGGACCTGTCCCAGCCCTTAGGGGTTGGGACAGGTCCAGCTTTAGAGTCTGGAAGAAACTTCTGCTATCAGGGGGGGGGATGCCTGGCATTACTGAGCAGGAGTGAGACGAGAGAAGAGGTGTTTATCCACCAGCTCTAAAAACTTACCCCTTTCTCTTAGATACTTGTGATTTTTAAACTGTTTGATTGAATTAAATTTTTTGTAACTAAAAGTAAACTTTGAATAAAAACTCAGCCTTACCATTCGTGAGGGGCTGAAACAAAACCAAAGGTTCTGGTTCTTTAAAACAATTTAAACCCTCTTTCCCTGTCCATCACTGTGAGATACAGAAGTGACGACTGAATCTACCAAAGAGACTTAAGGTAAGTATCTTTGGGTGAAGACTTTTGCAGTATTCAATGCTTGGCTACATGTATTGTAACCAGGATGATTAGGAAGCTGCTGTCCTTCCTATGAATGTATGTATTGTATGTATGTATGTATTATCATGATGTCTCTTCTTCATGTATACATCTGTAACACCATGTACCTTCCCCAATATGGATATCATAGAACTTTAGTGAGCATCCGGAGTGCTGGAAGGGAGAAGTTGAAATTTAAGTTTTTATTTTCTGTTTTTTGAGTGTTGCATTTGGAGCTGTAGTTATTTTCCTATCTTGCTTTAAGAATAAATATTGACTGTATTGCAGTTTAATCAAATAGAGTTTGTGACAGTGATTGAGCGCACGACTTCCTGACGACTGCAGAGCCCCTGAAGTGAGCTGACATCCACACGGCTACATGTACTGATACCAATAATACATTACCATGTACTGATACCAATAATACATCAACACTACCATGCACTGATACCAATAATACATATATGTATGTATATGGTTTATATTTTAATGGGATCCTATGGAGAAAGTCTTCGAATCCTCTGAAACTTCCATCCATCCATCCATTATCAGCCGCTTATCCGGGGTCGGGTCGCGGTGGCAGCAGGTTCAGCAGGCCGACCCAGGCTTCCCTCTCACCCGCAACACTTTCCAACTCATTCTGGGGGATCCCGAAGCGTTCCAAGGCCAGCCGGGAGATATAATCCCTCCAGCGTGTCCTCGGTCTTCCCCGGGGTCTCCTACCAGTTGGACGTGCCTGGAAAACCTCTAATGGGAGGCGTCCAGGAGGCATCCTGACTAGATGCCCGAACCACCTCAGCTGACTCCTTTCGACACGAAGGAGCAGCGACTCGACTCCAAGCTCCCTCCTGATGTCCGAGCTCCTTACCCTATCTCTAAGGGTGAGCCCGGCCACCCTGCGGAGGAAGCTCATTTCGGCCGCTTGTATTCGAGATCTCGTTCTTTCGGTCACGACCCAGAGTTCGTGACCATAGGTGAGGGTTGGAACATAGACCGACCAGTAAATGGAGAGCTTCGCCTTCCGGCTCAGCTCCCTCTTCACCAGGACGGACCGGTACAGCGCCTGTTTTATTGCTGCAGCCGCACCGATCCGTCTGTCGATCTCCCGCTCCACCTTACCCTCACTCGTGAACAAGACCCCGAGATACTTGAACTCCTTCGCTTGGGGTAGGCAGTTTGTTCCCACCTGGAGGGAGCAATCCACCGGTTTCCGGCAGAGCACCATGGCCTCAGATTTGGAGGCGCTCACTCTCATCCCTGCCGCTTCACACTCGGCTGCAAAACGCCCCAGTGAATGCTGGAGGTCACAATCCGAGGAGGCAAACAGGACCACATCATCCGCGAACAGCAGAGAGGCGATCCCGAGACTCCCGAACCGGATCCTCTCCGCCCCCTGGCTGCGCCTAGATATCCTGTCCATGAAGGTCACGAACAGGACCGGTGATAAAGGGCAGCCCTGGCGGAGGCCAACACCCACCGGGAACGTGTCTGACTTACTACCGAGGATACGAACACAGCTCCTACTGCAGGCGTACAAAGACCGGATAGCCCGTGTCCTCTGAAAACTTCAACTTTAAAAGCTTAAAGGTTCTGCATACTTTCAGCTACATACACCATTTAAACTTTTAAATGTTGACAAAACCTTCAACCATTAACATGTGGATTCACCTTTTTAAACTTTTTTTAGCAGGGCTCTGACCCTAAAGGTCACAGTATGTTTAAGTTGGGAGATGCTTCAGGCCCTTCTTTCCTGATGAGGGCTTACACAACAACAAGATCATACATGGTTTGAGTTTGTGGTGTTCAAAATCTTCAGAGGGCAATAAGGACGTCGTGGATAGGTAGTTATAATAAAACAGATTTATTTAAGTAAAGAATAAGTTGTGATACAAAGTATGATCTAAGCTGACGTCTTTTCAGTTTCAGTGGTCCACAGACTGCAAGCAGTTAGCTGTCTGGACATTCATAATAAAGCTCTGAACTCAGCTTGACGGCAGTTCAAATACTGTTACAAAAAATGGAGGGACTTCACCCGTTTGGTCAAGAATACAAGTAATACATTGGTGCATATTTTGCATGGGCGGAGCCGTCTTCTGGTTGGTTTCTAGCAGGTGTGGATGCGTAAACTAACACCACCAAGAGCCAGACGAGACCATGACAAGACCTAAACTAACACCACCAAGAGCCAGACGAGACTATGACAAGATCTAAACTAACACCACCAAGAGCAAGACGAGACCATGACAAGGACTAAACTAACACCACCAAGAACCAGACGAGACCATGACAAGGCCTAAACTAACACCACCAAGAGCCAGACAAGACCATGACAAGGCCTAAACTAACACCACCAAGAACCAGACGAGACCATGACAAGACCTAAACTAACACCACCAAGAACCAGACGAGACCATGACAAGACCTAAACTAACACCACCAAGAACCAGACGAGACCAGGACAAGGCCTAAACTAACACCACCAAGAGCCAGACAAGACCATGACAAGACCTAAACTAACACCACCAAGAACCAGACGAGACCATGACAAGGCCTAAACTGACACCACCAAGAGATAGACAAGACCATGACAAGACCTAAACTAACACCACCACGAGCCAGACGAGACCATGACAAGGACTAAACTAACACCACCAAGAACCAGACGAGACCATGATAAAACCTAAACTAACACCACCAAGAACCAGATAAGACCATGACAAGGCCTAAACTGACACCACCAAGAGTTAGACGAGACCATGACAAGACCTAGACTAACACCACCAAGAACCAGACGAGACCATGATAAGGCCTAAACTAACACCACCAAGAGCCAGACGAGACCATGACAAGACCTAAACTAACACCACCAAGAACCAGACGAGACCATGATAAAACCTAAACTAACACCACCAAGAACCAGACGAGACCATGACAAGACCTAAACTATCACCACCAAGAGCCAGACGAGACCATGACAAGACCTAAACTAACACCACCAAGAACCAGACGAGACCATGACAAGACCTAAACTAACACCACCAGACAAAAAACATCCCAAATAAAACACACGTGGCTCAGAAATATTTCAGACAAAAAAATATCCCAAAATAAAACATTGCCGGGGCTTAGAAATATTTCAGACAAAAAATATCCAAAATAAAACACAGTGCCAGGGCTCAGAAATATTTCGGACAAAAAATATAAGAAAATCAATCAGTCCAAAAGATCCGAAAATAAAACGGTGCCGGGGCTTAGAAATATTTCAGACAAAAAATATCTGAATTAAAACATTCCAAAATATCCGAAAATAAAACAGTGCCGGGGCTTAGAAATATTTCAGCCAAAAATCTACAAAAATCAACAAAATATTTCAGACAAAAATATATCTGAAATCAATCAGTCCAAATTATCCAAAAATAAAACAGTGCCGGGGCTTAGAAATATTTCAGAGAAAAAAATATACGAAAATCAATCATTCCAAAATATCCGAAAATCATGTTTTACTGCTTTAAGTTGCATTTCAAACTTTTATGCTCCGAAAAGACGTTTCAGCCTCAACAGAGTCCAAAAGTGCATTTTGTTGTCGAACACTTAGATTCTATGATTTCCTGCATTTAATGCATCATAGAATACCAGAAATTCAAGTTGTACTATAGTGTAAGAGTACCTGATTCTCTTCATGTTTTACTGCTTTAAGTTGCATTTCCAACTTTTATGCTCCGAAAAGACGTTTCAGCCTCAACAGAGTCCAAAAGTGCATTTTGTTGTCGAACACTTAGATTCTATGATTTCCTGCATTTAATGCATCATAGACTAACAGACATTCAAGTTGTACTATAGTGTTAGAGTATCTAAAGCTCTCATCACGTTCTACTGCTTTAAGTTGCATTTCCAACTTTTATGCTCCGAAAAGACGTTTCAGCCTCAATAGAGTCCGAAAGTGCATTTTGTTGTCGAACACTTAGATTCTATGATTTCCAGCATTTAATGCATCATAGAATACCAGAAATTCAAGTTGTACTATAGTGTAAGAGTACCTGATTCTCTTCATGTTTTACTGCTTTAAGTTGCATTTCCAACTTTTATGCTCCGAAAAGACGTTTCAGCCTCAACAGAGTCCAAAAGTGCATTTTGTTGTCGAACACTTAGATTCTATGATTTCCTGCATTTAATGCATCATAGAATACCAGAAATTCAAGTTGTACTATAGTGTAAGAGTACCTGATTCTCTTCATGTTTTACTGCTTTAAGTTGCATTTCCAAATTTTATGCTCCGAAAAGACGTTTCAGCCTCAACAGAGTCCAAAAGTGCATTTTGTTGTCGAACACTTAGATTCTATGATTTCCTGCATTTAATGCATCATAGACTAACAGACATTCAAGTTGTACTATAGTGTTAGAATATCTAAAGCTCTCATCACGTTTTACTGCTTTAAGTTGCATTTCCAACTTTTATGCTCCGAAAAGACGTTTCAGCCTCAACAGAGTCCAAAAGTGCATTTTGTTGTCGAACACTTAGATGCTATGATTTCCTGCATTTAATAAATCATAGACTAACAGACATTCAAGTTGTACTATAGTAGAAGAGTACGTGATGCTCTCATCACGTTTTACTGCTTTAAGTTGCATTTCCAACTTTTATGCTCCGAAAAGACGTTTCACCTCAACAGAGTCGAAAAGTGCATTTTGTTGTCGAACACTTAGATTCTATGATTTCCTGCATTTAATGCATCATAGAATACCAGAAATTCAAGTTGTACTATAGTGTAAGAGTACCAGATGCTCTCATCACGTTTTACTGCTTTAAGTTGCATTTCCAACTTTTATGCTCCGAAAAGACGTTTCAGCCTCAACAGAGTCCAAAAGTGCATTTTGTTGTCGAACACTTAGATTCTATGATTTCCAGCATTTAATGCATCATAGAATAGCAGAAATTCAAGTTGTACTATAGTGTAAGAGTACCTGATGCTCTCATCACGTTTTACTGCTTTAAGTTGCATTTCCAACTTTTATGCTCCGAAAAGACGTTTCAGCCTCAACAGAGTCCAAAAGTGCATTTTGTTGTCGAACACTTAGATTCTATGATTTCCTGCATTTAATGCATCATAGACTAACAGACATTCAAGTTGTACTATAGTAGAAGAGTATGTGATGCTCTCATCACGTTTTACTGCTTTAAGTTGCATTTCCAACTTTTATGCTCCGAAAAGACGTTTCAGCCTCAACAGAGTCCAAAAGTGCATTTTGTTGTCGAACACTTAGATTCTATGATTTCCAGCATTTAATGCATCATAGAATAGCAGAAATTCAAGTTGTTTCATAGTGTAAGAGTACCTAATGCTCTCATCACGTTTTACTGCTTTAAGTTGCATTTCCAACTTTTATGCTCCGAAAAGACGTTTCAGCCTCAACAGAGTCCAAAAGTGCATTTTGTTGTCGAACACTTAGATTCTATGATTTCCTGCATTTAATGAATCATAGACTAACAGACATTCAAGTTGTACTATAGTGTTAGAGTATCTAAAGCTCTCATCACGTTTTACTGCTTTAAGTTGCATTTCCAACTTTTATGCTCCGAAAAGACGTTTCAGCCTCAACAGAGTCCAAAAGTGCATTTTGTTGTCGAACACTTAGATTCTATGATTTCCTGCATTTAATGAATCATAGACTAACAGACATTCAAGTTGTACTATAGTGTTAGAGTATCTAAAGCTCTCATCACGTTTTACTGCTTTAAGTTGCATTTCCAACTTTTATGCTCCGAAAAGACGTTTCAGCCTCAACAGAGTCCAAAAGTGCATTTTGTTGTCGAACACTTAGATGCTATGATTTCCTGCATTTAATAAATCATAGACTAACAGACATTCAAGTTGTACTATAGTAGAAGAGTACGTGATGCTCTCATCACGTTTTACTGCTTTAAGTTGCATTTCCAACTTTTATGCTCCGAAAAGACGTTTCACCTCAACAGAGTCCAAAAGTGCATTTTGTTGTCGAACACTTAGATTCTATGATTTCCAGCATTTAATGCATCATAGAATAGCAGAAATTCAAGTTGTACTATAGTGTAAGAGTACCTGATGCTCTCATCACGTTTTACTGCTTTAAGTTGCATTTCCAACTTTTATGCTCCGAAAAGACGTTTCAGCCTCAACAGAGTCCAAAAGTGCATTTTGTTGTCGAACACTTAGATTCTATGATTTCCTGCATTTAATGCATCATAGAATAGCAGAAATTCAAGTTGTTTCATAGTGTAAGAGTACCTGATTCTCTTCATGTTTTACTGCTTTAAGTTGCATTTCCAACTTTTATGCTCCGAAAAGACGTTTCAGGCTCAACAGAGTCCAAAAGTGCATTTTGTTGTCGAAGACTTAGATTCTATGATTTCCAGCATTTAATGCATCATCGACAAACAGACATTCAAGTTGTAATATAGTAGAAGAGTACGTGATGCTCTCATCACGTTTTACTGCTTTAAGTTGCATTTCCAACTTTTATGCTCCGAAAAGACGTTTCAGCCTCAACAGAGTCCAAAAGTGCATTTTGTTGTCGAACACTTAGATTCTATGATTTCCAGCATTTAATGCATCATCGACAAACAGACATTCAAGTTGTAATATAGTAGAAGAGTACGTGATGCTCTCTTCACGTTTTACTGCTTTAAGTTGCATTTCCAACTTTTATGCTCCGAAAAGACGTTTCAGCCTCAACAGAGTCCAAAAGTGCATTTTGTTGTCGAACACTTAGATTCTATGATTTCCAGCATTTAATGCATCATCGACAAACAGACATTCAAGTTGTAATATAGTAGAAGAGTACGTGATGCTCTCATCACGTTTTACTGCTTTAAGTTGCATTTCCAACTTTCATGCTTCGAAAAGATGTTTCAGCCTCAACGGAGTCCAAAAGTGCATTTTGTTGTCGAACACTTAGATTCTATGATTTCCTGCGTTTAATGCATCATAGAATACGAGAAATTCAAGTTGTACTATGGTGTAAGAGTACCTGATTCTCTTCATGTTTTACTGTTTTAAGTTGCATTTCCAACTTTTATGCTCCGAAAAGACGTTTCAGCCTCAACAGAGTCCAAAAGTGCATTTTGTTGTCGAACACTTAGATTCTATGATTTCCTGCATTTAATGCATCATAGAATAGCAGAAATTCAAGTTGTTTCATAGTGTAAGAGTACCTGATTCTCTTCATGTTTTACTGCTTTAAGTTGCATTTCCAACTTTTATGCTCCGAAAAGACGTTTCAGGCTCAACAGAGTCCAAAAGTGCATTTTGTTGTCGAAGACTTAGATTCTATGATTTCCTGCATTTAATGCATCATAGACTAACAAACATTCAAGTTGTACTATAGTAGAAGAGTACGTGATGCTCTCTTCACGTTTTACTGCTTTAAGTTGCATTTCCAACTTTTATGCTCCGAAAAGACGTTTCAGCCTCAACAGAGTCCAAAAGTGCATTTTGTTGTCGAACACTTAGATTCTATGATTTCCAGCATTTAATGCATCATCGACAAACAGACATTCAAGTTGTACTATAGTAGAAGAGTACGTGATGCTCTCATCACGTTTTACTGCTTTAAGTTGCATTTCCAACTTTCATGCTTCGAAAAGATGTTTCAGCCTCAACGGAGTCCAAAAGTGCATTTTGTTGTCGAACACTTAGATTCTATGATTTCCTGCGTTTAATGCATCATAGAATACCAGAAATTCAAGTTGTACTATGGTGTAAGAGTACCTGATTCTCTTCATGTTTTACTGTTTTAAGTTGCATTTCCAACTTTTATGCTCCGAAAAGACGTTTCAGCCTCAACAGAGTCCGAAAGTGCATTTTGTTGTCGAACACTTAGATTCTATGATTTCCTGCATTTAATGCATCATAGAATAGCAGAAATTCAAGTTGTTTTATAGTGTAAGAGTACCTGATTCTCTTCATGTTCTACTGCTTTAAGTTGCATTTCCAACTTTTATGCTCCGAAAAGACGTTTCAGCCTCAACAGAGTCCAAAAGTGCATTTTGTTGTCGAACACTTAGATTCTATGATTTCCAGCATTTAAAGCATCATAGACTAACAGACATTCAAGTTGTACTATAGTGTTAGAGTATCTAAAGCTCTCATCACGTTTTACTGCTTTAAGTTGCATTTCCAACTTTTATGCTCCGAAAAGACGTTTCAGCCTCAATAGAGTCCAAAAGTGCATTTTGTTGTCGAACACTTAGATTCTATGATTTCCAGCATTTAATGCATCATCGACTAACAGACATTCAAGTTGTACTATAGTAGAAGAGTACGTGATGCTCTCATCACGTTTTACTGCTTTAAGTTGCATTTCCAACTTTTATGCTCCGAAAAGACGTTTCAGCCTCAACAGAGTCCAAAAGTGCATTTTGTTGTCGAACACTTAGATTCTATGCTTTCCTGCATTTAATGCATCATAGAATACCAGAAATTCAAGTTGTACTATGGTGTAAGAGTACCTGATTCTCTTCATGTTTTACTGCTTTAAGTTGCATTTCCAACTTTTATGCTCCGAAAAGACGTTTCAGCCTCAACAGAGTCCAAAAGTGCATTTTGTTGTCGAACACTTAGATTCTATGCTTTCCTGCATTTAATGCATCATAGAATTCCAGACAATCAAGTTGTACTATAGTGTAAGAGTACCTGATTCTCTTCATGTTTTACTGCTTTAAGTTGCATTTCGAACTTTTATGCTCCGAAAAGACATTTCAGCCTCAACAGAGTCCAAAAGTGCATTTTGTTGTCGAACACTTAGATTCTATGATTTCCAGTATTTAAAGCATCATAGAATTCCAGACATTCAAGTTGTACTATAGTGTAAGAGTACCTTATGCTCTCATCACGTTTTACTGCTTTAAGTTGCATTTCCAACTTTTATGCTCCGAAAAGACGTTTCAGCCTCAACAGAGTCCAAAAGTGCATTTTGTTGTCGAACACTTAGATTCTATGATTTCCAGCATTTAATGCATCATAGAATAGCAGAAATTCAAGTTGTACTATAGTGTAAGAGTACCTGATGCTCTCATCACGTTTTACTGCTTTAAGTTGCATTTCCAACTTTTATGCTCCGAAAAGACGTTTCAGCCTCAACAGAGTCCAAAAGTGCATTTTGTTGTCGAACACTTAGATTCTATGATTTCCTGCATTTAATGCATCATAGAATAGCAGAAATTCAAGTTGTTTCATAGTGTAAGAGTACCTGATTCTCTTCATGTTTTACTGCTTTAAGTTGCATTTCCAACTTTTATGCTCCGAAAAGACGTTTCAGGCTCAACAGAGTCCAAAAGTGCATTTTGTTGTCGAAGACTTAGATTCTATGATTTCCTGCATTTAATGCATCATAGACTAACAAACATTCAAGTTGTACTATAGTAGAAGAGTACGTGATGCTCTCTTCACGTTTTACTGCTTTAAGTTGCATTTCCAACTTTTATGCTCCGAAAAGACGTTTCAGCCTCAACAGAGTCCAAAAGTGCATTTTGTTGTCGAACACTTAGATTCTATGATTTCCTGCATTTAATGCATCATAGAATAGCAGAAATTCAAGTTGTTTCATCGTGTAAGAGTACCTGATTCTCTTCATGTTTTACTGCTTTAAGTTGCATTTCCAACTTTTATGCTCCGAAAAGACGTTTCAGGCTCAACAGAGTCCAAAAGTGCATTTTGTTGTCGAAGACTTAGATTCTATGATTTCCTGCATTTAATGCATCATAGACTAACAAACATTCAAGTTGTACTATAGTAGAAGAGTACGTGATGCTCTCTTCACGTTTTACTGCTTTAAGTTGCATTTCCAACTTTTATGCTCCGAAAAGACGTTTCAGCCTCAACAGAGTCCAAAAGTGCATTTTGTTGTCGAACACTTAGATTCTATGATTTCCAGCATTTAATGCATCATCGACAAACAGACATTCAAGTTGTAATATAGTAGAAGAGTACGTGATGCTCTCATCACGTTTTACTGCTTTAAGTTGCATTTCCAACTTTCATGCTTCGAAAAGATGTTTCAGCCTCAACGGAGTCCAAAAGTGCATTTTGTTGTCGAACACTTAGATTCTATGATTTCCTGCGTTTAATGCATCATAGAATACGAGAAATTCAAGTTGTACTATGGTGTAAGAGTACCTGATTCTCTTCATGTTTTACTGTTTTAAGTTGCATTTCCAACTTTTATGCTCCGAAAAGACGTTTCAGCCTCAACAGAGTCCAAAAGTGCATTTTGTTGTCGAACACTTAGATTCTATGATTTCCTGCATTTAATGCATCATAGAATAGCAGAAATTCAAGTTGTTTCATAGTGTAAGAGTACCTGATTCTCTTCATGTTTTACTGCTTTAAGTTGCATTTCCAACTTTTATGCTCCGAAAAGACGTTTCAGGCTCAACAGAGTCCAAAAGTGCATTTTGTTGTCGAAGACTTAGATTCTATGATTTCCTGCATTTAATGCATCATAGACTAACAAACATTCAAGTTGTACTATAGTAGAAGAGTACGTGATGCTCTCTTCACGTTTTACTGCTTTAAGTTGCATTTCCAACTTTTATGCTCCGAAAAGACGTTTCAGCCTCAACAGAGTCCAAAAGTGCATTTTGTTGTCGAACACTTAGATTCTATGATTTCCAGCATTTAATGCATCATCGACAAACAGACATTCAAGTTGTACTATAGTAGAAGAGTACGTGATGCTCTCATCACGTTTTACTGCTTTAAGTTGCATTTCCAACTTTCATGCTTCGAAAAGATGTTTCAGCCTCAACGGAGTCCAAAAGTGCATTTTGTTGTCGAACACTTAGATTCTATGATTTCCTGCGTTTAATGCATCATAGAATACCAGAAATTCAAGTTGTACTATGGTGTAAGAGTACCTGATTCTCTTCATGTTTTACTGTTTTAAGTTGCATTTCCAACTTTTATGCTCCGAAAAGACGTTTCAGCCTCAACAGAGTCCGAAAGTGCATTTTGTTGTCGAACACTTAGATTCTATGATTTCCTGCATTTAATGCATCATAGAATAGCAGAAATTCAAGTTGTTTTATAGTGTAAGAGTACCTGATTCTCTTCATGTTCTACTGCTTTAAGTTGCATTTCCAACTTTTATGCTCCGAAAAGACGTTTCAGCCTCAACAGAGTCCAAAAGTGCATTTTGTTGTCGAACACTTAGATTCTATGATTTCCAGCATTTAAAGCATCATAGACTAACAGACATTCAAGTTGTACTATAGTGTTAGAGTATCTAAAGCTCTCATCACGTTTTACTGCTTTAAGTTGCATTTCCAACTTTTATGCTCCGAAAAGACGTTTCAGCCTCAATAGAGTCCAAAAGTGCATTTTGTTGTCGAACACTTAGATTCTATGATTTCCAGCATTTAATGCATCATCGACTAACAGACATTCAAGTTGTACTATAGTAGAAGAGTACGTGATGCTCTCATCACGTTTTACTGCTTTAAGTTGCATTTCCAACTTTTATGCTCCGAAAAGACGTTTCAGCCTCAACAGAGTCCAAAAGTGCATTTTGTTGTCGAACACTTAGATTCTATGCTTTCCTGCATTTAATGCATCATAGAATACCAGAAATTCAAGTTGTACTATGGTGTAAGAGTACCTGATTCTCTTCATGTTTTACTGCTTTAAGTTGCATTTCCAACTTTTATGCTCCGAAAAGACGTTTCAGCCTCAACAGAGTCCAAAAGTGCATTTTGTTGTCGAACACTTAGATTCTATGCTTTCCTGCATTTAATGCATCATAGAATTCCAGACAATCAAGTTGTACTATAGTGTAAGAGTACCTGATTCTCTTCATGTTTTACTGCTTTAAGTTGCATTTCGAACTTTTATGCTCCGAAAAGACGTTTCAGCCTCAACAGAGTCCAAAAGTGCATTTTGTTGTCGAACACTTAGATTCTATGATTTCCAGTATTTAAAGCATCATAGAATTCCAGACATTCAAGTTGTACTATAGTGTAAGAGTACCTTATGCTCTCATCACGTTTTACTGCTTTAAGTTGCATTTCCAACTTTTATGCTCCGAAAAGACGTTTCAGCCTCAACAGAGTCCAAAAGTGCATTTTGTTGTCGAACACTTAGATTCTATGATTTCCAGCATTTAATGCATCATAGAATAGCAGAAATTCAAGTTGTACTATAGTGTAAGAGTACCTGATGCTCTCATCACGTTTTACTGCTTTAAGTTGCATTTCCAACTTTTATGCTCCGAAAAGACGTTTCAGCCTCAACAGAGTCCAAAAGTGCATTTTGTTGTCGAACACTTAGATTCTATGATTTCCTGCATTTAATGCATCATAGAATAGCAGAAATTCAAGTTGTTTCATAGTGTAAGAGTACCTGATTCTCTTCATGTTTTACTGCTTTAAGTTGCATTTCCAACTTTTATGCTCCGAAAAGACGTTTCAGGCTCAACAGAGTCCAAAAGTGCATTTTGTTGTCGAAGACTTAGATTCTATGATTTCCTGCATTTAATGCATCATAGACTAACAAACATTCAAGTTGTACTATAGTAGAAGAGTACGTGATGCTCTCTTCACGTTTTACTGCTTTAAGTTGCATTTCCAACTTTTATGCTCCGAAAAGACGTTTCAGCCTCAACAGAGTCCAAAAGTGCATTTTGTTGTCGAACACTTAGATTCTATGATTTCCTGCATTTAATGCATCATAGAATAGCAGAAATTCAAGTTGTTTCATCGTGTAAGAGTACCTGATTCTCTTCATGTTTTACTGCTTTAAGTTGCATTTCCAACTTTTATGCTCCGAAAAGACGTTTCAGGCTCAACAGAGTCCAAAAGTGCATTTTGTTGTCGAAGACTTAGATTCTATGATTTCCTGCATTTAATGCATCATAGACTAACAAACATTCAAGTTGTACTATAGTAGAAGAGTACGTGATGCTCTCTTCACGTTTTACTGCTTTAAGTTGCATTTCCAACTTTTATGCTCCGAAAAGACGTTTCAGCCTCAACAGAGTCCAAAAGTGCATTTTGTTGTCGAACACTTAGATTCTATGATTTCCTGCATTTAATGCATCATAGAATACCAGACATTCAAGTTGTACTATAGTGTTAGAGTATCTAAAGCTCTCATCACGTTTTACTGCTTTAAGTTGCATTTACAACTTTTATGCTCCGAAAAGACCTTTCAGCCTCAACAGAGTCCAAAAGTGCATTTTGTTGTCGAACACTTAGATTCTATGATTTCCAGCATTTAAAGCATCATAGAATTCCAGACATTCAAGTTGTACTATAGTGTAAGAGTACCTGATTCTCTTCATGTTTTACTGCTTTAAGTTGCATTTCCAACTTTTATGCTCCGAAAAGACGTTTCAGACTCAACAGAGTCCAAAAGTGCATTTTGTTGTCGAACACTTAGATTCTATGCTTTCCTGCATTTAATGCATCATAGAATACCAGACAATCAAGTTGTACTATAGTGTAAGAGTACCTGATTCTCTTCATGTTTTACTGCTTTAAGTTGCATTTCCAACTTTTATGCTCCGAAAAGACGTTTCAGCCTCAACAGAGTCCAAAAGTGCATTTTGTTGTCGAACACTTAGATTCTATGATTTCCAGCATTTAAAGCATCATAGAATTCCAGACATTCAAGTTGTACTATAGTGTAAGAGTACCTGATTCTCTTCATGTTTTACTGCTTTAAGTTGCATTTCCAACTTTTATGCTCCGCAAAGACGTTTCAGCCTCAACAGAGTCCAAAAGTGCATTTTGTTGTCGAACACTTAGATTCTATGATTTCCAGCATTTAAAGCATCATAGAATTCCAGACATTCAAGTTGTACTATAGTGTAAGAGTACCTGATTCTCTTCATGTTTTACTGCTTTAAGTTGCATTTCCAACTTTTATGCTCCGAAAAGACGTTTCAGCCTCAACAGAGTCCAAAAGTGCATTTTGTTGTCGAACACTTAGATTCTATGATTTCCTGCATTTAATGCATCGTAGAATACCAGAAATTCAAGTTGTACTATGGTGTAAGAGTACCTGATTCTCTTCATGTTTTACTGCTTTAAGTTGCATTTCAAACTTTTATGCTCCGAAAAGACGTTTCAGCCTCAACAGAGTCCAAAAGTGCATTTTGTTGTCGAACACTTAGATGCTATGATTTCCTGCATTTAATAAATCATAGACTAACAGACATTCAAGTTGTACTATAGTAGAAGAGTACGTGATGCTCTCATCACGTTTTACTGCTTTAAGTTGCATTTCCAACTTTTATGCTCCGAAAAGACGTTTCACCTCAACAGAGTCCAAAAGTGCATTTTGTTGTCGAACACTTAGATTCTATGATTTCCTGCATTTAATGCATCATAGAATACCAGAAATTCAAGTTGTACTATAGTGTAAGAGTACCAGATGCTCTCATCACGTTTTACTGCTTTAAGTTGCATTTCCAACTTTTATGCTCCGAAAAGACGTTTCAGGCTCAACAGAGTCCAAAAGTGCATTTTGTTGTCGAAGACTTAGATTCTATGATTTCCTACATGTAATGCATCATAGAATACCAGACATTCAAGTTGTACTATAGTGTAAGAGTACCTGATGCTCTCATCACGTTTTAGACCTTTAAGTTGCATTTCTAACTTTTTATGCTCCGAAAAGACTTTTCAGACTTAACAGAGTCCAAAAGTGCATTTTGTTGTCAAACACTTAGATTCTTTGATTTTCTGCATGTAATGCATCATAGAATACCAGATATTCAAGTTGTACTATAGTGTAAGAGTACCTGATGCTCTCATCACGTTTTAGTGCTTTAAGTTGCATTTCTAACTTTTTATGCTCCGAAAAGACTTTTCAGCCTTAACAGAGTCCAAAAGTGCATTTTGTTGTCAAACACTTAGATTCTTTGATTTTCTGCATGTAATGCATCATAAAATACCAGATATTCAAGTTGTACTATAGTGTAAGAGTACCTGATGCTCTCATCACGTTTTACTGCTTTAAGTTGCATTTCCAACTTTTATGCTCCGAAAAGACGTTTCAGCCTCAACAGAGTCCAAAAGTGCATTTTGTTGTCGAACACTTAGATTCTATGATTTCCAGCATTTAAAGCATCATAGAATTCCAGACATTCAAGTTGTACTATAGTGTAAGAGTACCTGATTCTCTTCATGTTTTACTGCTTTAAGTTGCATTTCCAACTTTTATGCTCCGAAAAGACGTTTCAGCCTCAACAGAGTCCAAAAGTGCATTTTGTTGTCGAACACTTAGATTCTATGATTTCCTGCATTTAATGCATCATAGAATACCAGAAATTCAAGTTGTACTATGGTGTAAGAGTACCTGATTCTCTTCATGTTTTACTGCTTTAAGTTGCATTTCAAACTTTTATGCTCCGAAAAGACGTTTCAGCCTCAACAGAGTCCAAAAGTGCATTTTGTTGTCGAACACTTAGATGCTATGATTTCCTGCATTTAATAAATCATAGACTAACAGACATTCAAGTTGTACTATAGTAGAAGAGTACGTGATGCTCTCATCACGTTTTACTGCTTTAAGTTGCATTTCCAACTTTTATGCTCCGAAAAGACGTTTCACCTCAACAGAGTCCAAAAGTGCATTTTGTTGTCGAACACTTAGATTCTATGATTTCCTGCATTTAATGCATCATAGAATACCAGAAATTCAAGTTGTACTATAGTGTAAGAGTACCAGATGCTCTCATCACGTTTTACTGCTTTAAGTTGCATTTCCAACTTTTATGCTCCGAAAAGACGTTTCAGGCTCAACAGAGTCCAAAAGTGCATTTTGTTGTCGAAGACTTAGATTCTATGATTTCCTGCATTTAATGCATCATAGACTAACAAACATTCAAGTTGTACTATAGTAGAAGAGTACGTGATGCTCTCATCACGTTTTACTGCTTTAAGTTGCATTTCCAACTTTTATGCTCCGAAAAGACGTTTCAGCCTCAACAGAGTCCAAAAGTGCATTTTGTTGTCGAACACTTAGATTCTATGATTTCCAGCATTTAAAGCATCATAGAATTCCAGACATTCAAGTTGTACTATAGTGTAAGAGTACCTGATTCTCTTCATGTTTTACTGCTTTAAGTTGCATTTCCAACTTTTATGCTCCGAAAAGACGTTTCAGCCTCAACAGAGTCCAAAAGTGCATTTTGTTGTCGAACACTTAGATTCTATGATTTCCTGCATTTAATGCATCGTAGAATACCAGAAATTCAAGTTGTACTATGGTGTAAGAGTACCTGATTCTCTTCATGTTTTACTGCTTTAAGTTGCATTTCAAACTTTTATGCTCCGAAAAGACGTTTCAGCCTCAACAGAGTCCAAAAGTGCATTTTGTTGTCGAACACTTAGATGCTATGATTTCCTGCATTTAATAAATCATAGACTAACAGACATTCAAGTTGTACTATAGTAGAAGAGTACGTGATGCTCTCATCACGTTTTACTGCTTTAAGTTGCATTTCCAACTTTTATGCTCCGAAAAGACGTTTCACCTCAACAGAGTCCAAAAGTGCATTTTGTTGTCGAACACTTAGATTCTATGATTTCCTGCATTTAATGCATCATAGAATACCAGAAATTCAAGTTGTACTATAGTGTAAGAGTACCAGATGCTCTCATCACGTTTTACTGCTTTAAGTTGCATTTCCAACTTTTATGCTCCGAAAAGACGTTTCAGCCTCAACAGAGTCCAAAAGTGCATTTTGTTGTCGAAGACTTAGATTCTATGATTTCCTACATGTAATGCATCATAGAATACCAGACATTCAAGTTGTACTATAGTGTAAGAGTACCTGATGCTCTCATCACGTTTTAGACCTTTAAGTTGCATTTCTAACTTTTTATGCTCCGAAAAGACTTTTCAGACTTAACAGAGTCCAAAAGTGCATTTTGTTGTCAAACACTTAGATTCTTTGATTTTCTGCATGTAATGCATCATAGAATACCAGATATTCAAGTTGTACTATAGTGTAAGAGTACCTGATGCTCTCATCACGTTTTAGTGCTTTAAGTTGCATTTCTAACTTTTTATGCTCCGAAAAGACTTTTCAGCCTTAACAGAGTCCAAAAGTGCATTTTGTTGTCAAACACTTAGATTCTTTGATTTTCTGCATGTAATGCATCATAAAATACCAGATATTCAAGTTGTACTATAGTGTAAGAGTACCTGATGCTCTCATCACGTTTTACTGCTTTAAGTTGCATTTCCAACTTTTATGCTCCGAAAAGACGTTTCAGGCTCAACAGAGTCCAAAAGTGCATTTTGTTGTCGAACACTTAGATGCTATGATTTCCTGCATTTAATAAATCATAGACTAACAGACATTCAAGTTGTACTATAGTAGAAGAGTACGTGATGCTCTCATCACGTTTTACTGCTTTAAGTTGCATTTCCAACTTTTATGCTCCGAAAAGACGTTTCACCTCAACAGAGTCCAAAAGTGCATTTTGTTGTCGAACACTTAGATTCTATGATTTCCTGCATTTAATGCATCATAGAATACCAGAAATTCAAGTTGTACTATAGTGTAAGAGTACCAGATGCTCTCATCACGTTTTACTGCTTTAAGTTGCATTTCCAACTTTTATGCTCCGAAAAGACGTTTCAGGCTCAACAGAGTCCAAAAGTGCATTTTGTTGTCGAAGACTTAGATTCTATGATTTCCTGCATTTAATGCATCATAGACTAACAAACATTCAAGTTGTACTATAGTAGAAGAGTACGTGATGCTCTCATCACGTTTTACTGCTTTAAGTTGCATTTCCAACTTTTATGCTCCGAAAAGACGTTTCAGCCTCAACAGAGTCCAAAAGTGCATTTTGTTGTCGAACACTTAGATTCTATGATTTCCAGCATTTAATGCATCATAGAATAGCAGAAATTCAAGTTGTATTATAGTGTAAGAGTACCTGATGCTCTCATCACGTTTTACTGCTTTAAGTTGCATTTCCAACTTTTATGCTCCGAAAAGACGTTTCAGCCTCAACAGAGTCCAAAAGTGCATTTTGTTGTCGAACACTTAGATTCTATGATTTCCTGCATTTAATAAATCATAGACTAACAGACATTCAAGTTGTACTATAGTAGAAGAGTACGTGATGCTCTCATCACGTTTTACTGCTTTAAGTTGCATTTCCAACTTTTATGCTCCGAAAAGACGTTTCACCTCAACAGAGTCCAAAAGTGCATTTCGTTGTCGAACACTTAGATTCTATGATTTCCTGCATTTAATGCATCATAGAATACCAGACATTCAAGTTGTACTATGGTGTAAGAGTACCTGATTCTCTTCATGTTTTACTGCTTTAAGTTCCATTTCCAACTTTTATGCTCCGAAAAGACCTTTCAGCCTCAACAGAGTCCAAAAGTGCATTTTGTTGTCGAACACTTAGATTCTATGATTTCCAGCATTTAAAGCATCATAGAATTCCAGACATTCAAGTTGTACTATAGTGTAAGAGTACCTGATTCTCTTCATGTTTTACTGCTTTAAGTTGCATTTCCAACTTTTATGCTCCGAAAAGACGTTTCAGCCTCAACAGAGTCCAAAAGTGCATTTTGTTGTCGAACACTTAGATTCTATGATTTCCTGCATTTAATGCATCATAGAATACCAGAAATTCAAGTTGTACTATAGTGTAAGAGTACCAGATGCTCTCATCACGTTTTACTGCTTTAAGTTGCATTTCCAACTTTTATGCTCCGAAAAGACGTTTCAGCCTCAACAGAGTCCAAAAGTGCATTTTGTTGTCGAACACTTAGATTCTATGATTTCCTGCATTTAATAAATCATAGACTAACAGACATTCAAGTTGTACTATAGTAGAAGAGTACGTGATGCTCTCATCACGTTTTACTGCTTTAAGTTGCATTTCCAACTTTTATGCTCCGAAAAGACGTTTCACCTCAACAGAGTCCAAAAGTGCATTTTGTTGTCGGACACTTAGATTCTATGATTTCCTGCATTTAATGCATCATAGACTAACAGACATTCAAGTTGTACTATAGTGTAAGAGTACCAGATGCTCTCATCACGTTTTACTGCTTTAAGTTGCATTTCCAACTTTTATGCTCCGAAAAGACGTTTCAGGCTCAACAGAGTCCAAAAGTGCATTTTGTTGTCGAAGACTTAGATTCTATGATTTCCTGCATTTAATGCATCATAGACTAACAGACATTCAAGTTGTACTATAGTGTAAGAGTACCTGATTCTCTTCATGTTTTACTGCTTTAAGTTGCATTTCCAACTTTTATGCTCCGAAAAGACGTTTCAGCCTCAACAGAGTCCAAAAGTGCATTTTGTTGTCGAACACTTAGATGCTATGATTTCCTGCATTTAATAAATCATAGACTAACAGACATTCAAGTTGTACTATAGTAGAAGAGTACGTGATGCTCTCATCACGTTTTACTGCTTTAAGTTGCATTTCCAACTTTTATGCTCCGAAAAGACGTTTCACCTCAACAGAGTCCAAAAGTGCATTTTGTTGTCGAACACTTAGATTCTATGATTTCCGGCATTTAATGCATCATAGACTAACAGATATTCAAGTTGTATTATAGTAGAAGAGTACGTGATGCTCTCATCACGTTTTAGTGCTTTAAGTTGCATTTCTAACTTTTTATGCTCCGAAAAGACTTTTCAGCCTCAACAGAGTCCAAAAGTGCATTTTGTTGTCAAACACTTAGATTCTTTGATTTTCTGCATGTAATTTATCATAGAATACCAGACATTCAAGTTGTATTATAGTGT
This sequence comes from Taurulus bubalis, assembly GCF_910589615.1. Lineage (NCBI taxonomy): Eukaryota > Metazoa > Chordata > Actinopteri > Perciformes > Cottidae > Taurulus > Taurulus bubalis. The sequence goes on along the minus strand of NC_136606.1, from coordinate 19,293,926 downwards.
AAGAGTACCTGATGCTCTCATCACGTTTTAGACCTTTAAGTTGCATTTCTAACTTTTTATGCTCCGAAAAGACTTTTCAGACTTAACAGAGTCCAAAAGTGCATTTTGTTGTCAAACACTTAGATTCTTTGATTTTCTGCATGTAATGCATCATAGAATACCAGACATTCAAGTTGTACTATAGTGTAAGAGTACCTGATGCTCTCATCACGTTTTAGTGCTTTAAGTTGCATTTCTAACGTTTTATGCTCCGAAAAGACTTTTCAGCCTCAACAGAGTCCAAAAGTGCATTTTGTTGTCAAACACTTAGATTCTTTGATTTTCTGCATGTAATTTATCATAGAATACCAGACATTCAAGTTGTACTATAGTGTAAGAGTACCTGATGCTCTCATCACGTTTTAGTGCTTTAAGTTGCATTTCTAACTTTTTATGCTCCGAAAAGACTTTTCAGCCTTAACAGAGTCCAAAAGTGCATTTTGTTGTCAAACACTTAGATTCTATTATTTCCTACATGTAATGCATCATAGAATACCAGACATTCAAGTTTCATTGTAATATAAGAGTATCTGATGCTCTCATTACGTTTTACTGCTTTAAAGTGCATTTCTAACTTTTTATGCCCCGAAAAGACTTTTCAGACTTAACAGAGTCCAAAAGTGCATTTTGTTGTCAAACACTTAGATTCTATGATTTCCTACATGTAATGCATCATAGAATACCAGACATTCAAGTTGTACTATAGTGTAAGAGTACCTGATGCTCTCATCACGTTTTAGACCTTTAAGTTGCATTTCTAACTTTTTATGCCCCGAAAAGACTTTTCAGACTTAACAGAGTCCAAAAGTTCATTTTGTTGTCAAACACTTAGATTCTTTAATTTTCTGCATGTAATGCATCATAGAATACCAGATATTCAAGTTGTACTATAGTGTAAGAGTACCTGATGCTCTCATCACGTTTTAGACCTTTAAGTTGCATTTCTAACTTTTTATGCTCCGAAAAGACGTTTCAGCCTCAACAGAGTCCAAAAGTGCATTTTGTTGTCAAACACTTAGATTATATGATTTCCTGCATTTAATGCATCATAGAATACCAGACATTCAAGTTGTACTATAGTGTAAGAGTACCTGATGCTCTCATCACGTTTTAGTGCTTTAAGTTGCATTTCTAACTTTTTATGCTCCGAAAAGACTTTTCAGCCTTAACAGAGTCCAAAAGTGCATTTTGTTGTCAAACACTTAGATTCTATTATTTCCTACATGTAATGCATCATAGAATACCAGACATTCAAGTTTCATTGTAATATAAGAGTATCTGATGCTCTCATTACGTTTTACTGCTTTAAAGTGCATTTCTAACTTTTTATGCCCCGAAAAGACTTTTCAGACTTAACAGAGTCCAAAAGTGCATTTTGTTGTCAAACACTTAGATTCTATGATTTCCTACATGTAATGCATCATAGAATACCAGACATTCAAGTTGTACTATAGTGTAAGAGTACCTGATGCTCTCATCACGTTTTAGACCTTTAAGTTGCATTTCTAACTTTTTATGCTCCGAAAAGACTTTTCAGACTTAACAGAGTCCAAAAGTGCATTTTGTTGTCAAACACTTAGATTCTTTGATTTTCTGCATGTAATGCATCATAGAATACCAGATATTCAAGTTGTACTATAGTGTAAGAGTACCTGATGCTCTCATCACGTTTTAGTGCTTTAAGTTGCATTTCTAACTTTTTATGCTCCGAAAAGACTTTTCAGCCTTAACAGAGTCCAAAAGTGCATTTTGTTGTCAAACACTTAGATTCTTTGATTTTCTGCATGTAATGCATCATAAAATACCAGATATTCAAGTTGTACTATAGTGTAAGAGTACCTGATGCTCTCATCACGTTTTAGACCTTTAAGTTGCATTTCTAACTTTTTATGCTCCGAAAAGACTTTTCAGACTTAACAGAGTCCAAAAGTGCATTTTGTTGTCAAACACTTAGATTCTATTATTTCCTACATGTAATGCATCATAGAATACCAGACATTCAAGTTTCATTGTAATATAAGAGTATCTGATGCTCTCATTACGTTTTACTGCTTTAAAGTGCATTTCTAACTTTTTATGCCCCGAAAAGACTTTTCAGACTTAACAGAGTCCAAAAGTGCTTTTTGTTGTCAAACACTTAGATTCTTTGATTTTCTGCATGTAATGCATCATAGAATACCAGACATTCAAGTTGTACTTTAGTGTAAGAGTACCTGATGCTCTCATCACGTTTTAGACCTTTAAGTTGCATTTCTAACTTTTTATGCTCCGAAAAGACTTTTCAGACTTAACAGAGTCCAAAAGTGCATTTTGTTGTCAAACACTTAGATTCTATGATTTCCTACATGTAATGCATCATAGAATACCAGACATTCAAGTTGTACTATAGTGTAAGAGTACCTGATGCTCTCATCACGTTTTAGACCTTTAAGTTGCATTTCTAACTTTTTATGCTCCGAAAAGACTTTTCAGACTTAACAGAGTCCAAAAGTGCATTTTGTTGTCAAACACTTAGATTCTATTATTTCCTACATGTAATGCATCATAGAATACCAGACATTCAAGTTTCATTGTAATATAAGAGTATCTGATGCTCTCATTACGTTTTACTGCTTTAAAGTGCATTTCTAACTTTTTATGCCCCGAAAAGACTTTTCAGACTTAACAGAGTCCAAAAGTGCATTTTGTTGTCAAACACTTAGATTCTATGATTTCCTACATGTAATGCATCATAGAATACCAGACATTCAAGTTGTACTATAGTGTAAGAGTACCTGATGCTCTCATCACGTTTTAGACCTTTAAGTTGCATTTCTAACTTTTTATGCTCCGAAAAGACTTTTCAGACTTAACAGAGTCCAAAAGTGCATTTTGTTGTCAAACACTTAGATTCTTTGATTTTCTGCATGTAATGCATCATAGAATACCAGATATTCAAGTTGTACTATAGTGTAAGAGTACCTGATGCTCTCATCACGTTTTAGACCTTTAAGTTGCATTTCTAACTTTTTATGCTCCGAAAAGACTTTTCAGACTTAACAGAGTCCAAAAGTGCATTTTGTTGTCAAACACTTAGATTCTTTGATTTTCTGCTTGTAATGCATCATAGAATACCAGACATTCAAGTTGTACTATAGTGTAAGAGTACCTGATGCTCTCATCACGTTTTAGTGCTTTAAGTTGCATTTCTAACTTTTTATGCTCCGAAAAGACTTTTCAGCCTTAACAGAGTCCAAAAGTGCATTTTGTTGTCAAACACTTAGATTCTTTGATTTTCTGCATGTAATGCATCATAAAATACCAGATATTCAAGTTGTACTATAGTGTAAGAGTACCTGATGCTCTCATCACGTTTTAGACCTTTAAGTTGCATTTCTAACTTTTTATGCTCCGAAAAGACTTTTCAGACTTAACAGAGTCCAAAAGTGCATTTTGTTGTCAAACACTTAGATTCTATTATTTCCTACATGTAATGCATCATAGAATACCAGACATTCAAGTTTCATTGTAATATAAGAGTATCTGATGCTCTCATTACGTTTTACTGCTTTAAAGTGCATTTCTAACTTTTTATGCCCCGAAAAGACTTTTCAGACTTAACAGAGTCCAAAAGTGCTTTTTGTTGTCAAACACTTAGATTCTTTGATTTTCTGCATGTAATGCATCATAGAATACCAGACATTCAAGTTGTACTTTAGTGTAAGAGTACCTGATGCTCTCATCACGTTTTAGACCTTTAAGTTGCATTTCTAACTTTTTATGCCCCGAAAAGACTTTTCAGACTTAACAGAGTCCAAAAGTGCATTTTGTTGTCAAACACTTAGATTCTATGATTTCCTACATGTAATGCATCATAGAATACCAGACATTCAAGTTGTACTATAGTGTAAGAGTACCTGATGCTCTCATCACGTTTTAGACCTTTAAGTTGCATTTCTAACTTTTTATGCTCCGAAAAGACTTTTCAGACTTAACAGAGTCCAAAAGTGCATTTTGTTGTCAAACACTTAGATTCTATTATTTCCTACATGTAATGCATCATAGAATACCAGACATTCAAGTTTCATTGTAATATAAGAGTATCTGATGCTCTCATTACGTTTTACTGCTTTAAAGTGCATTTCTATTTTTATGCTCCGAAAAGACTTTTCAGACTTAACAGAGTCCAAAAGTGCATTTTGTTGTCAAACACTTAGATTCTATGATTTCCTACATGTAATGCATCATAAAATACCAGACATTCAAGTTGTACTATAGTGTAAGAGTACCTGATGCTCTCATCACGTTTTAGTGCTTTAAGTTGCATTTCTAACTTTTTATGCTCCGAAAAGACTTTTCAGACTTAACAGAGTCCAAAAGTGCATTTTGTTGTCAAACACTTAGATTCTTTGATTTTCTGCATGTAATGCATCATAGAATACCAGACATTCAAGTTGTACTATAGTGTAAGAGTACCTGATACTCTCATCACGTTTTAGACCTTTAAGTTGCATTTCTAACTTTTTATGCTCCGAAAAGACTTTTCAGACTTAACAGAGTCCAAAAGTGCATTTTGTTGTCAAACACTTAGATTCTATGATTTCCTACATGTAATGCATCATAGAATACCAGACATTCAAGTTTCATTGTAATATAAGAGTACCTGATGCTCTCATTACGTTTTACTGCTTTAAAGTGCATTTCTAACTTTTTATGCCCCGAAAAGACTTTTCAGACTTAACAGAGTCCAAAAGTGCATTTTGTTGTCAAACACTTAGATTCTTTGATTTTCTGCATGTAATGCATCATAGAATACCAGACATTCAAGTTGTACTATAGTGTAAGAGTACCTGATGCTCCCATTACGTTTTAGTTCTTTAAGTTGCATTTCTAACTTTTTATGCTCCGAAAAGACTTTTCAGACTTAACAGAGTCCAAAAGTGCATTTTGTTGTCAAACACTTAGATTCTTTGATTTTCTGCATGTAATGCATCATAGAATACCAGACATTCAAGTTGTACTATAGTGTAAGAGTACCTGATGCTCTCATCACGTTTTAGACCTTTAAGTTGCATTAGTTGCATTTCTAACTTTTTATGCTCCGAAAAGACTTTTCAGACTTAACAGAGTCCAAAAGTGCATTTTGTTGTCAAACACTTAGATTCTTTGATTTTCTGCATGTAATGCATCATAGAATACCAGACATTCAAGTTGTACTATAGTGTAAGAGTACCTGATGCTCTCATCACGTTTTAGTGCTTTAAGTTGCATTTCTAATTTTTTATGCTCCGAAAAGACTTTTCAGCCTGAACAGAGTCCAAAAGTGCATTTTGTTGTCAAACACTTAGATTATATGATTTCCTGCATTTAATGCATCATACAATACCAGACATTCAAGTTTCATGGTAATATAAGAGTACCTGGTGCTCTCATTACGTTTTACTGCTTTAAAGTGCATTTCCAACTTTTATGCTCCGAAAAGACGTATCAGCCTCAACAGAGTCCAAAAGTGCATTTTGTTGTCAAACACTTAGATTATGTGATTTTCTGCATGTAATGCATCATAGAATACCAGATTTTCAAGTTGTAGTATAGTGTACGAGTACCTGATGCTCTCATCACGTTTTAGACCTTTAAGTTGCATTTCTAACTTTTTATGCTCCGAAAAGACTTTTCAGACTTAACAGAGTCCAAAAGTGCATTTTGTTGTCAAACACTTAGATTATGTGATTTTCTGCATGTAATGCATCATAGAATACCAGACATTCAAGTTGTACTATAGTGTAAGAGTACCTGATGCTCTCATCACGTTTTAGTGCTTTAAGTTGCATTTCTAACTTTTTATGCTCCGAAAAGACTTTTCAGACTTAACAGAGTCCAAAAGTGCATTTTGTTGTCAAACACTTAGATTCTATGATTTCCTACATGTAATGCATCATAAAATACCAGACATTCAAGTTGTACTATAGTGTAAGAGTACCTGATGCTCTCATCACGTTTTAGTGCTTTAAGTTGCATTTCTAACTTTTTATGCTCCGAAAAGACTTTTCAGACTTAACAGAGTCCAAAAGTGCATTTTGTTGTCAAACACTTAGATTCTTTGATTTTCTGCATGTAATGCATCATAGAATACCAGACATTCAAGTTGTACTATAGTGTAAGAGTACCTGATGCTCTCATCACGTTTTAGACCTTTAAGTTGCATTTCTAACTTTTTATGCTCCGAAAAGACTTTTCAGACTTAACAGAGTCCAAAAGTGCATTTTGTTGTCAAACACTTAGATTCTTTGATTTTCTGCATGTAATGCATCATAGAATACCAGACATTCAAGTTTCATTGTAATATAAGAGTATCTGATGCTCTCATTACGTTTTACTGCTTTAAAGTGCATTTCTAACTTTTTATGCCCCGAAAACACTTTTCAGACTTAACAGAGTCCAAAAGTGCATTTTGTTGTCAAACACTTAGATTCTATGATTTCCTACATGTAATGCATCATAGAATACCAGACATTCAAGTTGTACTATAGTGTAAGAGTACCTGATGCTCTCATCACGTTTTAGACCTTTAAGTTGCATTTCTAACTTTTTATGCTCCGAAAAGACTTTTCAGACTTAACAGAGTCCAAAAGTGCATTTTGTTGTCAAACACTTAGATTATGTGATTTTCTGCATGTAATGCATCATAGAATACCAGACATTCAAGTTTCATTGTATATAAGAGTACCTGATGCTCTCATTACGTTTTACTGCTTTAAAGTGCATTTCTAACTTTTTATGCTCCGAAAAGACTTTCAGACTTAACAGAGTCCAAAAGTGCATTTTGTTGTCAAACACTTAGATTCTTTGATTTTCTGCATGTAATGCATCATAGAATACCAGACATTCAAGTTGTACTATAGTGTAAGAGTACCTGATGCTCCCATTACGTTTTAGTTCTTTAAGTTGCATTTCTAACTTTTTATGCTCCGAAAAGACTTTTCAGACTTAACAGAGTCCAAAAGTGCATTTGTTGTCAAACACTTAGATTCTTTGATTTTCTGCATGTAATGCATCATAGAATACCAGACATTCAAGTTGTACTATAGTGTAAGAGTACCTGATGCTCTCATCACGTTTTAGACCTTTAAGTTGCATTTCTAACTTTTTATGCTCCGAAAAGACTTTTCAGCCTGAACGGAGTCCAAAAGTGCATTTTGTTGTCAAACACTTAGATTATATGATTTCCTGCATTTAATGCATCATACAATACCAGACATTCAAGTTTCATGGTAATATAAGAGTACCTGGTGCTCTCATTACGTTTTACTGCTTTAAAGTGCATTTCCAACTTTTATGCTCCGAAAAGACGTATCAGCCTCAACAGAGTCCAAAAGTGCATTTTGTTGTCAAACACTTAGATTATGTGATTTTCTGCATGTAATGCATCATAGAATACCAGATATTCAAGTTGTAGTATAGTGTACGAGTACCTGATGCTCTCATCACGTTTTAGACCTTTAAGTTGCATTTCTAACTTTTATGCTCCGAAAAGACTTTTCAGACTTAACAGAGTCCAAAAGTGCATTTTGTTGTCAAACACTTAGATTCTGTGATTTTCTGCATGTAATGCATCATAGAATACCAGACATTCAAGTTGTACTATAGTGTAAGAGTACCTGATGCTCTCATCACGTTTTAGTGCTTTAAGTTGCATTTCTAACTTTTTATGCTCCGAAAAGACTTTTCAGCCTCAACAGAGTCCAAAAGTGCATTTTGTTGTCAAACACTTAGATTCTTTGATTTTCTGCATGTAATTTATCATAGAATACCAGACATTCAAGTTGTATTATAGTGTAAGAGTACCTGATGCTCTCATCACGTTTTAGACCTTTAAGTTGCATTTCTAACTTTTTATGCTCCGAAAAGACTTTTCAGACTTAACAGAGTCCAAAAGTGCATTTTGTTGTCAAACACTTAGATTCTTTGATTTTCTGCATGTAATGCATCATAGAATACCAGACATTCAAGTTGTACTATAGTGTAAGAGTACCTGATGCTCTCATCACGTTTTAGTGCTTTAAGTTGCATTTCTAACTTTTTATGCTCCGAAAGACTTTTCAGCCTCAACAGAGTCCAAAAGTGCATTTTGTTGTCAAACACTTAGATTCTTTGATTTTCTGCATGTAATTTATCATAGAATACCAGACATTCAAGTTGTATTATAGTGTAAGAGTACCTGATGCTCTCATCACGTTTTAGACCTTTAAGTTGCATTTCTAACTTTTTATGCTCCGAAAAGACTTTTCAGACTTAACAGAGTCCAAAAGTGCATTTTGTTGTCAAACACTTAGATTCTATGATTTCCTACATGTAATGCATCATAGAATACCAGACATTCAAGTTGTACTATAGTGTAAGAGTACCTGATGCTCTCATCACGTTTTAGACCTTTAAGTTGCATTTCTAACTTTTTATGCTCCGAAAAGACTTTTCAGACTAAACAGAGTCCAAAAGTGCATTTTGTTGTCAAACACTTAGATTCTTTGATTTTCTGCATGTAATGCATCATAGAATACCAGACATTCAAGTTGTACTATAGTGTAAGAGTACCTGATGCTCTCATCACGTTTTAGACCTTTAAGTTGCATTTCTAACTTTTTATGCTCCGAAAAGACTTTTCAGACTTAACAGAGTCCAAAAGTGCATTTTGTTGTCAAACACTTAGATTCTATGATTTCCTACATGTAATGCATCATAGAATACCAGACATTCAAGTTGTACTATAGTGTAAGAGTACCTGATGCTCTCATCACGTTTTAGTGCTTTAAGTTGCATTTCTAACTTTTTATGCTCCGAAAAGACTTTTCAGCCTCAACAGAGTCCAAAAGTGCATTTTGTTGTCAAACACTTAGATTCTATGATTTCCTTCATGCATGTAATGCATCATAGAATACCAGACATTCAAGTTGTACTATAGTGTAAGAGTACCTGATGCTCTCATCACGTTTTAGACCTTTAAGTTGCATTTCTAACTTTTTATGCTCCGAAAAGACTTTTCAGACTTAACAGAGTCCAAAAGTGCATTTTGTTGTCAAACACTTAGATTCTTTGATTTTCTGCATGTAATGCATCATAGAATACCAGATATTCAAGTTGTACTATAGTGTAAGAGTACCTGATGCTCTCATCACGTTTTAGACCTTTAAGTTGCATTTCTAACTTTTTATGCTCCGAAAAGACTTTTCAGACTTAACAGAGTCCAAAAGTGCATTTTGTTGTCAAACACTTAGATTCTATTATTTCCTACATGTAATGCATCATAGAATACCAGACATTCAAGTTTCATTGTAATATAAGAGTATCTGATGCTCTCATTACGTTTTACTGCTTTAAAGTGCATTTCTAACTTTTTATGCCCCGAAAAGACTTTTCAGACTTAACAGAGTCCAAAAGTGCTTTTTGTTGTCAAACACTTAGATTCTTTGATTTTCTGCATGTAATGCATCATAGAATACCAGACATTCAAGTTGTACTATAGTGTAAGAGTACCTGATGCGCTCATCACGTTTTAGTGCTTTAAGTTGCATTTCTAACTTTTTATGCTCCGAAAAGACTTTTCAGCCTTAACAGAGTCCAAAAGTGCATTTTGTTGTCAAACACTTAGATTCTATTATTTCCTACATGTAATGCATCATAGAATACCAGACATTCAAGTTTCATTGTAATATATCTGATGCTCTCATTACGTTTTACTGCTTTAAAGTGCATTTCTAACTTTTTATGCCCCGAAAAGACTTTTCAGACTTAACAGAGTCCAAAAGTGCTTTTTGTTGTCAAACACTTAGATTCTTTGATTTTCTGCATGTAATGCATCATAGAATACCAGACATTCAAGTTGTACTATAGTGTAAGAGTACCTGATGCTCTCATCACGTTTTAGTGCTTTAAGTTGCATTTCTAATTTTTTATGCTCCGAAAAGACTTTTCAGCCTGAACAGAGTCCAAAAGTGCATTTTGTTGTCAAACACTTAGATTCTATTATTTCCTACATGTAATGCATCATAGAATACCAGACATTCAAGTTTCATTGTAATATAAGAGTATCTGATGCTCTCATTACGTTTTACTGCTTTAAAGTGCATTTCTAACTTTTTATGCCCCGAAAAGACTTTTCAGACTTAACAGAGTCCAAAAGTGCATTTTGTTGTCAAACACTTAGATTATATGATTTCCTGCATTTAATGCATCATACAATACCAGACATTCAAGTTTCATGGTAATATAAGAGTACCTGGTGCTCTCATTACGTTTTACTGCTTTAAAGTGCATTTCCAACTTTTATGCTCCGAAAAGACGTATCAGCCTCAACAGAGTCCAAAAGTGCATTTTGTTGTCAAGCACTTAGATTATGTGATTTTCTGCATGTAATGCATCATAGAATACCAGATATTCAAGTTGTAGTATAGTGTACGAGTACCTGATGCTCTCATCACGTTTTAGACCTTTAAGTTGCATTTCTAACTTTTTATGCTCCGAAAAGACTTTTCAGACTTAACAGAGTCCAAAAGTGCATTTTGTTGTCAAACACTTAGATTCTTTGATTTTCTGCATGTAATGCATCATAGAATACCAGACATTCAAGTTGTACTATAGTGTAAGAGTACCTGATGCTCTCATCACGTTTTAGTGCTTTAAGTTGCATTTCTAACTTTTTATGCTCCGAAAAGACTTTTCAGCCATAACAGAGTCCAAAAGTGCATTTTGTTGTCAAACACTTAGATTCTTTGATTTTCTGCATGTAATGCATCATAAAATACCAGATATTCAAGTTGTACTATAGTGTAAGAGTACCTGATGCTCTCATCACGTTTTAGACCTTTAAGTTGCATTTCTAACTTTTTATGCTCCGAAAAGACTTTTCAGACTTAACAGAGTCCAAAAGTGCATTTTGTTGTCAAACACTTAGATTCTATTATTTCCTACATGTAATGCATCATAGAATACCAGACATTCAAGTTTCATTGTAATATAAGAGTATCTGATGCTCTCATCACGTTTTACTGCTTTAAAGTGCATTTCTAACTTTTTATGCCCCGAAAAGACTTTTCAGACTTAACAGAGTCCAAAAGTGCTTTTTGTTGTCAAACACTTAGATTCTTTGATTTTCTGCATGTAATGCATCATAGAATACCAGACATTCAAGTTGTACTTTAGTGTAAGAGTACCTGATGCTCTCATCACGTTTTAGACCTTCAAGTTGCATTTCTAACTTTTTATGCTCCGAAAAGACTTTTCAGACTTAACAGAGTCCAAAAGTGCATTTTGTTGTCAAACACTTAGATTCTATGATTTCCTACATGTAATGCATCATAGAATACCAGACATTCAAGTTGTACTATAGTGTAAGAGTACCTGATGCTCTCATCACGTTTTAGACCTTTAAGTTGCATTTCTAACTTTTTATGCTCCGAAAAGACTTTTCAGACTTAACAGAGTCCAAAAGTGCATTTTGTTGTCAAACACTTAGATTCTATGATTTCCTACATGTAATGCATCATAGAATACCAGACATTCAAGTTTCATTGTAATATAAGAGTACCTGATGCTCTCATTACGTTTTACTGCTTTAAAGTGCATTTCTAACTTTTTATGCCCCGAAAAGACTTTTCAGACTTAACAGAGTCCAAAAGTGCATTTTGTTGTCAAACACTTAGATTCTTTGATTTTCTGCATGTAATGCATCATAGAATACCAGACATTCAAGTTGTACTATAGTGTAAGAGTACCTGATGCTCTCATCACGTTTTAGTGCTTTAAGTTGCATTTCTAACTTTTTATGCTCCGAAAAGACTTTTCAGCCTCAACAGAGTCCAAAAGTGCATTTTGTTGTCAAACACTTAGATTCTTTGATTTTCTGCATGTAATTTATCATAGAATACCAGACATTCAAGTTGTATTATAGTGTAAGAGTACCTGATGCTCTCATCACGTTTTAGACCTTTAAGTTGCATTTCTAACTTTTTTATGCTCCGAAAAAGACTTTCAGACTTAACAGAGTCCAAAAGTGCATTTTGTTGTCAAACACTTAGATTCTTTGATTTTCTGCATGTAATGCATCATAGAATACCAGACATTCAAGTTGTACTATAGTGTAAGAGTACCTGATGCTCTCATTACGTTTTAGACCTTTAAGTTGCATTTCTAACTTTTTATGCTCCGAAAAGACTTTTCAGCCTTAACAGAGTCCAAAAGTGCATTTTGTTGTCAAACACTTAGATTATGTGATTTTCTGCATGTAATGCATCATAGAATACCAGATATTCAAGTTGTAGTATAGTGTACGAGTACCTGATGCTCTCATCACGTTTTAGACCTTTAAGTTGCATTTCTAACTTTTTATGCTCCGAAAAGACTTTTCAGACTTAACAGAGTCCAAAAGTGCATTTTGTTGTCAAACACTTAGATTATGTGATTTTCTGCATGTAATGCATCATAGAATACCAGACATTCAAGTTGTACTATAGTGCAAGAGTACCTGATGCTCTCATCACGTTTTAGTGCTTTAAGTTGCATTTCTAACTTTTTATGCTCCGAAAAGACTTTTCAGCCTCAACAGAGTCCAAAAGTGCATTTTGTTGTCAAACACTTAGATTCTTTGATTTTCTGCATGTAATTTATCATAGAATACCAGACATTCAAGTTGTATTATAGTGTAAGAGTACCTGATGCTCTCATCACGTTTTAGACCTTTAAGTTGCATTTCTAACTTTTTATGCTCCGAAAAGACTTTTCAGACTTAACAGAGTCCAAAAGTGCATTTTGTTGTCAAACACTTAGATTCTTTGATTTTCTGCATGTAATGCATCATAGAATACCAGACATTCAAGTTGTACTATAGTGTAAGAGTACCTGATGCTCTCATCACGTTTTAGTGCTTTAAGTTGCATTTCTAACTTTTTATGCTCCGAAAAGACTTTTCAGCCTCAACAGAGTCCAAAAGTGCATTTTGTTGTCAAACACTTAGATTCTTTGATTTTCTGCATGTAATTTATCATAGAATACCAGACATTCAAGTTGTATTATAGTGTAAGAGTACCTGATGCTCTCATCACGTTTTAGACCTTTAAGTTGCATTTCTAACTTTTTATGCTCCGAAAAGACTTTTCAGACTTAACAGAGTCCAAAAGTGCATTTTGTTGTCAAACACTTAGATTCTATGATTTCCTACATGTAATGCATCATAGAATACCAGACATTCAAGTTGTACTATAGTGTAAGAGTACCTGATGCTCGCATCACGTTTTAGACCTTTAAGTTGCATTTCTAACTTTTTATGCTCCGAAAAGACTTTTCAGACTTAACAGAGTCCAAAAGTGCATTTTGTTGTCAAACACTTAGATTCTTTGATTTTCTGCATGTAATGCATCATAGAATACCAGACATTCAAGTTGTACTATAGTGTAAGAGTACCTGATGCTCTCATCACGTTTTAGACCTTTAAGTTGCATTTCTAACTTTTTATGCTCCGAAAAGACTTTTCAGACTTAACAGAGTCCAAAAGTGCATTTTGTTGTCAAACACTTAGATTCTATGATTTCCTACATGTAATGCATCATAGAATACCAGACATTCAAGTTGTACTATAGTGTAAGAGTACCTGATGCTCTCATCACGTTTTAGTGCTTTAAGTTGCATTTCTAACTTTTTATGCTCCGAAAAGACTTTTCAGCCTCAACAGAGTCCAAAAGTGCATTTTGTTGTCAAACACTTAGATTCTATGATTTCCTACATGTAATGCATCATAGAATACCAGACATTCAAGTTGTACTATAGTGTAAGAGTACCTGATGCTCTCATCACGTTTTAGACCTTTAAGTTGCATTTCTAACTTTTTATGCTCCGAAAAGACTTTTCAGACTTAACAGAGTCCAAAAGTGCATTTTGTTGTCAAACACTTAGATTCTTTGATTTTCTGCATGTAATGCATCATAGAATACCAGATATTCAAGTTGTACTATAGTGTAAGAGTACCTGATGCTCTCATCACGTTTTAGACCTTTAAGTTGCATTTCTAACTTTTTATGCTCCGAAAAGACTTTTCAGACTTAACAGAGTCCAAAAGTGCATTTTGTTGTCAAACACTTAGATTCTATTATTTCCTACATGTAATGCATCATAGAATACCAGACATTCAAGTTTCATTGTAATATAAGAGTATCTGATGCTCTCATTACGTTTTACTGCTTTAAAGTGCATTTCTAACTTTTTATGCCCCGAAAAGACTTTTCAGACTTAACAGAGTCCAAAAGTGCTTTTTGTTGTCAAACACTTAGATTCTTTGATTTTCTGCATGTAATGCATCATAGAATACCAGACATTCAAGTTGTACTATAGTGTAAGAGTACCTGATGCGCTCATCACGTTTTAGTGCTTTAAGTTGCATTTCTAACTTTTTATGCTCCGAAAAGACTTTTCAGCCTTAACAGAGTCCAAAAGTGCATTTTGTTGTCAAACACTTAGATTCTATTATTTCCTACATGTAATGCATCATAGAATACCAGACATTCAAGTTTCATTGTAATATAAGAGTATCTGATGCTCTCATTACGTTTTACTGCTTTAAAGTGCATTTCTAACTTTTTATGCCCCGAAAAGACTTTTCAGACTTAACAGAGTCCAAAAGTGCTTTTTGTTGTCAAACACTTAGATTCTTTGATTTTCTGCATGTAATGCATCATAGAATACCAGACATTCAAGTTGTACTATAGTGTAAGAGTACCTGATGCTCTCATCACGTTTTAGTGCTTTAAGTTGCATTTCTAATTTTTTATGCTCCGAAAAGACTTTTCAGCCTGAACAGAGTCCAAAAGTGCATTTTGTTGTCAAACACTTAGATTATATGATTTCCTGCATTTAATGCATCATACAATACCAGACATTCAAGTTTCATGGTAATATAAGAGTACCTGGTGCTCTTATTACGTTTTACTGCTTTAAAGTGCATTTCCAACTTTTATGCTCCGAAAAGACGTATCAGCCTCAACAGAGTCCAAAAGTGCATTTTGTTGTCAAGCACTTAGATTATGTGATTTTCTGCATGTAATGCATCATAGAATACCAGATATTCAAGTTGTAGTATAGTGTACGAGTACCTGATGCTCTCATCACGTTTTAGACCTTTAAGTTGCATTTCTAACTTTTTATGCTCCGAAAAGACTTTTCAGACTTAACAGAGTCCAAAAGTGCATTTTGTTGTCAAACACTTAGATTCTTTGATTTTCTGCATGTAATGCATCATAGAATACCAGACATTCAAGTTGTACTATAGTGTAAGAGTACCTGATGCTCTCATCACGTTTTAGTGCTTTAAGTTGCATTTCTAACTTTTTATGCTCCGAAAAGACTTTTCAGCCTTAACAGAGTCCAAAAGTGCATTTTGTTGTCAAACACTTAGATTCTTTGATTTTCTGCATGTAATGCATCATAAAATACCAGATATTCAAGTTGTACTATAGTGTAAGAGTACCTGATGCTCTCATCACGTTTTAGACCTTTAAGTTGCATTTCTAACTTTTTATGCTCCGAAAAGACTTTTCAGACTTAACAGAGTCCAAAAGTGCATTTTGTTGTCAAACACTTAGATTCTATTATTTCCTACATGTAATGCATCATAGAATACCAGACATTCAAGTTTCATTGTAATATAAGAGTATCTGATGCTCTCATCACGTTTTACTGCTTTAAAGTGCATTTCTAACTTTTTATGCCCCGAAAAGACTTTTCAGACTTAACAGAGTCCAAAAGTGCTTTTTGTTGTCAAACACTTAGATTCTTTGATTTTCTGCATGTAATGCATCATAGAATACCAGACATTCAAGTTGTACTTTAGTGTAAGAGTACCTGATGCTCTCATCACGTTTTAGACCTTCAAGTTGCATTTCTAACTTTTTATGCTCCGAAAAGACTTTTCAGACTTAACAGAGTCCAAAAGTGCATTTTGTTGTCAAACACTTAGATTCTATGATTTCCTACATGTAATGCATCATAGAATACCAGACATTCAAGTTTCATTGTAATATAAGAGTACCTGATGCTCTCATTACGTTTTACTGCTTTAAAGTGCATTTCTAACTTTTTATGCCCCGAAAAGACTTTTCAGACTTAACAGAGTCCAAAAGTGCATTTTGTTGTCAAACACTTAGATTCTTTGATTTTCTGCATGTAATGCATCATAGAATACCAGACATTCAAGTTGTGCTATAGTGTAAGAGTACCTGATGCTCTCATCACGTTTTAGACCTTTAAGTTGCATTTCTAACTTTTTATGCTCCGAAAAGACTTTTCAGACTTAACAGAGTCCAAAAGTGCATTTTGTTGTCAAACACTTAGATTCTATTATTTCCTACATGTAATGCATCATAGAATACCAGACATTCAAGTTTCATTGTAATATAAGAGTATCTGATGCTCTCATTACGTTTTACTGCTTTAAAGTGCATTTCTAACTTTTTATGCCCCGAAAAGACTTTTCAGACTTAACAGAGTCCAAAAGTGCATTTTGTTGTCAAACACTTAGATTATATGATTTCCTGCATTTAATGCATCATACAATACCAGACATTCAAGTTTCATGGTAATATAAGAGTACCTGGTGCTCTCATTACGTTTTACTGCTTTAAAGTGCATTTCCAACTTTTATGCTCCGAAAAGACGTATCAGCCTCAACAGAGTCCAAAAGTGCATTTTGTTGTCAAGCACTTAGATTATGTGATTTTCTGCATGTAATGCATCATAGAATACCAGATATTCAAGTTGTAGTATAGTGTACGAGTACCTGATGCTCTCATCACGTTTTAGACCTTTAAGTTGCATTTCTAACTTTTTATGCTCCGAAAAGACTTTTCAGACTTAACAGAGTCCAAAAGTGCATTTTGTTGTCAAACACTTAGATTCTTTGATTTTCTGCATGTAATGCATCATAGAATACCAGACATTCAAGTTGTACTATAGTGTAAGAGTACCTGATGCTCTCATCACGTTTTAGTGCTTTAAGTTGCATTTCTAACTTTTTATGCTCCGAAAAGACTTTTCAGCCATAACAGAGTCCAAAAGTGCATTTTGTTGTCAAACACTTAGATTCTTTGATTTTCTGCATGTAATGCATCATAAAATACCAGATATTCAAGTTGTACTATAGTGTAAGAGTACCTGATGCTCTCATCACGTTTTAGACCTTTAAGTTGCATTTCTAACTTTTTATGCTCCGAAAAGACTTTTCAGACTTAACAGAGTCCAAAAGTGCATTTTGTTGTCAAACACTTAGATTCTATTATTTCCTACATGTAATGCATCATAGAATACCAGACATTCAAGTTTCATTGTAATATAAGAGTATCTGATGCTCTCATCACGTTTTACTGCTTTAAAGTGCATTTCTAACTTTTTATGCCCCGAAAAGACTTTTCAGACTTAACAGAGTCCAAAAGTGCTTTTTGTTGTCAAACACTTAGATTCTTTGATTTTCTGCATGTAATGCATCATAGAATACCAGACATTCAAGTTGTACTTTAGTGTAAGAGTACCTGATGCTCTCATCACGTTTTAGACCTTCAAGTTGCATTTCTAACTTTTTATGCTCCGAAAAGACTTTTCAGACTTAACAGAGTCCAAAAGTGCATTTTGTTGTCAAACACTTAGATTCTATGATTTCCTACATGTAATGCATCATAGAATACCAGACATTCAAGTTGTACTATAGTGTAAGAGTACCTGATGCTCTCATCACGTTTTAGACCTTTAAGTTGCATTTCTAACTTTTTATGCTCCGAAAAGACTTTTCAGCCTTAACAGAGTCCAAAAGTGCATTTTGTTGTCAAACACTTAGATTCTATTATTTCCTACATGTAATGCATCATAGAATACCAGACATTCAAGTTTCATTGTAATATAAGAGTATCTGATGCTCTCATTACGTTTTACTGCTTTAAAGTGCATTTCTAACTTTTTATGCCCCGAAAAGACTTTTCAGACTTAACAGAGTCCAAAAGTGCATTTTGTTGTCAAACACTTAGATTCTATGATTTCCTACATGTAATGCATCATAGAATACCAGACATTCAAGTTGTACTATAGTGTAAGAGTACCTGATGCTCTCATCACGTTTTAGACCTTTAAGTTGCATTTCTAACTTTTTATGCTCCGAAAAGACTTTTCAGACTTAACAGAGTCCAAAAGTGCATTTTGTTGTCAAACACTTAGATTCTTTGATTTTCTGCATGTAATGCATCATAAAATACCAGATATTCAAGTTGTACTATAGTGTAAGAGTACCTGATGCTCTCATCACGTTTTAGACCTTTAAGTTGCATTTCTAACTTTTTATGCTCCGAAAAGACTTTTCAGACTTAACAGAGTCCAAAAGTGCATTTTGTTGTCAAACACTTAGATTCTATTATTTCCTACATGTAATGCATCATAGAATACCAGACATTCAAGTTTCATTGTAATATAAGAGTATCTGATGCTCTCATTACGTTTTACTGCTTTAAAGTGCATTTCTAACTTTTTATGCCCCGAAAAGACTTTTCAGACTTAACAGAGTCCAAAAGTGCTTTTTGTTGTCAAACACTTAGATTCTTTGATTTTCTGCATGTAATGCATCATAGAATACCAGACATTCAAGTTGTACTTTAGTGTAAGAGTACCTGATGCTCTCATCACGTTTTAGACCTTTAAGTTGCATTTCTAACTTTTTATGCTCCGAAAAGACTTTTCAGACTTAACAGAGTCCAAAAGTGCATTTTGTTGTCAAACACTTAGATTCTATGATTTCCTACATGTAATGCATCATAGAATACCAGACATTCAAGTTGTACTATAGTGTAAGAGTACCTGATGCTCTCATCACGTTTTAGACCTTTAAGTTGCATTTCTAACTTTTTATGCTCCGAAAAGACTTTTCAGACTTAACAGAGTCCAAAAGTGCATTTTGTTGTCAAACACTTAGATTCTTTGATTTTCTGCATGTAATGCATCATAGAATACCAGACATTCAAGTTGTACTATAGTGTAAGAGTACCTGATGCTCTCATCACGTTTTAGTGCTTTAAGTTGCATTTCTAACTTTTTATGCTCCGAAAAGACTTTTCAGCCTTAACAGAGTCCAAAAGTGCATTTTGTTGTCAAACACTTAGATTCTTTGATTTTCTGCATGTAATGCATCATAGAATACCAGACATTCAAGTTGTACTATAGTGTAAGAGTACCTGATGCTCTCATCACGTTTTAGACCTTTAAGTTGCATTTCTAACTTTTTATGCTCCGAAAAGACTTTTCAGACTTAACAGAGTCCAAAAGTGCATTTTGTTGTCAAACACTTAGATTCTATGATTTCCTACATGTAATGCATCATAGAATACCAGACATTCAAGTTTCATTGTAATATAAGAGTACCTGATGCTCTCATTACGTTTTACTGCTTTAAAGTGCATTTCTAACTTTTTATGCCCCGAAAAGACTTTTCAGACTTAACAGAGTCCAAAAGTGCATTTTGTTGTCAAACACTTAGATTCTTTGATTTTCTGCATGTAATGCATCATAGAATACCAGACATTCAAGTTGTACTATAGTGTAAGAGTACCTGATGCTCCCATTACGTTTTAGTTCTTTAAGTTGCATTTCTAACTTTTTATGCTCCGAAAAGACTTTTCAGACTTAACAGAGTCCAAAAGTGCATTTTGTTGTCAAACACTTAGATTCTTTGATTTTCTGCATGTAATGCATCATAGAATACCAGACATTCAAGTTGCACTATAGTGTAAGAGTACCTGATGCTCTCATCACGTTTTAGACCTTTAAGTTGCATTTCTAACTTTTTATGCTCCGAAAAGACTTTTCAGGCTCAACAGAGTCCAAAAGTGCATTTTGTTTTTAAACACTTAGATTCTATGATTTCCTACATGTAATGCATCATAGAATACCAGACATTCAAGTTTCATTTTAAAATAAGAGTACCTGATGCTCTCATTACGTTTTACTGCTTTAAAGTGCATTTCCAACTTTTATGCTCCGAAAAGACGTTTCAGCCTCAACAGAGTCCAAAAGTGCATTTTGTTGTCAAACACTTAGATTATATGATTTCCTGCACTTAATGCATCATAGAATACCAGACATTCAAGTTGTACTATAGTGTAAGAGTACCTGATGCTCCCATCACGTTTTAGACCTTTAAGTTGCATTTCTAACTTTTTATGCTCCGAAAAGACTTTTCAGACTTAACAGAGTCCAAAAGTGCTTTTTGTTGTCAAACACTTAGATTCTATGATTTCCTACATGTAATGCATCATAGAATACCAGACATTCAAGTTTCATTGTAATATAAGAGTACCTGATGCTCTCATTACGTTTTACTGCTTTAAAGTGCATTTCTAACTTTTTATGCCCCGAAAAGACTTTTCAGACTTAACAGAGTCCAAAAGTGCATTTTGTTGTCAAACACTTAGATTCTATGATTTCCTACATGTAATGCATCATAGAATACCAGACATTCAAGTTGTACTATAGTGTAAGAGTACCTGATGCTCTCATCACGTTTTAGACCTTTAAGTTGCATTTCTAACTTTTTATGCTCCGAAAAGACTTTTCAGACTTAACAGAGTCCAAAAGTGCATTTTGTTGTCAAACACTTAGATTCTTTGATTTTCTGCATGTAATGCATCATAGAATACCAGACATTCAAGTTGTACTATAGTGTAAGAGTACCTGATGCTCTCATCACGTTTTAGACCTTTAAGTTGCATTTCTAACTTTTTATGCTCCGAAAAGACTTTTCAGACTTAACAGAGTCCAAAAGTGCATTTTGTTGTCAAACACTTAGATTCTATGATTTCCTACATGTAATGCATCATAGAATACCAGACATTCAAGTTGTACTATAGTGTAAGAGTACCTGATGCTCTCATCACGTTTTAGACCTTTAAGTTGCATTTCTAACTTTTTATGCTCCGAAAAGACTTTTCAGACTTAACAGAGTCCAAAAGTGCATTTTGTTGTCAAACACTTAGATTATGTGATTTTCTGCATGTAATGCATCATAGAATACCAGACATTCAAGTTGTACTATAGTGTAAGAGTACCTGATGCTCTCATCACGTTTTAGTGCTTTAAGTTGCATTTCTAACTTTTTATGCTCCGAAAAGACTTTTCAGCCTCAACAGAGTCCAAAAGTGCATTTTGTTGTCAAACACTTAGATTCTATGATTTCCTACATGTAATGCATCATAGAATACCAGACATTCAAGTTGTACTATAGTGTAAGAGTACCTGATGCTCTCATCACGTTTTAGACCTTTAAGTTGCATTTCTAACTTTTTATGCTCCGAAAAGACTTTTCAGACTTAACAGAGTCCAAAAGTGCATTTTGTTGTCAAACACTTAGATTATGTGATTTTCTGCATGTAATGCATCATAGAATACCAGACATTCAAGTTGTACTATAGTGTAAGAGTACCTGATGCTCTCATCACGTTTTAGTGCTTTAAGTTGCATTTCTAACTTTTTATGCTCCGAAAAGACTTTTCAGCCTCAACAGAGTCCAAAAGTGCATTTTGTTGTCAAACACTTAGATTCTATGATTTCCTACATGTAATGCATCATAGAATACCAGACATTCAAGTTGTACTATAGTGTAAGAGTACCTGATGCTCTCATCACGTTTTAGACCTTTAAGTTGCATTTCTAACTTTTTATGCTCCGAAAAGACTTTTCAGACTTAACAGAGTCCAAAAGTGCATTTTGTTGTCAAACACTTAGATTCTTTGATTTTCTGCATGTAATGCATCATAGAATACCAGATATTCAAGTTGTACTATAGTGTAAGAGTACCTGATGCTCTCATCACGTTTTAGACCTTTAAGTTGCATTTCTAACTTTTTATGCTCCGAAAAGACTTTTCAGACTTAACAGAGTCCAAAAGTGCATTTTGTTGTCAAACACTTAGATTCTATTATTTCCTACATGTAATGCATCATAGAATACCAGACATTCAAGTTTCATTGTAATATAAGAGTATCTGATGCTCTCATTACGTTTTACTGCTTTAAAGTGCATTTCTAACTTTTTATGCCCCGAAAAGACTTTTCAGACTTAACAGAGTCCAAAAGTGCTTTTTGTTGTCAAACACTTAGATTCTTTGATTTTCTGCATGTAATGCATCATAGAATACCAGACATTCAAGTTGTACTATAGTGTAAGAGTACCTGATGCGCTCATCACGTTTTAGTGCTTTAAGTTGCATTTCTAACTTTTTATGCTCCGAAAAGACTTTTCAGCCTTAACAGAGTCCAAAAGTGCATTTTGTTGTCAAACACTTAGATTCTATTATTTCCTACATGTAATGCATCATAGAATACCAGACATTCAAGTTTCATTGTAATATAAGAGTATCTGATGCTCTCATTACGTTTTACTGCTTTAAAGTGCATTTCTAACTTGTTATGCCCCGAAAAGACTTTTCAGACTTAACAGAGTCCAAAAGTGCTTTTTGTTGTCAAACACTTAGATTCTTTGATTTTCTGCATGTAATGCATCATAGAATACCAGACATTCAAGTTGTACTATAGTGTAAGAGTACCTGATGCTCTCATCACGTTTTAGTGCTTTAAGTTGCATTTCTAATTTTTTATGCTCCGAAAAGACTTTTCAGCCTGAACAGAGTCCAAAAGTGCATTTTGTTGTCAAACACTTAGATTATATGATTTCCTGCATTTAATGCATCATACAATACCAGACATTCAAGTTTCATGGTAATATAAGAGTACCTGGTGCTCTCATTACGTTTTACTGCTTTAAAGTGCATTTCCAACTTTTATGCTCCGAAAAGACGTATCAGCCTCAACAGAGTCCAAAAGTGCATTTTGTTGTCAAACACTTAGATTATGTGATTTTCTGCATGTAATGCATCATAGAATACCAGATATTCAAGTTGTAGTATAGTGTACGAGTACCTGATGCTCTCATCACGTTTTAGACCTTTAAGTTGCATTTCTAACTTTTTATGCTCCGAAAAGACTTTTCAGACTTAACAGAGTCCAAAAGTGCATTTTGTTGTCAAACACTTAGATTATGTGATTTTCTGCATGTAATGCATCATAGAATACCAGACATTCAAGTTGTACTATAGTGTAAGAGTACCTGATGCTCTCATCACGTTTTAGTGCTTTAAGTTGCATTTCTAACTTTTTATGCTCCGAAAAGACTTTTCAGCCTCAACAGAGTCCAAAAGTGCATTTTGTTGTCAAACACTTAGATTCTTTGATTTTCTGCATGTAATTTATCATAGAATACCAGACATTCAAGTTGTATTATAGTGTAAGAGTACCTGATGCTCTCATCACGTTTTAGTGCTTTAAGTTGCATTTCTAACTTTTTATGCTCCGAAAAGACTTTTCAGACTTAACAGAGTCCAAAAGTGCATTTTGTTGTCAAACACTTAGATTCTATGATTTCCTACATGTAATGCATCATAAAATACCAGACATTCAAGTTGTACTATAGTGTAAGAGTACCTGATGCTCTCATCACGTTTTAGACCTTTAAGTTGCATTTCTAACTTTTTATGCTCCGAAAAGACTTTTCAGACTTAACAGAGTCCAAAAGTGCATTTTGTTGTCAAACACTTAGATTCTTTGATTTTCTGCATGTAATGCATCATAGAATACCAGACATTCAAGTTGTACTATAGTGTAAGAGTACCTGATGCTCTCATCACGTTTTAGACCTTTAAGTTGCATTTCTAACTTTTTATGCTCCGAAAAGACTTTTCAGACTTAACAGAGTCCAAAAGTGCATTTTGTTGTCAAACACTTAGATTCTTTGATTTTCTGCATGTAATGCATCATAGAATACCAGACATTCAAGTTGTACTATAGTGTAAGAGTACCTGATGCTCTCATCACGTTTTAGACCTTTAAGTTGCATTTCTAACTTTTTATGCTCCGAAAAGACTTTTCAGACTTAACAGAGTCCAAAAGTGCATTTTGTTGTCAAACACTTAGATTCTATGATTTCCTACATGTAATGCATCATAGAATACCAGACATTCAAGTTGTACTATAGTGTAAGAGTACCTGATGCTCTCATCACGTTTTAGACCTTTAAGTTGCATTTCTAACTTTTTTATGCTCCGAAAAGACTTTTCAGACTTAACAGAGTCCAAAAGTGCATTTTGTTGTCAAACACTTAGATTCTTTGATTTTCTGCATGTAATGCATCATAGAAGACCAGACATTCAAGTTGTACTATAGTGTAAGAGTACCTGATGCTCTCATCACGTTTTAGACCTTTAAGTTGCATTTCTAACTTTTTATGCTCCGAAAAGACTTTTCAGACTTAACAGAGTCCAAAAGTGCATTTTGTTGTCAAACACTTAGATTCTTTGATTTTCTGCATGTAATGCATCATAGAATACCAGACATTCAAGTTGTACTATAGTGTAAGAGTACCTGATGCTCTCATCACGTTTTAGACCTTTAAGTTGCATTTCTAACTTTTTATGCTCCGAAAAGACTTTTCAGACTTAACAGAGTCCAAAAGTGCATTTTGTTGTCAAACACTTAGATTCTATGATTTCCTACATGTAATGCATCATAGAATACCAGACATTCAAGTTGTACTATAGTGTAAGAGTACCTGATGCTCTCATCACGTTTTAGACCTTTAAGTTGCATTTCCAACTTTTATGCTCCGAAAAGACGTTTTAGCCTCAACAGAGTCCAAAAGTGCATTTTGTTGTCAAACACTTAGATTCTTTGATTTTCTGCATGTAATGCATCATAGAATACCAGATATTCAAGTTGTACTATAGTGTAAGAGTACCTGATGCTCTCATCACGTTTTAGACCTTTAAGTTGCATTTCTAACTTTTTATGCTCCGAAAAGACTTTTCAGACTTAACAGAGTCCAAAAGTGCATTTTGTTGTCAAACACTTAGATTCTATTATTTCCTACATGTAATGCATCATAGAATACCAGACATTCAAGTTTCATTGTAATATAAGAGTATCTGATGCTCTCATTACGTTTTACTGCTTTAAAGTGCATTTCTAACTTTTTATGCCCCGAAAAGACTTTTCAGACTTAACAGAGTCCAAAAGTGCTTTTTGTTGTCAAACACTTAGATTCTTTGATTTTCTGCATGTAATGCATCATAGAATACCAGACATTCAAGTTGTACTATAGTGTAAGAGTACCTGATGCGCTCATCACGTTTTAGTGCTTTAAGTTGCATTTCTAACTTTTTATGCTCCGAAAAGACTTTTCAGCCTTAACAGAGTCCAAAAGTGCATTTTGTTGTCAAACACTTAGATTCTATTATTTCCTACATGTAATGCATCATAGAATACCAGACATTCAAGTTTCATTGTAATATAAGAGTATCTGATGCTCTCATTACGTTTTACTGCTTTAAGTTGCATTTCTAACTTTTTATGCTCCGAAAAGACTTTTCAGCCTCAACAGAGTCCAAAAGTGCATTTTGTTGTCAAACACTTAGATTCTTTGATTTTCTGCATGTAATTTATCATAGAATACCAGACATTCAAGTTGTATTATAGTGTAAGAGTACCTGATGCTCTCATCACGTTTTAGACCTTTAAGTTGCATTTCTAACTTTTTATGCTCCGAAAAGACTTTTCAGACTTAACAGAGTCCAAAAGTGCATTTTGTTGTCAAACACTTAGATTCTATGATTTCCTACATGTAATGCATCATAAAATACCAGACATTCAAGTTGTACTATAGTGTAAGAGTACCTGATGCTCTCATCACGTTTTAGTGCTTTAAGTTGCA
Organism: Taurulus bubalis; assembly: GCF_910589615.1. Taxonomy (NCBI): domain Eukaryota; kingdom Metazoa; phylum Chordata; class Actinopteri; order Perciformes; family Cottidae; genus Taurulus; species Taurulus bubalis. Next base: position 19,268,081 of record NC_136606.1, on the reverse strand, counting down.
TTTCTAACTTTTTATGCTGCGAAAAGACTTTTCAGACTTAACAGAGTCCAAAAGTGCATTTTGTTGTCAAACACTTAGATTCTTTGATTTTCTGCATGTAATGCATCATAGAATACCAGACATTCAAGTTGTACTATAGTGTAAGAGTACCTGATGCTCTCATCACGTTTTAGACCTTTAAGTTGCATTTCTAACTTTTTATGCTCCGAAAAGACTTTTCAGACTTAACAGAGTCCAAAAGTGCATTTTGTTGTCAAACACTTAGATTCTTTGATTTTCTGCATGTAATGCATCATAGAATACCAGACATTCAAGTTGTACTATAGTGTAAGAGTACCTGATGCTCTCATCACGTTTTAGACCTTTAAGTTGCATTTCTAACTTTTTATGCTCCGAAAAGACTTTTCAGACTTAACAGAGTCCAAAAGTGCATTTTGTTGTCAAACACTTAGATTCTTTGATTTTCTGCATGTAATGCATCATAGAATACCAGACATTCAAGTTTCATTGTAATATAAGAGTATCTGATGCTCTCATTACGTTTTACTGCTTTAAAGTGCATTTCTAACTTTTTATGCCCCGAAAACACTTTTCAGACTTAACAGAGTCCAAAAGTGCATTTTGTTGTCAAACACTTAGATTCTATGATTTCCTACATGTAATGCATCATAGAATACCAGACATTCAAGTTGTACTATAGTGTAAGAGTACCTGATGCTCTCATCACGTTTTAGACCTTTAAGTTGCATTTCTAACTTTTTATGCTCCGAAAAGACTTTTCAGACTTAACAGAGTCCAAAAGTGCATTTTGTTGTCAAACACTTAGATTATGTGATTTTCTGCATGTAATGCATCATAGAATACCAGACATTCAAGTTGTACTATAGTGTAAGAGTACCTGATGCTCTCATCACGTTTTAGTGCTTTAAGTTGCATTTCTAACTTTTTATGCTCCGAAAAGACTTTTCAGCCTCAACAGAGTCCAAAAGTGCATTTTGTTGTCAAACACTTAGATTCTTTGATTTTCTGCATGTAATTTATCATAGAATACCAGACATTCAAGTTGTATTATAGTGTAAGAGTACCTGATGCTCTCATCACGTTTTAGACCTTTAAGTTGCATTTCTAACTTTTTATGCTCCGAAAAGACTTTTCAGACTTAACAGAGTCCAAAAGTGCATTTTGTTGTCAAACACTTAGATTCTATGATTTCCTACATGTAATGCATCATAGAATACCAGACATTCAAGTTGTACTATAGTGTAAGAGTACCTGATGCTCTCATCACGTTTTAGACCTTTAAGTTGCATTTCTAACTTTTTATGCTCCGAAAAGACTTTTCAGACTTAACAGAGTCCAAAAGTGCATTTTGTTGTCAAACACTTAGATTCTTTGATTTTCTGCATGTAATGCATCATAGAATACCAGATATTCAAGTTGTACTATAGTGTAAGAGTACCTGATGCTCTCATCACGTTTTAGACCTTTAAGTTGCATTTCTAACTTTTTATGCTCCGAAAAGACTTTTCAGACTTAACAGAGTCCAAAAGTGCATTTTGTTGTCAAACACTTAGATTCTATTATTTCCTACATGTAATGCATCATAGAATACCAGACATTCAAGTTTCATTGTAATATAAGAGTATCTGATGCTCTCATTACGTTTTACTGCTTTAAAGTGCATTTCTAACTTTTTATGCCCCGAAAAGACTTTTCAGACTTAACAGAGTCCAAAAGTGCTTTTTGTTGTCAAACACTTAGATTCTTTGATTTTCTGCATGTAATGCATCATAGAATACCAGACATTCAAGTTGTACTATAGTGTAAGAGTACCTGATGCGCTCATCACGTTTTAGTGCTTTAAGTTGCATTTCTAACTTTTTATGCTCCGAAAAGACTTTTCAGCCTTAACAGAGTCCAAAAGTGCATTTTGTTGTCAAACACTTAGATTCTATTATTTCCTACATGTAATGCATCATAGAATACCAGACATTCAAGTTTCATTGTAATATAAGAGTATCTGATGCTCTCATTACGTTTTACTGCTTTAAAGTGCATTTCTAACTTTTTATGCCCCGAAAAGACTTTTCAGACTTAACAGAGTCCAAAAGTGCTTTTTGTTGTCAAACACTTAGATTCTTTGATTTTCTGCATGTAATGCATCATAGAATACCAGACATTCAAGTTGTACTATAGTGTAAGAGTACCTGATGCTCTCATCACGTTTTAGTGCTTTAAGTTGCATTTCTAATTTTTTATGCTCCGAAAAGACTTTTCAGCCTGAACAGAGTCCAAAAGTGCATTTTGTTGTCAAACACTTAGATTATATGATTTCCTGCATTTAATGCATCATACAATACCAGACATTCAAGTTTCATGGTAATATAAGAGTACCTGGTGCTCTCATTACGTTTTACTGCTTTAAAGTGCATTTCCAACTTTTATGCTCCGAAAAGACGTATCAGCCTCAACAGAGTCCAAAAGTGCATTTTGTTGTCAAACACTTAGATTATGTGATTTTCTGCATGTAATGCATCATAGAATACCAGCTATTCAAGTTGTAGTATAGTGTACGAGTACCTGATGCTCTCATCACGTTTTAGACCTTTAAGTTGCATTTCTAACTTTTTATGCTCCGAAAAGACTTTTCAGACTTAACAGAGTCCAAAAGTGCATTTTGTTGTCAAACACTTAGATTATGTGATTTTCTGCATGTAATGCATCATAGAATACCAGACATTCAAGTTGTACTATAGTGTAAGAGTACCTGATGCTCTCATCACGTTTTAGTGCTTTAAGTTGCATTTCTAACTTTTTATGCTCCGAAAAGACTTTTCAGCCTCAACAGAGTCCAAAAGTGCATTTTGTTGTCAAACACTTAGATTCTTTGATTTTCTGCATGTAATTTATCATAGAATACCAGACATTCAAGTTGTATTATAGTGCAAGAGTACCTGATGCTCTCATCACGTTTTAGTGCTTTAAGTTGCATTTCTAACTTTTTATGCTCCGAAAAGACTTTTCAGACTTAACAGAGTCCAAAAGTGCATTTTGTTGTCAAACACTTAGATTCTATGATTTCCTACATGTAATGCATCATAAAATACCAGACATTCAAGTTGTACTATAGTGTAAGAGTACCTGATGCTCTCATCACGTTTTAGACCTTTAAGTTGCATTTCTAACTTTTTATGCTCCGAAAAGACTTTTCAGACTTAACAGAGTCCAAAAGTGCATTTTGTTGTCAAACACTTAGATTCTTTGATTTTCTGCATGTAATGCATCATAGAATACCAGACATTCAAGTTGTACTATAGTGTAAGAGTACCTGATGCTCTCATCACGTTTTAGACCTTTAAGTTGCATTTCTAACTTTTTATGCCCCGAAAACACTTTTCAGACTTAACAGAGTCCAAAAGTGCATTTTGTTGTCAAACACTTAGATTCTATGATTTCCTACATGTAAAGCATCATAGAATACCAGACATTCAAGTTGTACTATAGTGTAAGAGTACCTGATGCTCTCATCACGTTTTAGACCTTTAAGTTGCATTTCTAACTTTTTATGCTCCGAAAAGACTTTTCAGACTTAACAGAGTCCAAAAGTGCATTTTGTTGTCAAACACTTAGATTCTTTGATTTTCTGCATGTAATGCATCATAGAATACCAGACATTCAAGTTGTACTATAGTGTAAGAGTACCTGATGCTCTCATCACGTTTTAGACCTTTAAGTTGCATTTCTAACTTTTTATGCTCCGAAAAGACTTTTCAGACTTAACAGAGTCCAAAAGTGCATTTTGTTGTCAAACACTTAGATTCTATTATTTCCTACATGTAATGCATCATAGAATACCAGACATTCAAGTTTCATTGTAATATAAGAGTATCTGATGCTCTCATTACGTTTTACTGCTTTAAAGTGCATTTCTAACTTTTTATGCCCCGAAAAGACTTTTCAGACTTAACAGAGTCCAAAAGTGCATTTTGTTGTCAAACACTTAGATTATGTGATTTTCTGCATGTAATGCATCATAGAATACCAGACATTCAAGTTGTACTATAGTGTAAGAGTACCTGATGCTCTCATCACGTTTTAGTGCTTTAAGTTGCATTTCTAACTTTTTATGCTCCGAAAAGACTTTTCAGCCTCAACAGAGTCCAAAAGTGCATTTTGTTGTCAAACACTTAGATTCTTTGATTTTCTGCATGTAATTTATCATAGAATACCAGACATTCAAGTTGTATTATAGTGTAAGAGTACCTGATGCTCTCATCACGTTTTAGTGCTTTAAGTTGCATTTCTAACTTTTTATGCTCCGAAAAGACTTTTCAGACTTAACAGAGTCCAAAAGTGCATTTTGTTGTCAAACACTTAGATTCTATGATTTCCTACCATGTAATGCATCATAGAATACCAGACATTCAAGTTGTACTATAGTGTAAGAGTACCTGATGCTCTCATCACGTTTTAGACCTTTAAGTTGCATTTCTAACTTTTTATGCTCCGAAAAGACTTTTCAGACTTAACAGAGTCCAAAAGTGCATTTTGTTGTCAAACACTTAGATTCTTTGATTTTCTGCATGTAATGCATCATAGAATACCAGACATTCAAGTTGTACTATAGTGTAAGAGTACCTGATGCTCTCATCACGTTTTAGACCTTTAAGTTGCATTTCTAACTTTTTATGCTCCGAAAAGACTTTTCAGACTTAACAGAGTCCAAAAGTGCATTTTGTTGTCAAACACTTAGTTTCTTTGATTTTCTGCATGTAATGCATCATAGAATACCAGACATTCAAGTTGTACTATAGTGTAAGAGTACCTGATGCTCTCATCACGTTTTAGACCTTTAAGTTGCATTTCTAACTTTTTATGCTCCGAAAAGACTTTTCAGACTTAACAGAGTCCAAAAGTGCATTTTGTTGTCAAACACTTAGATTCTTTGATTTTCTGCATGTAATGCATCATAGAATACCAGACATTCAAGTTGTACTATAGTGTAAGAGTACCTGATGCTCTCATCACGTTTTAGACCTTTAAGTTGCATTTCTAACTTTTTATGCTCCGAAAAGACTTTTCAGACTTAACAGAGTCCAAAAGTGCATTTTGTTGTCAAACACTTAGATTCTTTGATTTTCTGCATGTAATTCATCATAGAATACCAGACATTCAAGTTGTACTATAGTGTAAGAGTACCTGATGCTCTCATCACGTTTTAGACCTTTAAGTTGCATTTCTAACTTTTTATGCTCCGAAAAGACTTTTCAGACTTAACAGAGTCCAAAAGTGCATTTTGTTGTCAAACACTTAGATTCTTTGATTTTCTGCATGTAATTTATCATAGAATACCAGACATTCAAGTTGTATTATAGTGTAAGAGTACCTGATGCTCTCATCACGTTTTAGACCTTTAAGTTGCATTTCTAACTTTTTATGCTCCGAAAAGACTTTTCAGACTTAACAGAGTCCAAAAGTGCATTTTGTTGTCAAACACTTAGATTCTATGATTTCCTACATGTAATGCATCATAGAATACCAGACATTCAAGTTGTACTATAGTGTAAGAGTACCTGATGCTCTCATCACGTTTTAGACCTTTAAGTTGCATTTCTAACTTTTTATGCTCCGAAAAGACTTTTCAGACTTAACAGAGTCCAAAAGTGCATTTTGTTGTCAATCACTTAGATTCTTTGATTTTCTGCATGTAATGCATCATAGAATACCAGACATTCAAGTTGTACTATAGTGTAAGAGTACCTGATGCTCTCATCACGTTTTAGACCTTTAAGTTGCATTTCTAACTTTTTATGCTCCGAAAAGACTTTTCAGACTTAACAGAGTCCAAAAGTGCATTTTGTTGTCAAACACTTAGATTCTTTGATTTGCTGCATGTAATGCATCATAGAATACCAGACATTCAAGTTTCATTGTAATATAAGAGTATCTGATGCTCTCATTACGTTTTACTGCTTTAAAGTGCATTTCTAACTTTTTATGCCCCGAAAACACTTTTCAGACTTAACAGAGTCCAAAAGTGCATTTTGTTGTCAAACACTTAGATTCTATGATTTCCTACATGTAATGCATCATAGAATACCAGACATTCAAGTTGTACTATAGTGTAAGAGTACCTGATGCTCTCATCACGTTTTAGACCTTTAAGTTGCATTTCTAACTTTTTATGCTCCGAAAAGACTTTTCAGACTTAACAGAGTCCAAAAGTGCATTTTGTTGTCAAACACTTAGATTATGTGATTTTCTGCATGTAATGCATCATAGAATACCAGACATTCAAGTTGTACTATAGTGTAAGAGTACCTGATGCTCTCATCACGTTTTAGTGCTTTAAGTTGCATTTCTAACTTTTTATGCTCCGAAAAGACTTTTCAGCCTCAACAGAGTCCAAAAGTGCATTTTGTTGTCAAACACTTAGATTCTTTGATTTTCTGCATGTAATTTATCATAGAATACCAGACATTCAAGTTGTATTATAGTGTAAGAGTACCTGATGCTCTCATCACGTTTTAGACCTTTAAGTTGCATTTCTAACTTTTTATGCTCCGAAAAGACTTTTCAGACTTAACAGAGTCCAAAAGTGCATTTTGTTGTCAAACACTTAGATTCTTTGATTTTCTGCATGTAATGCATCATAGAATACCAGACATTCAAGTTGTACTATAGTGTAAGAGTACCTGATGCTCTCATCACGTTTTAGACCTTTAAGTTGCATTTCTAACTTTTTATGCTCCGAAAAGACTTTTCAGACTTAACAGAGTCCAAAAGTCATTTTGTTGTCAAACACTTAGATTCTTTGATTTTCTGCATGTAATGCATCATAGAATACCAGACATTCAAGTTGTACTATAGTGTAAGAGTACCTGATGCTCTCATCACGTTTTAGACCTTTAAGTTGCATTTCTAACTTTTTATGCTCCGAAAAGACTTTTCAGACTTAACAGAGTCCAAAAGTGCATTTTGTTGTCAAACACTTAGATTCTTTGATTTTCTGCATGTAATGCATCATAGAATACCAGACATTCAAGTTGTACTATAGTGTAAGAGTACCTGATGCTCTCATCACGTTTTAGACCTTTAAGTTGCATTTCTAACTTTTTATGCTCCGAAAAGACTTTTCAGACTTAACAGAGTCCAAAAGTGCATTTTGTTGTCAAACACTTAGATTCTTTGATTTTCTGCATGTAATGCATCATAGAATACCAGACATTCAAGTTGTACTATAGTGTCAGAGTACCTGATGCTCTCATCACGTTTTAGTGCTTTAAGTTGCATTTCTAACTTTTTATGCTCCGAAAAGACTTTTCAGCCTTAACAGAGTCCAAAAGTGCATTTTGTTGTCAAACACTTAGATTCTATTATTTCCTACATGTAATGCATCATAGAATACCAGACATTCAAGTTTCATTGTAATATAAGAGTATCTGATGCTCTCATTACGTTTTACTGCTTTAAAGTGCATTTCTAACTTTTTATGCCCCGAAAACACTTTTCAGACTTAACAGAGTCCAAAAGTGCATTTTGTTGTCAAACACTTAGATTCTATGATTTCCTACATGTAATGCATCATAGAATACCAGACATTCAAGTTGTACTATAGTGTAAGAGTACCTGATGCTCTCATCACGTTTTAGACCTTTAAGTTGCATTTCTAACTTTTTATGCTCCGAAAAGACTTTTCAGACTTAACAGAGTCCAAAAGTGCATTTTGTTGTCAAACACTTAGATTATGTGATTTTCTGCATGTAATGCATCATAGAATACCAGACATTCAAGTTGTACTATAGTGTAAGAGTACCTGATGCTCTCATCACGTTTTAGACCTTTAAGTTGCATTTCTAACTTTTTATGCTCCGAAAAGACTTTTCAGACTTAACAGAGTCCAAAAGTGCATTTTGTTGTCAAACACTTAGATTATGTGATTTTCTGCATGTAATGCATCATAGAATACCAGACATTCAAGTTGTACTATAGTGTAAGAGTACCTGATGCTCTCATCACGTTTTAGTGCTTTAAGTTGCATTTCTAACTTTTTATGCTCCGAAAAGACTTTTCAGCCTCAACAGAGTCCAAAAGTGCATTTTGTTGTCAAACACTTAGATTCTTTGATTTTCTGCATGTAATTTATCATAGAATACCAGACATTCAAGTTGTACTATAGTGTAAGAGTACCTGATGCTCTCATCACGTTTTAGACCTTTAAGTTGCATTTCTAACTTTTTATGCCCCGAAAAGACTTTTCAGACTTAACAGAGTCCAAAAGTGCTTTTTGTTGTCAAACACTTAGATCTTTGATTTTCTGCATGTAATGCATCATAGAATACCAGACATTCAAGTTGTACTATAGTGTAAGAGTACCTGATGCTCTCATCACGTTTTAGACCTTTAAGTTGCATTTCTAACTTTTTATGCTCCGAAAAGACTTTTCAGACTTAACAGAGTCCAAAAGTGCATTTTGTTGTCAAACACTTAGATTCTTTGATTTTCTGCATGTAATGCATCATAGAATACCAGACATTCAAGTTGTACTATAGTGTAAGAGTACCTGATGCTCTCATCACGTTTTAGTGCTTTAAGTTGCATTTCTAACTTTTTATGCTCCGAAAAGACTTTTCAGCCTTAACAGAGTCCAAAAGTGCATTTTGTTGTCAAACACTTAGATTCTATTATTTCCTACATGTAATGCATCATAGAATACCAGACATTCAAGTTTCATTGTAATATAAGAGTATCTGATGCTCTCATTACGTTTTAGACCTTTAAGTTGCATCTCTAACTTTTTATGCTCCGAAAAGACTTTTCAGACTTAACAGAGTCCAAAAGTGCATTTTGTTGTCAAACACTTAGATTCTTTGATTTTCTGCATGTAATGCATCATAGAATACCAGACATTCAAGTTGTACTATAGTGTAAGAGTACCTGATGCTCTCATCACGTTTTAGACCTTTAAGTTGCATTTCTAACTTTTTATGCTCCGAAAAGACTTTTCAGACTTAACAGAGTCCAAAAGTGCATTTTGTTGTCAAACACTTAGTTTCTTTGATTTTCTGCATGTAATGCATCATAGAATACCAGACATTCAAGTTGTACTATAGTGTAAGAGTACCTGATGCTCTCATCACGTTTTAGACCTTTAAGTTGCATTTCTAACTTTTTATGCTCCGAAAAGACTTTTCAGACTTAACAGAGTCCAAAAGTGCATTTTGTTGTCAAACACTTAGATTCTTTGATTTTCTGCATGTAATGCATCATAGAATACCAGACATTCAAGTTGTACTATAGTGTAAGAGTACCTGATGCTCTCATCACGTTTTAGACCTTTAAGTTGCATTTCTAACTTTTTATGCTCCGAAAAGACTTTTCAGACTTAACAGAGTCCAAAAGTGCATTTTGTTGTCAAACACTTAGATTATGTGATTTTCTGCATGTAATGCATCATAGAATACCAGACATTCAAGTTGTACTATAGTGTAAGAGTACCTGATGCTCTCATCACGTTTTAGTGCTTTAAGTTGCATTTCTAACTTTTTATGCTCCGAAAAGACTTTTCAGCCTCAACAGAGTCCAAAAGTGCATTTTGTTGTCAAACACTTAGATTCTTTGATTTTCTGCATGTAATTTATCATCGAATACCAGACATTCAAGTTGTATTATAGTGTAAGAGTACCTGATGCTCTCATCACGTTTTAGACCTTTAAGTTGCATTTCTAACTTTTTATGCTCCGAAAAGACTTTTCAGACTTAACAGAGTCCAAAAGTGCATTTTGTTGTCAAACACTTAGATTCTTTGATTTTCTGCATGTAATGCATCATAGAATACCAGACATTCAAGTTGTACTATAGTGTAAGAGTACCTGATGCTCTCATCACGTTTTAGACCTTTAAGTTGCATTTCTAACTTTTTATGCTCCGAAAAGACTTTTCAGACTTAACAGAGTCCAAAAGTGCATTTTGTTGTCAAACACTTAGATTCTTTGATTTTCTGCATGTAATGCATCATAGAATACCAGACATTCAAGTTGTACTATAGTGTAAGAGTACCTGATGCTCTCATCACGTTTTAGACCTTTAAGTTGCATTTCTAACTTTTTATGCTCCGAAAAGACTTTTCAGACTTAACAGAGTCCAAAAGTGCATTTTGTTGTCAAACACTTAGATTCTTTGATTTTCTGCATGTAATGCATCATAGAATACCAGACATTCAAGTTGTACTATAGTGTAAGAGTACCTGATGCTCTCATCACGTTTTTGACCTTTAAGTTGCATTTCTAACTTTTTATGCTCCGAAAAGACTTTTCAGACTTAACAGAGTCCAAAAGTGCATTTTGTTGTCAAACACTTAGATTCTTTGATTTTCTGCATGTAATGCATCATAGAATACCAGACATTCAAGTTGTACTATAGTGTAAGAGTACCTGATGCTCTCATCACGTTTTAGACCTTTAAGTTGCATTTCTAACTTTTTATGCTCCGAAAAGACTTTTCAGACTTAACAGAGTCCAAAAGTGCATTTTGTTGTCAAACACTTAGTTTCTTTGATTTTCTGCATGTAATGCATCATAGAATACCAGACATTCAAGTTGTACTATAGTGTAAGAGTACCTGATGCTCTCATCACGTTTTAGACCTTTAAGTTGCATTTCTAACTTTTTATGCTCCGAAAAGACTTTTCAGACTTAACAGAGTCCAAAAGTGCATTTTGTTGTCAAACACTTAGATTCTTTGATTTTCTGCATGTAATGCATCATAGAATACCAGACATTCAAGTTGTACTATAGTGTAAGAGTACCTGATGCTCTCATCACGTTTTAGACCTTTAAGTTGCATTTCTAACTTTTTATGCTCCGAAAAGACTTTTCAGACTTAACAGAGTCCAAAAGTGCATTTTGTTGTCAAACACTTAGATTCTTTGATTTTCTGCATGTAATGCATCATAGAATACCAGACATTCAAGTTGTACTATAGTGTAAGAGTACCTGATGCTCTCATCACGTTTTAGACCTTTAAGTTGCATTTCTAACTTTTTATGCTCCGAAAAGACTTTTCAGACTTAACAGAGTCCAAAAGTGCATTTTGTTGTCAAACACTTAGATTCTTTGATTTGCTGCATGTAATGCATCATAGAATACCAGACATTCAAGTTTCATTGTAATATAAGAGTATCTGATGCTCTCATTACGTTTTACTGCTTTAAAGTGCATTTCTAACTTTTTATGCCTCGAAAACACTTTTCAGACTTAACAGAGTCCAAAAGTGCATTTTGTTGTCAAACACTTAGATTCTATGATTTCCTACATGTAATGCATCATAGAATACCAGACATTCAAGTTGTACTATAGTGTAAGAGTACCTGATGCTCTCATCACGTTTTAGACCTTTAAGTTGCATTTCTAACTTTTTATGCTCCGAAAAGACTTTTCAGACTTAACAGAGTCCAAAAGTGCATTTTGTTGTCAAACACTTAGATTATGTGATTTTCTGCATGTAATGCATCATAGAATACCAGACATTCAAGTTGTACTATAGTGTAAGAGTACCTGATGCTCTCATCACGTTTTAGTGCTTTAAGTTGCATTTCTAACTTTTTATGCTCCGAAAAGACTTTTCAGCCTCAACAGAGTCCAAAAGTGCATTTTGTTGTCAAACACTTAGATTCTTTGATTTTCTGCATGTAATTTATCATCGAATACCAGACATTCAAGTTGTATTATAGTGTAAGAGTACCTGATGCTCTCATCACGTTTTAGACCTTTAAGTTGCATTTCTAACTTTTTATGCTCCGAAAAGACTTTTCAGACTTAACAGAGTCCAAAAGTGCATTTTGTTGTCAAACACTTAGATTCTTTGATTTTCTGCATGTAATGCATCATAGAATACCAGACATTCAAGTTGTACTATAGTGTAAGAGTACCTGATGCTCTCATCACGTTTTAGACCTTTAAGTTGCATTTCTAACTTTTTATGCTCCGAAAAGACTTTTCAGACTTAACAGAGTCCAAAAGTGCATTTTGTTGTCAAACACTTAGATTCTTTGATTTTCTGCATGTAATGCATCATAGAATACCAGACATTCAAGTTGTACTATAGTGTAAGAGTACCTGATGCTCTCATCACGTTTTAGACCTTTAAGTTGCATTTCTAACTTTTTATGCTCCGAAAAGACTTTTCAGACTTAACAGAGTCCAAAAGTGCATTTTGTTGTCAAACACTTAGATTCTTTGATTTTCTGCATGTAATGCATCATAGAATACCAGACATTCAAGTTGTACTATAGTGTAAGAGTACCTGATGCTCTCATCACGTTTTAGACCTTTAAGTTGCATTTCTAACTTTTTATGCTCCGAAAAGACTTTTCAGACTTAACAGAGTCCAAAAGTGCATTTTGTTGTCAAACACTTAGATTCTTTGATTTTCTGCATGTAATACATCATAGAATACCAGACATTCAAGTTGTATTATAGTGTAAGAGTACCTGATGCTCTCATCACGTTTTAGACCTTTAAGTTGCATTTCTAACTTTTTATGCTCCGAAAAGACTTTTCAGACTTAACAGAGTCCAAAAGTGCATTTTGTTGTCAAACACTTAGATTCTTTGATTTTCTGCATGTAATGCATCATAGAATACCAGACATTCAAGTTGTACTATAGTGTAAGAGTACCTGATGCTCTCATCACGTTTTAGACCTTTAAGTTGCATTTCTAACTTTTTATGCTCCGAAAAGACTTTTCAGCCTTAACAGAGTCCAAAAGTGCATTTTGTTGTCAAACACTTAGATTCTATGATTTCCTACATGTAATGCATCATAGAATACCAGACATTCAAGTTTCATTGTAATATAAGAGTATCTGATGCTCTCATTACGTTTTAGACCTTTAAGTTGCATCTCTAACTTTTTATGCTCCGAAAAGACTTTTCAGACTTAACAGAGTCCAAAAGTGCATTTTGTTGTCAAACACTTAGATTCTTTGATTTTCTGCATGTAATGCATCATAGAATACCAGACATTCAAGTTGTACTATAGTGTAAGAGTACCTGATGCTCTCATCACGTTTTAGACCTTTAAGTTGCATTTCTAACTTTTTATGCTCCGAAAAGACTTTTCAGACTTAACAGAGTCCAAAAGTGCATTTTGTTGTCAAACACTTAGTTTCTTTGATTTTCTGCATGTAATGCATCATAGAATACCAGACATTCAAGTTGTACTATAGTGTAAGAGTACCTGATGCTCTCATCACGTTTTAGACCTTTAAGTTGCATTTCTAACTTTTTATGCTCCGAAAAGACTTTTCAGACTTAACAGAGTCCAAAAGTGCATTTTGTTGTCAAACACTTAGATTCTTTGATTTTCTGCATGTAATGCATCATAGAATACCAGACATTCAAGTTGTACTATAGTGTAAGAGTACCTGATGCTCTCATCACGTTTTAGACCTTTAAGTTGCATTTCTAACTTTTTATGCTCCGAAAAGACTTTTCAGACTTAACAGAGTCCAAAAGTGCATTTTGTTGTCAAACACTTAGATTCTTTGATTTTCTGCATGTAATGCATCATAGAATACCAGACATTCAAGTTGTACTATAGTGTAAGAGTACCTGATGCTCTCATCACGTTTTAGACCTTTAAGTTGCATTTCTAACTTTTTATGCTCCGAAAAGACTTTTCAGACTTAACAGAGTCCAAAAGTGCATTTTGTTGTCAAACACTTAGTTTCTTTGATTTTCTGCATGTAATGCATCATAGAATACCAGACATTCAAGTTGTACTATAGTGTAAGAGTACCTGATGCTCTCATCACGTTTTAGACCTTTAAGTTGCATTTCTAACTTTTTATGCTCCGAAAAGACTTTTCAGACTTAACAGAGTCCAAAAGTGCATTTTGTTGTCAAACACTTAGATTCTTTGATTTTCTGCATGTAATGCATCATAGAATACCAGACATTCAAGTTGTACTATAGTGTAAGAGTACCTGATGCTCTCATCACGTTTTAGACCTTTAAGTTGCATTTCTAACTTTTTATGCTCCGAAAAGACTTTTCAGACTTAACAGAGTCCAAAAGTGCATTTTGTTGTCAAACACTTAGATTCTTTGATTTTCTGCATGTAATGCATCATAGAATACCAGACATTCAAGTTGTACTATAGTGTAAGAGTACCTGATGCTCTCATCACGTTTTAGACCTTTAAGTTGCATTTCTAACTTTTTATGCTCCGAAAAGACTTTTCAGACTTAACAGAGTCCAAAAGTGCATTTAGTTGTCAAACACTTAGATTCTTTGATTTGCTGCATGTAATGCATCATAGAATACCAGACATTCAAGTTTCATTGTAATATAAGAGTATCTGATGCTCTCATTACGTTTTACTGCTTTAAAGTGCATTTCTAACTTTTTATGCCCCGAAAACACTTTTCAGACTTAACAGAGTCCAAAAGTGCATTTTGTTGTCAAACACTTAGATTCTATGATTTCCTACATGTAATGCATCATAGAATACCAGACATTCAAGTTGTACTATAGTGTAAGAGTACCTGATGCTCTCATCACGTTTTAGACCTTTAAGTTGCATTTCTAACTTTTTATGCTCCGAAAAGACTTTTCAGACTTAACAGAGTCCAAAAGTGCATTTTGTTGTCAAACACTTAGATTATGTGATTTTCTGCATGTAATGCATCATAGAATACCAGACATTCAAGTTGTACTATAGTGTAAGAGTACCTGATGCTCTCATCACGTTTTAGTGCTTTAAGTTGCATTTCTAACTTTTTATGCTCCGAAAAGACTTTTCAGCCTCAACAGAGTCCAAAAGTGCATTTTGTTGTCAAACACTTAGATTCTATGATTTCCTACATGTAATGCATCATAGAATACCAGACATTCAAGTTGTACTATAGTGTAAGAGTACCTGATGCTCTCATCACGTTTTAGTGCTTTAAGTTGCATTTCTAACTTTTTATGCTCCGAAAAGACTTTTCAGCCTTAACAGAGTCCAAAAGTGCATTTTGTTGTCAAACACTTAGATTCTATTATTTCCTACATGTAATGCATCATAGAATACCAGACATTCAAGTTTCATTGTAATATAAGAGTATCTGATGCTCTCATTACGTTTTACTGCTCTAAAGTGCATTTCTAACTTTTTATGCCCCGAAAACACTTTTCAGACTTAACAGAGTCCAAAAGTGCATTTTGTTGTCAAACACTTAGATTCTATGATTTCCTACATGTAATGCATCATAGAATACCAGACATTCAAGTTGTACTATAGTGTAAGAGTACCTGATGCTCTCATCACGTTTTAGTGCTTTAAGTTGCATTTCTAACTTTTTATGCTCCGAAAAGACTTTTCAGCCTTAACAGAGTCCAAAAGTGCATTTTGTTGTCAAACACTTAGATTCTATTATTTCCTACATGTAATGCATCATAGAATACCAGACATTCAAGTTTCATTGTAATATAAGAGTATCTGATGCTCTCATTACGTTTTACTGCTTTAAAGTGCATTTCTAACTTTTTATGCCCCGAAAACACTTTTCAGACTTAACAGAGTCCAAAAGTGCATTTTGTTGTCAAACACTTAGATTCTATGATTTCCTACATGTAATGCATCATAGAATACCAGACATTCAAGTTGTACTATAGTGTAAGAGTACCTGATGCTCTCATCACGTTTTAGACCTTTAAGTTGCATTTCTAACTTTTTATGCTCCGAAAAGACTTTTCAGACTTAACAGAGTCCAAAAGTGCATTTTGTTGTCAAACACTTAGATTATGTGATTTTCTGCATGTAATGCATCATAGAATACCAGACATTCAAGTTGTACTATAGTGTAAGAGTACCTGATGCTCTCATCACGTTTTAGACCTTTAAGTTGCATTTCTAACTTTTTATGCTCCGAAAAGACTTTTCAGACTTAACAGAGTCCAAAAGTGCATTTTGTTGTCAAACACTTAGATTATGTGATTTTCTGCATGTAATGCATCATAGAATACCAGACATTCAAGTTGTACTATAGTGTAAGAGTACCTGATGCTCTCATCACGTTTTAGTGCTTTAAGTTGCATTTCTAACTTTTTATGCTCCGAAAAGACTTTTCAGACTCAACAGAGTCCAAAAGTGCATTTTGTTGTCAAACACTTAGATTCTTTGATTTTCTGCATGTAATTTATCATAGAATACCAGACATTCAAGTTGTACTATAGTGTAAGAGTACCTGATGCTCTCATCACGTTTTAGACCTTTAAGTTGCATTTCTAACTTTTTATGCTCCGAAAAGACTTTTCAGACTTAACAGAGTCCAAAAGTGCATTTTGTTGTCAAACACTTAGATTCTTTGATTTTCTGCATGTAATGCATCATAGAATACCAGACATTCAAGTTGTACTATAGTGTAAGAGTACCTGATGCTCTCATCACGTTTTAGACCTTTAAGTTGCATTTCTAACTTTTTATGCTCCGAAAAGACTTTTCAGACTTAACAGAGTCCAAAAGTGCATTTTGTTGTCAAACACTTAGATTCTTTGATTTTCTGCATGTAATGCATCATAGAATACCAGACATTCAAGTTGTACTATAGTGTAAGAGTACCTGATGCTCTCATCACGTTTTAGTGCTTTAAGTTGCATTTCTAACTTTTTATGCTCCGAAAAGACTTTTCAGCCTTAACAGAGTCCAAAAGTGCATTTTGTTGTCAAACACTTAGATTCTATTATTTCCTACATGCAATGCATCATAGAATACCAGACATTCAAGTTTCATTGTAATATAAGAGTATCTGATGCTCTCATTACGTTTTAGACCTTTAAGTTGCATCTCTAACTTTTTATGCTCCGAAAAGACTTTTCAGACTTAACAGAGTCCAAAAGTGCATTTTGTTGTCAAACACTTAGATTCTTTGATTTTCTGCATGTAATGCATCATAGAATACCAGACATTCAAGTTGTACTATAGTGTAAGAGTACCTGATGCTCTCATCACGTTTTAGACCTTTAAGTTGCATTTCTAACTTTTTATGCTCCGAAAAGACTTTTCAGACTTAACAGAGTCCAAAAGTGCATTTTGTTGTCAAACACTTAGTTTCTTTGATTTTCTGCATGTAATGCATCATAGAATACCAGACATTCAAGTTGTACTATAGTGTAAGAGTACCTGATGCTCTCATCACGTTTTAGACCTTTAAGTTGCATTTCTAACTTTTTATGCTCCGAAAAGACTTTTCAGACTTAACAGAGTCCAAAAGTGCATTTTGTTGTCAAACACTTAGTTTCTTTGATTTTCTGCATGTAATGCATCATAGAATACCAGACATTCAAGTTGTACTATAGTGTAAGAGTACCTGATGCTCTCATCACGTTTTAGACCTTTAAGTTGCATTTCTAACTTTTTATGCTCCGAAAAGACTTTTCAGACTTAACAGAGTCCAAAAGTGCATTTTGTTGTCAAACACTTAGATTCTTTGATTTTCTGCATGTAATGCATCATAGAATACCAGACATTCAAGTTGTACTATAGTGTAAGAGTACCTGATGCTCTCATCACGTTTTAGACCTTTAAGTTGCATTTCTAACTTTTTATGCTCCGAAAAGACTTTTCAGACTTAACAGAGTCCAAAAGTGCATTTTGTTGTCAAACACTTAGATTCTTTGATTTTCTGCATGTAATGCATCATAGAATACCAGACATTCAAGTTGTACTATAGTGTAAGAGTACCTGATGCTCTCATCACGTTTTAGACCTTTAAGTTGCATTTCTAACTTTTTATGCTCCGAAAAGACTTTTCAGACTTAACAGAGTCCAAAAGTGCATTTTGTTGTCAAACACTTAGATTCTTTGATTTGCTGCATGTAATGCATCATAGAATACCAGACATTCAAGTTTCATTGTAATATAAGAGTATCTGATGCTCTCATTACGTTTTACTGCTTTAAAGTGCATTTCTAACTTTTTATGCCCCGAAAACACTTTTCAGACTTAACAGAGTCCAAAAGTGCATTTTGTTGTCAAACACTTAGATTATGTGATTTTCTGCATGTAATGCATCATAGAATACCAGACATTCAAGTTGTACTATAGTGTAAGAGTACCTGATGCTCTCATCACGTTTTAGACCTTTAAGTTGCATTTCTAACTTTTTATGCTCCGAAAAGACTTTTCAGACTTAACAGAGTCCAAAAGTGCATTTTGTTGTCAAACACTTAGATTATGTGATTTTCTGCATGTAATGCATCATAGAATACCAGACATTCAAGTTGTACTATAGTGTAAGAGTACCTGATGCTCTCATCACGTTTTAGTGCTTTAAGTTGCATTTCTAACTTTTTATGCTCCGAAAAGACTTTTCAGCCTCAACAGAGTCCAAAAGTGCATTTTGTTGTCAAACACTTAGATTCTTTGATTTTCTGCATGTAATTTATCATAGAATACCAGACATTCAAGTTGTACTATAGTGTAAGAGTACCTGATGCTCTCATCACGTTTTAGACCTTTAAGTTGCATTTCTAACTTTTTATGCTCCGAAAAGACTTTTCAGACTTAACAGAGTCCAAAAGTGCATTTTGTTGTCAAACACTTAGATTCTTTGATTTTCTGCATGTAATGCATCATAGAATACCAGACATTCAAGTTGTACTATAGTGTAAGAGTACCTGATGCTCTCATCACGTTTTAGACCTTTAAGTTGCATTTCTAACTTTTTATGCTCCGAAAAGACTTTTCAGACTTAACAGAGTCCAAAAGTGCATTTTGTTGTCAAACACTTAGATTCTTTGATTTTCTGCATGTAATGCATCATAGAATACCAGACATTCAAGTTGTACTATAGTGTAAGAGTACCTGATGCTCTCATCACGTTTTAGTGCTTTAAGTTGCATTTCTAACTTTTTATGCTCCGAAAAGACTTTTCAGCCTTAACAGAGTCCAAAAGTGCATTTTGTTGTCAAACACTTAGATTCTATTATTTCCTACATGTAATGCATCATAGAATACCAGACATTCAAGTTTCATTGTAATATAAGAGTATCTGATGCTCTCATTACGTTTTAGACCTTTAAGTTGCATCTCTAACTTTTTATGCTCCGAAAAGACTTTTCAGACTTAACAGAGTCCAAAAGTGCATTTTGTTGTCAAACACTTAGATTCTTTGATTTTCTGCATGTAATGCATCATAGAATACCAGACATTCAAGTTGTACTATAGTGTAAGAGTACCTGATGCTCTCATCACGTTTTAGACCTTTAAGTTGCATTTCTAACTTTTTATGCTCCGAAAAGACTTTTCAGACTTAACAGAGTCCAAAAGTGCATTTTGTTGTCAAACACTTAGTTTCTTTGATTTTCTGCATGTAATGCATCATAGAATACCAGACATTCAAGTTGTACTATAGTGTAAGAGTACCTGATGCTCTCATCACGTTTTAGACCTTTAAGTTGCATTTCTAACTTTTTATGCTCCGAAAAGACTTTTCAGACTTAACAGAGTCCAAAAGTGCATTTTGTTGTCAAACACTTAGTTTCTTTGATTTTCTGCATGTAATGCATCATAGAATACCAGACATTCAAGTTGTACTATAGTGTAAGAGTACCTGATGCTCTCATCACGTTTTAGACCTTTAAGTTGCATTTCTAACTTTTTATGCTCCGAAAAGACTTTTCAGACTTAACAGAGTCCAAAAGTGCATTTTGTTGTCAAACACTTAGATTCTTTGATTTTCTGCATGTAATGCATCATAGAATACCAGACATTCAAGTTGTACTATAGTGTAAGAGTACCTGATGCTCTCATCACGTTTTAGACCTTTAAGTTGCATTTCTAACTTTTTATGCTCCGAAAAGACTTTTCAGACTTAACAGAGTCCAAAAGTGCATTTTGTTGTCAAACACTTAGATTCTTTGATTTTCTGCATGTAATGCATCATAGAATACCAGACATTCAAGTTGTACTATAGTGTAAGAGTACCTGATGCTCTCATCACGTTTTAGTGCTTTAAGTTGCATTTCTAACTTTTTATGCTCCGAAAAGACTTTTCAGCCTTAACAGAGTCCAAAAGTGCATTTTGTTGTCAAACACTTAGATTCTATTATTTCCTACATGTAATGCATCATAGAATACCAGACATTCAAGTTTCATTGTAATATAAGAGTATCTGATGCTCTCATTACGTTTTACTGCTCTAAAGTGCATTTCTAACTTTTTATGCCCCGAAAACACTTTTCAGACTTAACAGAGTCCAAAAGTGCATTTTGTTGTCAAACACTTAGATTCTATGATTTCCTACATGTAATGCATCATAGAATACCAGACATTCAAGTTGTACTATAGTGTAAGAGTACCTGATGCTCTCATCACGTTTTAGTGCTTTAAGTTGCATTTCTAACTTTTTATGCTCCGAAAAGACTTTTCAGCCTTAACAGAGTCCAAAAGTGCATTTTGTTGTCAAACACTTAGATTCTATTATTTCCTACATGTAATGCATCATAGAATACCAGACATTCAAGTTTCATTGTAATATAAGAGTATCTGATGCTCTCATTACGTTTTACTGCTTTAAAGTGCATTTCTAACTTTTTATGCCCCGAAAACACTTTTCAGACTTAACAGAGTCCAAAAGTGCATTTTGTTGTCAAACACTTAGATTCTATGATTTCCTACATGTAATGCATCATAGAATACCAGACATTCAAGTTGTACTATAGTGTAAGAGTACCTGATGCTCTCATCACGTTTTAGACCTTTAAGTTGCATTTCTAACTTTTTATGCTCCGAAAAGACTTTTCAGACTTAACAGAGTCCAAAAGTGCATTTTGTTGTCAAACACTTAGATTATGTGATTTTCTGCATGTAATGCATCATAGAATACCAGACATTCAAGTTGTACTATAGTGTAAGAGTACCTGATGCTCTCATCACGTTTTAGACCTTTAAGTTGCATTTCTAACTTTTTATGCTCCGAAAAGACTTTTCAGACTTAACAGAGTCCAAAAGTGCATTTTGTTGTCAAACACTTAGATTATGTGATTTTCTGCATGTAATGCATCATAGAATACCAGACATTCAAGTTGTACTATAGTGTAAGAGTACCTGATGCTCTCATCACGTTTTAGTGCTTTAAGTTGCATTTCTAACTTTTTATGCTCCGAAAAGACTTTTCAGCCTCAACAGAGTCCAAAAGTGCATTTTGTTGTCAAACACTTAGATTCTTTGATTTTCTGCATGTAATTTATCATAGAATACCAGACATTCAAGTTGTACTATAGTGTAAGAGTACCTGATGCTCTCATCACGTTTTAGACCTTTAAGTTGCATTTCTAACTTTTTATGCTCCGAAAAGACTTTTCAGACTTAACAGAGTCCAAAAGTGCATTTTGTTGTCAAACACTTAGATTCTTTGATTTTCTGCATGTAATGCATCATAGAATACCAGACATTCAAGTTGTACTATAGTGTAAGAGTACCTGATGCTCTCATCACGTTTTAGACCTTTAAGTTGCATTTCTAACTTTTTATGCTCCGAAAAGACTTTTCAGACTTAACAGAGTCCAAAAGTGCATTTTGTTGTCAAACACTTAGATTCTTTGATTTTCTGCATGTAATGCATCATAGAATACCAGACATTCAAGTTGTACTATAGTGTAAGAGTACCTGATGCTCTCATCACGTTTTAGTGCTTTAAGTTGCATTTCTAACTTTTTATGCTCCGAAAAGACTTTTCAGCCTTAACAGAGTCCAAAAGTGCATTTTGTTGTCAAACACTTAGATTCTATTATTTCCTACATGCAATGCATCATAGAATACCAGACATTCAAGTTTCATTGTAATATAAGAGTATCTGATGCTCTCATTACGTTTTAGACCTTTAAGTTGCATCTCTAACTTTTTATGCTCCGAAAAGACTTTTCAGACTTAACAGAGTCCAAAAGTGCATTTTGTTGTCAAACACTTAGATTCTTTGATTTTCTGCATGTAATGCATCATAGAATACCAGACATTCAAGTTGTACTATAGTGTAAGAGTACCTGATGCTCTCATCACGTTTTAGACCTTTAAGTTGCATTTCTAACTTTTTATGCTCCGAAAAGACTTTTCAGACTTAACAGAGTCCAAAAGTGCATTTTGTTGTCAAACACTTAGTTTCTTTGATTTTCTGCATGTAATGCATCATAGAATACCAGACATTCAAGTTGTACTATAGTGTAAGAGTACCTGATGCTCTCATCACGTTTTAGACCTTTAAGTTGCATTTCTAACTTTTTATGCTCCGAAAAGACTTTTCAGACTTAACAGAGTCCAAAAGTGCATTTTGTTGTCAAACACTTAGTTTCTTTGATTTTCTGCATGTAATGCATCATAGAATACCAGACATTCAAGTTGTACTATAGTGTAAGAGTACCTGATGCTCTCATCACGTTTTAGACCTTTAAGTTGCATTTCTAACTTTTTATGCTCCGAAAAGACTTTTCAGACTTAACAGAGTCCAAAAGTGCATTTTGTTGTCAAACACTTAGATTCTTTGATTTTCTGCATGTAATGCATCATAGAATACCAGACATTCAAGTTGTACTATAGTGTAAGAGTACCTGATGCTCTCATCACGTTTTAGACCTTTAAGTTGCATTTCTAACTTTTTATGCTCCGAAAAGACTTTTCAGACTTAACAGAGTCCAAAAGTGCATTTTGTTGTCAAACACTTAGATTCTTTGATTTTCTGCATGTAATGCATCATAGAATACCAGACATTCAAGTTGTACTATAGTGTAAGAGTACCTGATGCTCTCATCACGTTTTAGACCTTTAAGTTGCATTTCTAACTTTTTATGCTCCGAAAAGACTTTTCAGACTTAACAGAGTCCAAAAGTGCATTTTGTTGTCAAACACTTAGATTCTTTGATTTGCTGCATGTAATGCATCATAGAATACCAGACATTCAAGTTTCATTGTAATATAAGAGTATCTGATGCTCTCATTACGTTTTACTGCTTTAAAGTGCATTTCTAACTTTTTATGCCCCGAAAACACTTTTCAGACTTAACAGAGTCCAAAAGTGCATTTTGTTGTCAAACACTTAGATTATGTGATTTTCTGCATGTAATGCATCATAGAATACCAGACATTCAAGTTGTACTATAGTGTAAGAGTACCTGATGCTCTCATCACGTTTTAGACCTTTAAGTTGCATTTCTAACTTTTTATGCTCCGAAAAGACTTTTCAGACTTAACAGAGTCCAAAAGTGCATTTTGTTGTCAAACACTTAGATTATGTGATTTTCTGCATGTAATGCATCATAGAATACCAGACATTCAAGTTGTACTATAGTGTAAGAGTACCTGATGCTCTCATCACGTTTTAGTGCTTTAAGTTGCATTTCTAACTTTTTATGCTCCGAAAAGACTTTTCAGCCTCAACAGAGTCCAAAAGTGCATTTTGTTGTCAAACACTTAGATTCTTTGATTTTCTGCATGTAATTTATCATAGAATACCAGACATTCAAGTTGTACTATAGTGTAAGAGTACCTGATGCTCTCATCACGTTTTAGACCTTTAAGTTGCATTTCTAACTTTTTATGCTCCGAAAAGACTTTTCAGACTTAACAGAGTCCAAAAGTGCATTTTGTTGTCAAACACTTAGATTCTTTGATTTTCTGCATGTAATGCATCATAGAATACCAGACATTCAAGTTGTACTATAGTGTAAGAGTACCTGATGCTCTCATCACGTTTTAGACCTTTAAGTTGCATTTCTAACTTTTTATGCTCCGAAAAGACTTTTCAGACTTAACAGAGTCCAAAAGTGCATTTTGTTGTCAAACACTTAGATTCTTTGATTTTCTGCATGTAATGCATCATAGAATACCAGACATTCAAGTTGTACTATAGTGTAAGAGTACCTGATGCTCTCATCACGTTTTAGTGCTTTAAGTTGCATTTCTAACTTTTTATGCTCCGAAAAGACTTTTCAGCCTTAACAGAGTCCAAAAGTGCATTTTGTTGTCAAACACTTAGATTCTATTATTTCCTACATGTAATGCATCATAGAATACCAGACATTCAAGTTTCATTGTAATATAAGAGTATCTGATGCTCTCATTACGTTTTAGACCTTTAAGTTGCATCTCTAACTTTTTATGCTCCGAAAAGACTTTTCAGACTTAACAGAGTCCAAAAGTGCATTTTGTTGTCAAACACTTAGATTCTTTGATTTTCTGCATGTAATGCATCATAGAATACCAGACATTCAAGTTGTACTATAGTGTAAGAGTACCTGATGCTCTCATCACGTTTTAGACCTTTAAGTTGCATTTCTAACTTTTTATGCTCCGAAAAGACTTTTCAGACTTAACAGAGTCCAAAAGTGCATTTTGTTGTCAAACACTTAGTTTCTTTGATTTTCTGCATGTAATGCATCATAGAATACCAGACATTCAAGTTGTACTATAGTGTAAGAGTACCTGATGCTCTCATCACGTTTTAGACCTTTAAGTTGCATTTCTAACTTTTTATGCTCCGAAAAGACTTTTCAGACTTAACAGAGTCCAAAAGTGCATTTTGTTGTCAAACACTTAGTTTCTTTGATTTTCTGCATGTAATGCATCATAGAATACCAGACATTCAAGTTGTACTATAGTGTAAGAGTACCTGATGCTCTCATCACGTTTTAGACCTTTAAGTTGCATTTCTAACTTTTTATGCTCCGAAAAGACTTTTCAGACTTAACAGAGTCCAAAAGTGCATTTTGTTGTCAAACACTTAGATTCTTTGATTTTCTGCATGTAATGCATCATAGAATACCAGACATTCAAGTTGTACTATAGTGTAAGAGTACCTGATGCTCTCATCACGTTTTAGACCTTTAAGTTGCATTTCTAACTTTTTATGCTCCGAAAAGACTTTTCAGACTTAACAGAGTCCAAAAGTGCATTTTGTTGTCAAACACTTAGATTCTTTGATTTTCTGCATGTAATGCATCATAGAATACCAGACATTCAAGTTGTACTATAGTGTAAGAGTACCTGATGCTCTCATCACGTTTTAGACCTTTAAGTTGCATTTCTAACTTTTTATGCTCCGAAAAGACTTTTCAGACTTAACAGAGTCCAAAAGTGCATTTTGTTGTCAAACACTTAGATTCTTTGATTTTCTGCATGTAATGCATCATAGAATACCAGACATTCAAGTTTCATTGTAATATAAGAGTATCTGATGCTCTCATTACGTTTTACTGCTTTAAAGTGCATTTCTAACTTTTTATGCCCCGAAAACACTTTTCAGACTTAACAGAGTCCAAAAGTGCATTTTGTTGTCAAACACTTAGATTATGTGATTTTCTGCATGTAATGCATCATAGAATACCAGACATTCAAGTTGTACTATAGTGTAAGAGTACCTGATGCTCTCATCACGTTTTAGACCTTTAAGTTGCATTTCTAACTTTTTATGCTCCGAAAAGACTTTTCAGACTTAACAGAGTCCAAAAGTGCATTTTGTTGTCAAACACTTAGATTATGTGATTTTCTGCATGTAATGCATCATAGAATACCAGACATTCAAGTTGTACTATAGTGTAAGAGTACCTGATGCTCTCATCACGTTTTAGTGCTTTAAGTTGCATTTCTAACTTTTTATGCTCCGAAAAGACTTTTCAGCCTCAACAGAGTCCAAAAGTGCATTTTGTTGTCAAACACTTAGATTCTTTGATTTTCTGCATGTAATTTATCATAGAATACCAGACATTCAAGTTGTACTATAGTGTAAGAGTACCTGATGCTCTCATCACGTTTTAGACCTTTAAGTTGCATTTCTAACTTTTTATGCTCCGAAAAGACTTTTCAGACTTAACAGAGTCCAAAAGTGCATTTTGTTGTCAAACACTTAGATTCTTTGATTTTCTGCATGTAATGCATCATAGAATACCAGACATTCAAGTTGTACTATAGTGTAAGAGTACCTGATGCTCTCATCACGTTTTAGACCTTTAAGTTGCATTTCTAACTTTTTATGCTCCGAAAAGACTTTTCAGACTTAACAGAGTCCAAAAGTGCATTTTGTTGTCAAACACTTAGATTCTTTGATTTTCTGCATGTAATGCATCATAGAATACCAGACATTCAAGTTGTACTATAGTGTAAGAGTACCTGATGCTCTCATCACGTTTTAGTGCTTTAAGTTGCATTTCTAACTTTTTATGCTCCGAAAAGACTTTTCAGCCTTAACAGAGTCCAAAAGTGCATTTTGTTGTCAAACACTTAGATTCTATTATTTCCTACATGTAATGCATCATAGAATACCAGACATTCAAGTTTCATTGTAATATAAGAGTATCTGATGCTCTCATTACGTTTTAGACCTTTAAGTTGCATCTCTAACTTTTTATGCTCCGAAAAGACTTTTCAGACTTAACAGAGTCCAAAAGTGCATTTTGTTGTCAAACACTTAGATTCTTTGATTTTCTGCATGTAATGCATCATAGAATACCAGACATTCAAGTTGTACTATAGTGTAAGAGTACCTGATGCTCTCATCACGTTTTAGACCTTTAAGTTGCATTTCTAACTTTTTATGCTCCGAAAAGACTTTTCAGACTTAACAGAGTCCAAAAGTGCATTTTGTTGTCAAACACTTAGTTTCTTTGATTTTCTGCATGTAATGCATCATAGAATACCAGACATTCAAGTTGTACTATAGTGTAAGAGTACCTGATGCTCTCATCACGTTTTAGACCTTTAAGTTGCATTTCTAACTTTTTATGCTCCGAAAAGACTTTTCAGACTTAACAGAGTCCAAAAGTGCATTTTGTTGTCAAACACTTAGTTTCTTTGATTTTCTGCATGTAATGCATCATAGAATACCAGACATTCAAGTTGTACTATAGTGTAAGAGTACCTGATGCTCTCATCACGTTTTAGACCTTTAAGTTGCATTTCTAACTTTTTATGCTCCGAAAAGACTTTTCAGACTTAACAGAGTCCAAAAGTGCATTTTGTTGTCAAACACTTAGATTCTTTGATTTTCTGCATGTAATGCATCATAGAATACCAGACATTCAAGTTGTACTATAGTGTAAGAGTACCTGATGCTCTCATCACGTTTTAGACCTTTAAGTTGCATTTCTAACTTTTTATGCTCCGAAAAGACTTTTCAGACTTAACAGAGTCCAAAAGTGCATTTTGTTGTCAAACACTTAGATTCTTTGATTTTCTGCATGTAATGCATCATAGAATACCAGACATTCAAGTTGTACTATAGTGTAAGAGTACCTGATGCTCTCATCACGTTTTAGACCTTTAAGTTGCATTTCTAACTTTTTATGCTCCGAAAAGACTTTTCAGACTTAACAGAGTCCAAAAGTGCATTTTGTTGTCAAACACTTAGTTTCTTTGATTTTCTGCATGTAATGCATCATAGAATACCAGACATTCAAGTTGTACTATAGTGTAAGAGTACCTGATGCTCTCATCACGTTTTAGACCTTTAAGTTGCATTTCTAACTTTTTATGCTCCGAAAAGACTTTTCAGACTTAACAGAGTCCAAAAGTGCATTTTGTTGTCAAACACTTAGATTCTTTGATTTTCTGCATGTAATGCATCATAGAATACCAGACATTCAAGTTGTACTATAGTGTAAGAGTACCTGATGCTCTCATCACGTTTTAGACCTTTAAGTTGCATTTCTAACTTTTTATGCTCCGAAAAGACTTTTCAGACTTAACAGAGTCCAAAAGTGCATTTTGTTGTCAAACACTTAGATTCTTTGATTTTCTGCATGTAATGCATCATAGAATACCAGACATTCAAGTTGTACTATAGTGTAAGAGTACCTGATGCTCTCATCACGTTTTAGACCTTTAAGTTGCATTTCTAACTTTTTATGCTCCGAAAAGACTTTTCAGACTTAACAGAGTCCAAAAGTGCATTTTGTTGTCAAACACTTAGATTCTTTGATTTGCTGCATGTAATGCATCATAGAATACCAGACATTCAAGTTTCATTGTAATATAAGAGTATCTGATGCTCTCATTACGTTTTACTGCTTTAAAGTGCATTTCTAACTTTTTATGCCCCGAAAACACTTTTCAGACTTAACAGAGTCCAAAAGTGCATTTTGTTGTCAAACACTTAGATTCTATGATTTCCTACATGTAATGCATCATAGAATACCAGACATTCAAGTTGTACTATAGTGTAAGAGTACCTGATGCTCTCATCACGTTTTAGACCTTTAAGTTGCATTTCTAACTTTTTATGCTCCGAAAAGACTTTTCAGACTTAACAGAGTCCAAAAGTGCATTTTGTTGTCAAACACTTAGATTATGTGATTTTCTGCATGTAATGCATCATAGAATACCAGACATTCAAGTTGTACTATAGTGTAAGAGTACCTGATGCTCTCATCACGTTTTAGTGCTTTAAGTTGCATTTCTAACTTTTTATGCTCCGAAAAGACTTTTCAGCCTCAACAGAGTCCAAAAGTGCATTTTGTTGTCAAACACTTAGATTCTTTGATTTTCTGCATGTAATTTATCATAGAATACCAGACATTCAAGTTGTTTATAGTGTAAGAGTACCTGAATGCTCTCATCACGTTTTAGACCTTTAAGTTGCATTTCTAACTTTTTATGCTCCGAAAAGACTTTTCAGACTTAACAGAGTCCAAAAGTGCATTTTGTTGTCAAACACTTAGATTCTTTGATTTTCTGCATGTAATGCATCATAGAATACCAGACATTCAAGTTGTACTATAGTGTAAGAGTACCTGATGCTCTCATCACGTTTTAGACCTTTAAGTTGCATTTCTAACTTTTTATGCTCCGAAAAGACTTTTCAGACTTAACAGAGTCCAAAAGTGCATTTTGTTGTCAAACACTTAGATTCTTTGATTTTCTGCATGTAATTTATCATAGAATACCAGACATTCAAGTTGTATTATAGTGTAAGAGTACCTGATGCTCTCATCACGTTTTAGACCTTTAAGTTGCATTTCTAACTTTTTATGCTCCGAAAAGACTTTTCAGACTTAACAGAGTCCAAAAGTGCATTTTGTTGTCAAACACTTAGATTCTTTGATTTGCTGCATGTAATGCATCATAGAATACCAGACATTCAAGTTTCATTGTAATATAAGAGTATCTGATGCTCTCATTACGTTTTACTGCTTTAAAGTGCATTTCTAACTTTTTATGCCCCGAAAACACTTTTCAGACTTAACAGAGTCCAAAAGTGCATTTTGTTGTCAAACACTTAGATTCTATGATTTCCTACATGTAATGCATCATAGAATACCAGACATTCAAGTTGTACTATAGTGTAAGAGTACCTGATGCTCTCATCACGTTTTAGACCTTTAAGTTGCATTTCTAACTTTTTATGCTCCGAAAAGACTTTTCAGACTTAACAGAGTCCAAAAGTGCATTTTGTTGTCAAACACTTAGATTATGTGATTTTTCTGCATGTAATGCATCATAGAATACCAGACATTCAAGTTGTACTATAGTGTAAGAGTACCTGATGCTCTCATCACGTTTTAGTGCTTTAAGTTGCATTTCTAACTTTTTATGCTCCGAAAAGACTTTTCAGCCTCAACAGAGTCCAAAAGTGCATTTTGTTGTCAAACACTTAGATTCTTTGATTTTCTGCATGTAATTTATCATAGAATACCAGACATTCAAGTTGTATTATAGTGTAAGAGTACCTGATGCTCTCATCACGTTTTAGACCTTTAAGTTGCATTTCTAACTTTTTATGCTCCGAAAAGACTTTTCAGACTTAACAGAGTCCAAAAGTGCATTTTGTTGTCAAACACTTAGATTCTTTGATTTTCTGCATGTAATGCATCATAGAATACCAGACATTCAAGTTGTACTATAGTGTAAGAGTAACCTGATGCTCTCATCACGTTTTAGACCTTTAAGTTGCATTTCTAACTTTTTATGCTCCGAAAAGACTTTTCAGACTTAACAGAGTCCAAAAGTGCATTTTGTTGTCAAACACTTAGATTCTATGATTTCCTACATGTAATGCATCATAGAATACCAGACATTCAAGTTGTACTATAGTGTAAGAGTACCTGATGCTCTCATCACGTTTTAGACCTTTAAGTTGCATTTCTAACTTTTTATGCTCCGAAAAGACTTTTCAGACTTAACAGAGTCCAAAAGTGCATTTTGTTGTCAAACACTTAGATTCTTTGATTTTCTGCATGTAATGCATCATAGAATACCAGACATTCAAGTTGTACTATAGTGTAAGAGTACCTGATGCTCTCATCACGTTTTAGACCTTTAAGTTGCATTTCTAACTTTTTATGCTCCGAAAAGACTTTTCAGACTTAACATGAGTCCAAAAGTGCATTTTTGTTGTCAAACACTTAGATTCTTTGATTTTCTGCATGTAATTTATCATAGAAATACCAGACATTCAAGTTGTATTATAGTGTAAGAGTACCTGATGCTCTCATCACGTTTTAGACCTTTAAGTTGCATTTCTAACTTTTTATGCTCCGAAAAGACTTTTCAGACTTAACAGAGTCCAAAAGTGCATTTTGTTGTCAAACACTTAGATTCTTTGATTTTCTGCATGTAATGCATCATAGAATACCAGACATTCAAGTTGTACTATAGTGTAAGAGTACCTGATGCTCTCATCACGTTTTAGACCTTTAAGTTGCATTTCTAACTTTTTATGCTCCGAAAAGACTTTCAGACTTAACAGAGTCCAAAAAGTGCATTTTGTTGTCAAACACTTAGATTCTATGATTTCCTACATGTAATGCATCATAGAATACCAGACATTCAAGTTGTACTATAGTGTAAGAGTACCTGATGCTCTCATCACGTTTTAGACCTTTAAGTTGCATTTCTAACTTTTTATGCTCCGAAAAGACTTTTCAGACTTAACAGAGTCCAAAAGTGCATTTTGTTGTCAAACACTTAGATTCTTTGATTTTCTGCATGTAATGCATCATAGAATACCAGACATTCAAGTTGTACTATAGTGTAAGAAGTACCTGATGCTCTCATCACGTTTTAGACCTTTAAGTTGCATTTCTAACTTTTTATGCTCCGAAAAGACTTTTCAGACTTAACAGAGTCCAAAAGTGCCATTTTGTTGTCAAACCACTTAGATTCTTTGATTTTCTGCATGTAATTTATCATAGAATACCAACATTCAAGTTGTATTATAGTGTAAGAGTACCTGATGCTCTCATCACGTTTTAGACCTTTAAGTTGCATTTCTAACTTTTTATGCTCCGAAAAGACTTTTCAGACTTAACAGAGTCCAAAAGTGCATTTTGTTGTCAAACACTTAGATTCTTTGATTTGCTGCATGTAATGCATCATAGAATACCAGACATTCAAGTTTCATTGTAATATAAGAGTATCTGATGCTCTCATTACGTTTTACTGCTTTAAAGTGCATTTCTAACTTTTTATGCCCCGAAAACACTTTTCAGACTTAACAGAGTCCAAAAGTGCATTTTGTTGTCAAACACTTAGATTCTATGATTTCCTACATGTAATGCATCATAGAATACCAGACATTCAAGTTGTACTATAGTGTAAGAGTACCTGATGCTCTCATCACGTTTTAGACCTTTAAGTTGCATTTCTAACTTTTTATGCTCCGAAAAGACTTTTCAGACTTAACAGAGTCCAAAAGTGCATTTTGTTGTCAAACACTTAGATTATGTGATTTTCTGCATGTAATGCATCATAGAATACCAGACATTCAAGTTGTACTATAGTGTAAGAGTACCTGATGCTCTCATCACGTTTTAGTGCTTTAAGTTGCATTTCTAACTTTTTATGCTCCGAAAAGACTTTTCAGCCTCAACAGAGTCCAAAAGTGCATTTTGTTGTCAAACACTTAGATTCTTTGATTTTCTGCATGTAATTTATCATAGAATACCAGACATTCAAGTTGTATTATAGTGTAAGAGTACCTGATGCTCTCATCACGTTTTAGACCTTTAAGTTGCATTTCTAACTTTTTATGCTCCGAAAAGACTTTTCAGACTTAACAGAGTCCAAAAGTGCATTTTGTTGTCAAACACTTAGATTCTTTGATTTTCTGCATGTAATGCATCATAGAATACCAGACATTCAAGTTGTACTATAGTGTAAGAGTACCTGATGCTCTCATCACGTTTTAGACCTTTAAGTTGCATTTCTAACTTTTTATGCTCCGAAAAGACTTTTCAGACTTAACAGAGTCCAAAAGTGCATTTTGTTGTCAAAACACTTAGATTCTATGATTTCCTACATGTAATGCATCATAGAATACCAGACATTCAAGTTGTACTATAGTGTAAGAGTACCTGATGCTCTCATCACGTTTTAGACCTTTAAGTTGCATTTCTAACTTTTTATGCTCCGAAAAGACTTTTCAGACTTAACAGAGTCCAAAAGTGCATTTTGTTGTCAAACACTTAGATTCTTTGATTTTCTGCATGTAATGCATCATAGAATACCAGACATTCAAGTTGTACTATAGTGTAAGAGTACCTGATGCTCTCATCACGTTTTAGACCTTTAAGTTGCATTTCTAACTTTTTATGCTCCGAAAAGACTTTTCAGACTTAACAGAGTCCAAAAGTGCATTTTGTTGTCAAACACTTAGATTCTTTGATTTTCTGCATGTAATGCATCATAGAATACCAGACATTCAAGTTGTACTATAGTGTAAGAGTACCTGATGCTCTCATCACGTTTTAGTGCTTTAAGTTGCATTTCTAACTTTTTATGCTCCGAAAAGACTTTTCAGCCTTAACAGAGTCCAAAAGTGCATTTTGTTGTCAAACACTTAGATTCTATTATTTCCTACATGTAATGCATCATAGAATACCAGACATTCAAGTTTCATTGTAATATAAGAGTATCTGATGCTCTCATTACGTTTTACTGCTTTAAAGTGCATTTCTAACTTTTTATGCCCCGAAAACACTTTTCAGACTTAACAGAGTCCAAAAGTGCATTTTGTTGTCAAACACTTAGATTCTATGATTTCCTACATGTAATGCATCATAGAATACCAGACATTCAAGTTGTACTATAGTGTAAGAGTACCTGATGCTCTCATCACGTTTTAGACCTTTAAGTTGCATTTCTAACTTTTTATGCTCCGAAAAGACTTTTCAGACTTAACAGAGTCCAAAAGTGCATTTTGTTGTCAAACACTTAGATTCTTTGATTTGCTGCATGTAATGCATCATAGAATACCAGACATTCAAGTTTCATTGTAATATAAGAGTATCTGATGCTCTCATTACGTTTTACTGCTTTAAAGTGCATTTCTAACTTTTTATGCCCCGAAAACACTTTTCAGACTTAACAGAGTCCAAAAGTGCATTTTGTTGTCAAACACTTAGATTCTATGATTTCCTACATGTAATGCATCATAGAATACCAGACATTCAAGTTGTACTATAGTGTAAGAGTACCTGATGCTCTCATCACGTTTTAGACCTTTAAGTTGCATTTCTAACTTTTTAT
This sequence comes from Taurulus bubalis, assembly GCF_910589615.1. Lineage (NCBI taxonomy): Eukaryota > Metazoa > Chordata > Actinopteri > Perciformes > Cottidae > Taurulus > Taurulus bubalis. Next base: position 19,234,587 of record NC_136606.1, on the reverse strand, counting down.
GCTCCGAAAAGACTTTTCAGCCTTAACAGAGTCCAAAAGTGCATTTTGTTGTCAAACACTTAGATTCTATTATTTCCTACATGTAATGCATCATAGAATACCAGACATTCAAATTTCATTGTAATATAAGAGTATCTGATGCTCTCATTACGTTTTACTGCTTTAAAGTGCATTTCTAACTTTTTATGCCCCGAAAACACTTTTCAGACTTAACAGAGTCCAAAAGTGCATTTTGTTGTCAAACACTTAGATTCTATGATTTCCTACATGTAATGCATCATAGAATACCAGACATTCAAGTTGTACTATAGTGTAAGAGTACCTGATGCTCTCATCACGTTTTAGACCTTTAAGTTGCATTTCTAACTTTTTATGCTCCGAAAAGACTTTTCAGACTTAACAGAGTCCAAAAGTGCATTTTGTTGTCAAACACTTAGATTCTTTGATTTGCTGCATGTAATGCATCATAGAATACCAGACATTCAAGTTTCATTGTAATATAAGAGTATCTGATGCTCTCATTACGTTTTACTGCTTTAAAGTGCATTTCTAACTTTTTATGCCCCGAAAACACTTTTCAGACTTAACAGAGTCCAAAAGTGCATTTTGTTGTCAAACACTTAGATTCTATGATTTCCTACATGTAATGCATCATAGAATACCAGACATTCAAGTTGTACTATAGTGTAAGAGTACCTGATGCTCTCATCACGTTTTAGACCTTTAAGTTGCATTTCTAACTTTTTATGCTCCGAAAAGACTTTTCAGACTTAACAGAGTCCAAAAGTGCATTTTGTTGTCAAACACTTAGATTATGTGATTTTCTGCATGTAATGCATCATAGAATACCAGACATTCAAGTTGTACTATAGTGTAAGAGTACCTGATGCTCTCATCACGTTTTAGTGCTTTAAGTTGCATTTCTAACTTTTTATGCTCCGAAAAGACTTTTCAGCCTCAACAGAGTCCAAAAGTGCATTTTGTTGTCAAACACTTAGATTCTTTGATTTTCTGCATGTAATTTATCATAGAATACCAGACATTCAAGTTGTATTATAGTGTAAGAGTACCTGATGCTCTCATCACGTTTTAGACCTTTAAGTTGCATTTCTAACTTTTTATGCTCCGAAAAGACTTTTCAGACTTAACAGAGTCCAAAAGTGCATTTTGTTGTCAAACACTTAGATTCTTTGATTTTCTGCATGTAATGCATCATAGAATACCAGACATTCAAGTTGTACTATAGTGTAAGAGTACCTGATGCTCTCATCACGTTTTAGACCTTTAAGTTGCATTTCTAACTTTTTATGCTCCGAAAAGACTTTTCAGACTTAACAGAGTCCAAAAGTGCATTTTGTTGTCAAACACTTAGATTCTATGATTTCCTACATGTAATGCATCATAGAATACCAGACATTCAAGTTGTACTATAGTGTAAGAGTACCTGATGCTCTCATCACGTTTTAGACCTTTAAGTTGCATTTCTAACTTTTTATGCTCCGAAAAGACTTTTCAGACTTAACAGAGTCCAAAAGTGCATTTTGTTGTCAAACACTTAGATTCTTTGATTTTCTGCATGTAATGCATCATAGAATACCAGACATTCAAGTTGTACTATAGTGTAAGAGTACCTGATGCTCTCATCACGTTTTAGACCTTTAAGTTGCATTTCTAACTTTTTATGCTCCGAAAAGACTTTTCAGACTTAACAGAGTCCAAAAGTGCATTTTGTTGTCAAACACTTAGATTCTTTGATTTTCTGCATGTAATACATCATAGAATACCAGACATTCAAGTTGTATTATAGTGTAAGAGTACCTGATGCTCTCATCACGTTTTAGACCTTTAAGTTGCATTTCTAACTTTTTATGCTTCGAAAAGACTTTTCAGACTTAACAGAGTCCAAAAGTGCATTTTGTTGTCAAACACTTAGATTCTTTGATTTTCTGCATGTAATGCATCATAGAATACCAGACATTCAAGTTGTACTATAGTGTAAGAGTACCTGATGCTCTCATCACGTTTTAGACCTTTAAGTTGCATTTCTAACTTTTTATGCTCCGAAAAGACTTTTCAGACTTAACAGAGTCCAAAAGTGCATTTTGTTGTCAAACACTTAGATTCTTTGATTTTCTGCATGTAATGCATCATAGAATACCAGACATTCAAGTTGTACTATAGTGTAAGAGTACCTGATGCTCTCATCACGTTTTAGTGCTTTAAGTTGCATTTCTAACTTTTTATGCTCCGAAAAGACTTTTCAGCCTTAACAGAGTCCAAAAGTGCATTTTGTTGTCAAACACTTAGATTCTATTATTTCCTACATGTAATGCATCATAGAATACCAGACATTCAAGTTTCATTGTAATATAAGAGTATCTGATGCTCTCATTACGTTTTACTGCTTTAAAGTGCATTTCTAACTTTTTATGCCCCGAAAACACTTTTCAGACTTAACAGAGTCCAAAAGTGCATTTTGTTGTCAAACACTTAGATTCTATGATTTCCTACATGTAATGCATCATAGAATACCAGACATTCAAGTTGTACTATAGTGTAAGAGTACCTGATGCTCTCATCACGTTTTAGACCTTTAAGTTGCATTTCTAACTTTTTATGCTCCGAAAAGACTTTTCAGACTTAACAGAGTCCAAAAGTGCATTTTGTTGTCAAACACTTAGATTATGTGATTTTCTGCATGTAATGCATCATAGAATACCAGACATTCAAGTTGTACTATAGTGTAAGAGTACCTGATGCTCTCATCACGTTTTAGACCTTTAAGTTGCATTTCTAACTTTTTATGCTCCGAAAAGACTTTTCAGACTTAACAGAGTCCAAAAGTGCATTTTGTTGTCAAACACTTAGATTATGTGATTTTCTGCATGTAATGCATCATAGAATACCAGACATTCAAGTTGTACTATAGTGTAAGAGTACCTGATGCTCTCATCACGTTTTAGTGCTTTAAGTTGCATTTCTAACTTTTTATGCTCCGAAAAGACTTTTCAGCCTCAACAGAGTCCAAAAGTGCATTTTGTTGTCAAACACTTAGATTCTTTGATTTTCTGCATGTAATTTATCATAGAATACCAGACATTCAAGTTGTACTATAGTGTAAGAGTACCTGATGCTCTCATCACGTTTTAGACCTTTAAGTTGCATTTCTAACTTTTTATGCTCCGAAAAGACTTTTCAGACTTAACAGAGTCCAAAAGTGCATTTTGTTGTCAAACACTTAGATTCTTTGATTTTCTGCATGTAATGCATCATAGAATACCAGACATTCAAGTTGTACTATAGTGTAAGAGTACCTGATGCTCTCATCACGTTTTAGACCTTTAAGTTGCATTTCTAACTTTTTATGCTCCGAAAAGACTTTTCAGCCTTAACAGAGTCCAAAAGTGCATTTTGTTGTCAAACACTTAGATTCTATTATTTCCTACATGTAATGCATCATAGAATACCAGACATTCAAGTTTCATTGTAATATAAGAGTATCTGATGCTCTCATTACGTTTTAGACCTTTAAGTTGCATCTCTAACTTTTTATGCTCCGAAAAGACTTTTCAGACTTAACAGAGTCCAAAAGTGCATTTTGTTGTCAAACACTTAGATTCTTTGATTTTCTGCATGTAATGCATCATAGAATACCAGACATTCAAGTTGTACTATAGTGTAAGAGTACCTGATGCTCTCATCACGTTTTAGACCTTTAAGTTGCATTTCTAACTTTTTATGCTCCGAAAAGACTTTTCAGACTTAACAGAGTCCAAAAGTGCATTTTGTTGTCAAACACTTAGATTCTTTGATTTTCTGCATGTAATGCATCATAGAATACCAGACATTCAAGTTTCATTGTAATATAAGAGTATCTGATGCTCTCATTACGTTTTAGACCTTTAAGTTGCATCTCTAACTTTTTATGCTCCGAAAAGACTTTTCAGACTTAACAGAGTCCAAAAGTGCATTTTGTTGTCAAACACTTAGATTCTTTGATTTTCTGCATGTAATGCATCATAGAATACCAGACATTCAAGTTGTACTATAGTGTAAGAGTACCTGATGCTCTCATCACGTTTTAGACCTTTAAGTTGCATTTCTAACTTTTTATGCTCCGAAAAGACTTTTCAGACTTAACAGAGTCCAAAAGTGCATTTTGTTGTCAAACACTTAGATTCTTTGATTTTCTGCATGTAATGCATCATAGAATACCAGACATTCAAGTTGTACTATAGTGTAAGAGTACCTGATGCTCTCATCACGTTTTAGACCTTTAAGTTGCATTTCTAACTTTTTATGCTCCGAAAAGACTTTTCAGACTTAACAGAGTCCAAAAGTGCATTTTGTTGTCAAACACTTAGATTCTTTGATTTTCTGCATGTAATGCATCATAGAATACCAGACATTCAAGTTGTACTATAGTGTAAGAGTACCTGATGCTCTCATCACGTTTTAGTGCTTTAAGTTGCATTTCTAACTTTTTATGCTCCGAAAAGACTTTTCAGCCTTAACAGAGTCCAAAAGTGCATTTTGTTGTCAAACACTTAGATTCTATTATTTCCTACATGTAATGCATCATAGAATACCAGACATTCAAGTTTCATTGTAATATAAGAGTATCTGATGCTCTCATTACGTTTTACTGCTTTAAAGTGCATTTCTAACTTTTTATGCCCCGAAAACACTTTTCAGACTTAACAGAGTCCAAAAGTGCATTTTGTTGTCAAACACTTAGATTCTATGATTTCCTACATGTAATGCATCATAGAATACCAGACATTCAAGTTGTACTATAGTGTAAGAGTACCTGATGCTCTCATCACGTTTTAGACCTTTAAGTTGCATTTCTAACTTTTTATGCTCCGAAAAGACTTTTCAGACTTAACAGAGTCCAAAAGTGCATTTTGTTGTCAAACACTTAGATTATGTGATTTTCTGCATGTAATGCATCATAGAATACCAGACATTCAAGTTGTACTATAGTGTAAGAGTACCTGATGCTCTCATCACGTTTTAGTGCTTTAAGTTGCATTTCTAACTTTTTATGCTCCGAAAAGACTTTTCAGACTTAACAGAGTCCAAAAGTGCATTTTGTTGTCAAACACTTAGATTCTTTGATTTTCTGCATGTAATGCATCATAGAATACCAGACATTCAAGTTGTACTATAGTGTAAGAGTACCTGATGCTCTCATCACGTTTTAGACCTTTAAGTTGCATTTCTAACTTTTTATGCTCCGAAAAGACTTTTCAGACTTAACAGAGTCCAAAAGTGCATTTTGTTGTCAAACACTTAGATTCTTTGATTTTCTGCATGTAATGCATCATAGAATACCAGACATTCAAGTTGTACTATAGTGTAAGAGTACCTGATGCTCTCATCACGTTTTAGACCTTTAAGTTGCATTTCTAACTTTTTATGCTCCGAAAAGACTTTTCAGACTTAACAGAGTCCAAAAGTGCATTTTGTTGTCAAACACTTAGATTCTTTGATTTTCTGCATGTAATGCATCATAGAATACCAGACATTCAAGTTGTACTATAGTGTAAGAGTACCTGATGCTCTCATCACGTTTTAGTGCTTTAAGTTGCATTTCTAACTTTTTATGCTCCGAAAAGACTTTTCAGCCTTAACAGAGTCCAAAAGTGCATTTTGTTGTCAAACACTTAGATTCTATTATTTCCTACATGTAATGCATCATAGAATACCAGACATTCAAGTTTCATTGTAATATAAGAGTATCTGATGCTCTCATTACGTTTTAGACCTTTAAGTTGCATCTCTAACTTTTTATGCTCCGAAAAGACTTTTCAGACTTAACAGAGTCCAAAAGTGCATTTTGTTGTCAAACACTTAGATTCTTTGATTTTCTGCATGTAATGCATCATAGAATACCAGACATTCAAGTTGTACTATAGTGTAAGAGTACCTGATGCTCTCATCACGTTTTAGACCTTTAAGTTGCATTTCTAACTTTTTATGCTCCGAAAAGACTTTTCAGACTTAACAGAGTCCAAAAGTGCATTTTGTTGTCAAACACTTAGATTCTTTGATTTTCTGCATGTAATGCATCATAGAATACCAGACATTCAAGTTGTACTATAGTGTAAGAGTACCTGATGCTCTCATCACGTTTTAGACCTTTAAGTTGCATTTCTAACTTTTTATGCTCCTAAAAGACTTTTCAGCCTTAACAGAGTCCAAAAGTGCATTTTGTTGTCAAACACTTAGATTCTTTGATTTTCTGCATGTAATGCATCATAGAATACCAGACATTCAAGTTGTACTATAGTGTAAGAGTACCTGATGCTCTCATCACGTTTTAGACCTTTAAGTTGCATTTCTAACTTTTTATGCTCCGAAAAGACTTTTCAGCCTTAACAGAGTCCAAAAGTGCATTTTGTTGTCAAACACTTAGATTCTATTATTTCCTACATGTAATGCATCATAGAATACCAGACATTCAAGTTTCATTGTAATATAAGAGTATCTGATGCTCTCATTACGTTTTACTGCTTTAAAGTGCATTTCTAACTTTTTATGCCCCGAAAAGACTTTTCAGACTTAACAGAGTCCAAAAGTTCATTTTGTTGTCAAACACTTAGATTCTATGATTTCCTACATGTAATGCATCATAGAATACCAGACATTCAAGTTGTACTATAGTGTAAGAGTACCTGATGCTCTCATCACGTTTTAGTGCTTTAAGTTGCATTTCTAACTTTTTATGCTCCGAAAAGACTTTTCAGCCTTAACAGAGTCCAAAAGTGCATTTTGTTGTCAAACACTTAGATTCTATTATTTCCTACATGTAATGCATCATAGAATACCAGACATTCAAGTTTCATTGTAATATAAGAGTATCTGATGCTCTCATTACGTTTTACTGCTTTAAAGTGCATTTCTAACTTTTTATGCCCCGAAAAGACTTTTCAGACTTAACAGAGTCCAAAAGTGCATTTTGTTGTCAAACACTTAGATTCTATGATTTCCTACATGTAATGCATCATAGAATACCAGACATTCAAGTTGTACTATAGTGTAAGAGTACCTGATGCTCTCATCACGTTTTAGACCTTTAAGTTGCATTTCTAACTTTTTATGCTCCGAAAAGACTTTTCAGCCTTAACAGAGTCCAAAAGTGCATTTTGTTGTCAAACACTTAGATTCTATTATTTCCTACATGTAATGCATCATAGAATACCAGACATTCAAGTTTCATTGTAATATAAGAGTATCTGATGCTCTCATTACGTTTTAGACCTTTAAGTTGCATCTCTAACTTTTTATGCTCCGAAAAGACTTTTCAGACTTAACAGAGTCCAAAAGTGCATTTTGTTGTCAAACACTTAGATTCTTTGATTTTCTGCATGTAATGCATCATAGAATACCAGACATTCAAGTTGTACTATAGTGTAAGAGTACCTGATGCTCTCATCACGTTTTAGACCTTTAAGTTGCATTTCTAACTTTTTATGCTCCGAAAAGACTTTTCAGACTTAACAGAGTCCAAAAGTGCATTTTGTTGTCAAACACTTAGATTCTTTGATTTTCTGCATGTAATGCATCATAGAATACCAGACATTCAAGTTGTACTATAGTGTAAGAGTACCTGATGCTCTCATCACGTTTTAGACCTTTAAGTTGCATTTCTAACTTTTTATGCTCCTAAAAGACTTTTCAGCCTTAACAGAGTCCAAAAGTGCATTTTGTTGTCAAACACTTAGATTCTTTGATTTTCTGCATGTAATGCATCATAGAATACCAGACATTCAAGTTGTACTATAGTGTAAGAGTACCTGATGCTCTCATCACGTTTTAGACCTTTAAGTTGCATTTCTAACTTTTTATGCTCCGAAAAGACTTTTCAGCCTTAACAGAGTCCAAAAGTGCATTTTGTTGTCAAACACTTAGATTCTATTATTTCCTACATGTAATGCATCATAGAATACCAGACATTCAAGTTTCATTGTAATATAAGAGTATCTGATGCTCTCATTACGTTTTACTGCTTTAAAGTGCATTTCTAACTTTTTATGCCCCGAAAAGACTTTTCAGACTTAACAGAGTCCAAAAGTTCATTTTGTTGTCAAACACTTAGATTCTATGATTTCCTACATGTAATGCATCATAGAATACCAGACATTCAAGTTGTACTATAGTGTAAGAGTACCTGATGCTCTCATCACGTTTTAGTGCTTTAAGTTGCATTTCTAACTTTTTATGCTCCGAAAAGACTTTTCAGCCTTAACAGAGTCCAAAAGTGCATTTTGTTGTCAAACACTTAGATTCTATTATTTCCTACATGTAATGCATCATAGAATACCAGACATTCAAGTTTCATTGTAATATAAGAGTATCTGATGCTCTCATTACGTTTTACTGCTTTAAAGTGCATTTCTAACTTTTTATGCCCCGAAAAGACTTTTCAGACTTAACAGAGTCCAAAAGTGCATTTTGTTGTCAAACACTTAGATTCTATGATTTCCTACATGTAATGCATCATAGAATACCAGACATTCAAGTTGTACTATAGTGTAAGAGTACCTGATGCTCTCATCACGTTTTAGACCTTTAAGTTGCATTTCTAACTTTTTATGCTCCGAAAAGACTTTTCAGACTTAACAGAGTCCAAAAGTGCATTTTGTTGTCAAACACTTAGATTATGTGATTTTCTGCATGTAATGCATCATAGAATACCAGACATTCAAGTTGTACTATAGTGTAAGAGTACCTGATGCTCTCATCACGTTTTAGTGCTTTAAGTTGCATTTCTAACTTTTTATGCTCCGAAAAGACTTTTCAGACTTAACAGAGTCCAAAAGTGCATTTTGTTGTCAAACACTTAGATTCTATTATTTCCTACATGTAATGCATCATAGAATACCAGACATTCAAGTTTCATTGTAATATAAGAGTATCTGATGCTCTCATTACGTTTTACTGCTTTAAAGTGCATTTCTAACTTTTTATGCCCCGAAAAGACTTTTCAGACTTAACAGAGTCCAAAAGTGCATTTTGTTGTCAAACACTTAGATTCTATGATTTCCTACATGTAATGCATCATAGAATACCAGACATTCAAGTTGTACTATAGTGTAAGAGTACCTGATGCTCTCATCACGTTTTAGACCTTTAAGTTGCATTTCTAACTTTTTATGCTCCGAAAAGACTTTTCAGACTTAACAGAGTCCAAAAGTGCATTTTGTTGTCAAACACTTAGATTATGTGATTTTCTGCATGTAATGCATCATAGAATACCAGACATTCAAGTTGTACTATAGTGTAAGAGTACCTGATGCTCTCATCACGTTTTAGTGCTTTAAGTTGCATTTCTAACTTTTTATGCTCCGAAAAGACTTTTCAGCCTCAACAGAGTCCAAAAGTGCATTTTGTTGTCAAACACTTAGATTCTTTGATTTTCTGCATGTAATGCATCATAGAATACCAGACATTCAAGTTGTACTATAGTGTAAGAGTACCTGATGCTCTCATCACGTTTTAGACCTTTAAGTTGCATTTCTGACTTTTTATGCTCCGAAAAGACTTTTCAGACTTAACAGAGTCCAAAAGTGCATTTTGTTGTCAAACACTTAGATTCTTTGATTTTCTGCATGTAATGCATCATAGAATACCATACATTCAAGTTGTACTATAGTGTAAGAGTACCTGATGCTCTCATCACGTTTTAGACCTTTAAGTTGCATTTCTAACTTTTTATGCTCCGAAAAGACTTTTCAGACTTAACAGAGTCCAAAAGTGCATTTTGTTGTCAAACACTTAGATTCTTTGATTTTCTGCATGTAATGCATCATAGAATACCATACATTCAAGTTGTACTATAGTGTAAGAGTACCTGATGCTCTCATCACGTTTTAGTGCTTTAAGTTGCATTTCTAACTTTTTATGCTCCGAAAAGACTTTTCAGTCTTAACAGAGTCCAAAAGTGCATTTTGTTGTCAAACACTTAGATTCTATTATTTCCTACATGTAATGCATCATAGAATACCAGACATTCAAGTTTCATTGTAATATAAGAGTATCTGATGCTCTCATTACGTTTTACTGCTTTAAAGTGCATTTCTAACTTTTTATGCCCCGAAAAGACTTTTCAGACTTAACAGAGTCCAAAAGTTCATTTTGTTGTCAAACACTTAGATTCTATGATTTCCTACATGTAATGCATCATAGAATACCAGACATTCAAGTTGTACTATAGTGTAAGAGTATCTGATGCTCTCATTACGTTTTACTGCTTTAAAGTGCATTTCTAACTTTTTATGCTCCGAAAAGACTTTTCAGACTTAACAGAGTCCAAAAGTGCATTTTGTTGTCAAACACTTAGATTCTTTGATTTTCTGCATGTAATGCATCATAGAATACCAGACATTCAAGTTGTACTATAGTGTAAGAGTACCTGATGCTCTCATCACGTTTTAGACCTTTAAGTTGCATTTCTAACTTTTTATGCTCCGAAAAGACTTTTCAGACTTAACAGAGTCCAAAAGTGCATTTTGTTGTCAAACACTTAGATTCTATGATTTCCTACATGTAATGCATCATAGAATACCAGACATTCAAGTTGTACTATAGTGTAAGAGTACCTGATGCTCTCATCACGTTTTAGACCTTTAAGTTGCATTTCTAACTTTTTATGCTCCGAAAAGACTTTTCAGACTTAACAGAGTCCAAAAGTGCATTTTGTTGTCAAACACTTAGATTATGTGATTTTCTGCATGTAATGCATCATAGAATACCAGACATTCAAGTTGTACTATAGTGTAAGAGTACCTGATGCTCTCATCACGTTTTAGTGCTTTAAGTTGCATTTCTAACTTTTTATGCTCCGAAAAGACTTTTCAGCCTCAACAGAGTCCAAAAGTGCATTTTGTTGTCAAACACTTAGATTCTTTGATTTTCTGCATGTAATTTATCATAGAATACCAGACATTCAAGTTGTATTATAGTGTAAGAGTACCTGATGCTCTCATCACGTTTTAGACCTTTAAGTTGCATTTCTAACTTTTTATGCTCCGAAAAGACTTTTCAGACTTAACAGAGTCCAAAAGTGCATTTTGTTGTCAAACACTTAGATTCTATGATTTCCTACATGTAATGCATCATAGAATACCAGACATTCAAGTTGTACTATAGTGTAAGAGTACCTGATGCTCTCATCACGTTTTAGACCTTTAAGTTGCATTTCTAACTTTTTATGCTCCGAAAAGACTTTTCAGACTTAACAGAGTCCAAAAGTGCATTTTGTTGTCAAACACTTAGATTCTTTGATTTTCTGCATGTAATGCATCATAGAATACCAGACATTCAAGTTGTACTATAGTGTAAGAGTACCTGATGCTCTCATCACGTTTTAGACCTTTAAGTTGCATTTCTAACTTTTTATGCTCCGAAAAGACTTTTCAGACTTAACAGAGTCCAAAAGTGCATTTTGTTGTCAAACACTTAGATTCTTTGATTTTCTGCATGTAATGCATCATAGAATACCAGACATTCAAGTTGTACTATAGTGTAAGAGTACCTGATGCTCTCATCACGTTTTAGACCTTTAGGTTGCATTTCTAACTTTTTATGCTCCGAAAAGACTTTTCAGACTTAACAGAGTCCAAAAGTGCATTTTGTTGTCAAACACTTAGATTCTTTGATTTCCTACATGTAATGCATCATAGAATACCAGACATTCAAGTTGTACTATAGTGTAAGAGTACCTGATGCTCTCATCACGTTTTAGACCTTTAAGTTGCATTTCTAACTTTTTATGCTCCGAAAAGACTTTTCAGACTTAACAGAGTCCAAAAGTGCATTTTGTTGTCAAACACTTAGATTCTTTGATTTTCTGCATGTAATGCATCATAGAATACCAGATATTCAAGTTGTACTATAGTGTAAGAGTACCTGATGCTCTCATCACGTTTTAGACCTTTAAGTTGCATTTCTAACTTTTTATGCTCCGAAAAGACTTTTCAGACTTAACAGAGTCCAAAAGTGCATTTTGTTGTCAAACACTTAGATTCTTTGATTTTCTGCTTGTAATGCATCATAGAATACCAGACATTCAAGTTGTACTATAGTGTAAGAGTACCTGATGCTCTCATCACGTTTTAGTGCTTTAAGTTGCATTTCTAACTTTTTATGCTCCGAAAAGACTTTTCAGCCTTAACAGAGTCCAAAAGTGCATTTTGTTGTCAAACACTTAGATTCTATTATTTCCTACATGTAATGCATCATAGAATACCAGACATTCAAGTTTCATTGTAATATAAGAGTATCTGATGCTCTCATTACGTTTTACTGCTTTAAAGTGCATTTCTAACTTTTTATGCTCCGAAAAGACTTTTCAGACTTAACAGAGTCCAAAAGTGCATTTTGTTGTCAAACACTTAGAATCTTTGATTTTCTGCATGTAATGCATCATAGAATACCAGACATTCAAGTTGTACTATAGTGTAAGAGTACCTGATGCTCTCATCACGTTTTAGACCTTTAAGTTGCATTTCTAACTTTTTATGCTCCGAAAAGACTTTTCAGACTTAACAGAGTCCAAAAGTGCATTTTGTTGTCAAACACTTAGATTCTATGATTTCCTACATGTAATGCATCATAGAATACCAGACATTCAAGTTGTACTATAGTGTAAGAGTACCTGATGCTCTCATCACGTTTTAGACCTTTAAGTTGCATTTCTAACTTTTTATGCTCCGAAAAGACTTTTCAGACTTAACAGAGTCCAAAAGTGCATTTTGTTGTCAAACACTTAGATTATGTGATTTTCTGCATGTAATGCATCATAGAATACCAGACATTCAAGTTGTACTATAGTGTAAGAGTACCTGATGCTCTCATCACGTTTTAGTGCTTTAAGTTGCATTTCTAACTTTTTATGCTCCGAAAAGACTTTTCAGCCTCAACAGAGTCCAAAAGTGCATTTTGTTGTCAAACACTTAGATTCTTTGATTTTCTGCATGTAATTTATCATAGAATACCAGACATTCAAGTTGTACTATAGTGTAAGAGTACCTGATGCTCTGATCACGTTTTAGACCTTTAAGTTGCATTTCTAACTTTTTATGCTCCGAAAAGACTTTTCAGACTTAACAGAGTCCAAAAGTGCATTTTGTTGTCAAACACTTAGATTCTATGATTTCCTACATGTAATGCATCATAGAATACCAGACATTCAAGTTGTACTATAGTGTAAGAGTACCTGATGCTCTCATCACGTTTTAGACCTTTAAGTTGCATTTCTAACTTTTTATGCTCCGAAAAGACTTTTCAGACTTAACAGAGTCCAAAAGTGCATTTTGTTGTCAAACACTTAGATTCTTTGATTTTCTGCATGTAATGCATCATAGAATACCAGACATTCAAGTTGTACTATAGTGTAAGAGTACCTGATGCTCTCATCACGTTTTAGACCTTTAAGTTGCATTTCTAACTTTTTATGCTCCGAAAAGACTTTTCAGACTTAACAGAGTCCAAAAGTGCATTTTGTTGTCAAACACTTAGATTCTTTGATTTTCTGCATGTAATGCATCATAGAATACCAGACATTCAAGTTTCATTGTAATATAAGAGTATCTGATGCTCTCATTACGTTTTACTGCTTTAAAGTGCATTTCTAACTTTTTATGCCCCGAAAAGACTTTTCAGACTTAACAGAGTCCAAAAGTTCATTTTGTTGTCAAACACTTAGATTCTATGATTTCCTACATGTAATGCATCATAGAATACCAGACATTCAAGTTGTACTATAGTGTAAGAGTATCTGATGCTCTCATTACGTTTTAATGCTTTAAAGTGCATTTCTAACTTTTTATGCTCCGAAAAGACTTTTCAGACTTAACAGAGTCCAAAAGTGCATTTTGTTGTCAAACACTTAGATTCTTTGATTTTCTGCATGTAATGCATCATAGAATACCAGACATTCAAGTTGTACTATAGTGTAAGAGTACCTGATGCTCTCATCACGTTTTAGACCTTTAAGTTGCATTTCTAACTTTTTATGCTCCGAAAAGACTTTTCAGACTTAACAGAGTCCAAAAGTGCATTTTGTTGTCAAACACTTAGATTCTATGATTTCCTACATGTAATGCATCATAGAATACCAGACATTCAAGTTGTACTATAGTGTAAGAGTACCTGATGCTCTCATCACGTTTTAGACCTTTAAGTTGCATTTCTAACTTTTTATGCTCCGAAAAGACTTTTCAGACTTAACAGAGTCCAAAAGTGCATTTTGTTGTCAAACACTTAGATTATGTGATTTTCTGCATGTAATGCATCATAGAATACCAGACATTCAAGTTGTACTATAGTGTAAGAGTACCTGATGCTCTCATCACGTTTTAGTGCTTTAAGTTGCATTTCTAACTTTTTATGCTCCGAAAAGACTTTTCAGCCTCAACAGAGTCCAAAAGTGCATTTTGTTGTCAAACACTTAGATTCTTTGATTTTCTGCATGTAATTTATCATAGAATACCAGACATTCAAGTTGTATTATAGTGTAAGAGTACCTGATGCTCTCATCACGTTTTAGACCTTTAAGTTGCATTTCTAACTTTTTATGCTCCGAAAAGACTTTTCAGACTTAACAGAGTCCAAAAGTGCATTTTGTTGTCAAACACTTAGATTCTATGATTTCCTACATGTAATGCATCATAGAATACCAGACATTCAAGTTGTACTATAGTGTAAGAGTACCTGATGCTCTCATCACGTTTTAGACCTTTAAGTTGCATTTCTAACTTTTTATGCTCCGAAAAGACTTTTCAGACTTAACAGAGTCCAAAAGTGCATTTTGTTGTCAAACACTTAGATTCTTTGATTTTCTGCATGTAATGCATCATAGAATACCAGACATTCAAGTTGTACTATAGTGTAAGAGTACCTGATGCTCTCATCACGTTTTAGACCTTTAAGTTGCATTTCTAACTTTTTATGCTCCGAAAAGACTTTTCAGACTTAACAGAGTCCAAAAGTGCATTTTGTTGTCAAACACTTAGATTCTTTGATTTTCTGCATGTAATGCATCATAGAATACCAGACATTCAAGTTGTACTATAGTGTAAGAGTACCTGATGCTCTCATCACGTTTTAGTGCTTTAAGTTGCATTTCTAACTTTTTATGCTCCGAAAAGACTTTTCAGCCTCAACAGAGTCCAAAAGTGCATTTTGTTGTCAAACACTTAGATTCTTTGATTTTCTGCATGTAATTTATCATAGAATACCAGACATTCAAGTTGTATTATAGTGTAAGAGTACCTGATGCTCTCATCACGTTTTAGACCTTTAAGTTGCATTTCTAACTTTTTATGCTCCGAAAAGACTTTTCAGACTTAACAGAGTCCAAAAGTGCATTTTGTTGTCAAACACTTAGATTCTATGATTTCCTACATGTAATGCATCATAGAATACCAGACATTCAAGTTGTACTATAGTGTAAGAGTACCTGATGCTCTCATCACGTTTTAGACCTTTAAGTTGCATTTCTAACTTTTTATGCTCCGAAAAGACTTTTCAGACTTAACAGAGTCCAAAAGTGCATTTTGTTGTCAAACACTTAGATTCTATGATTTCCTACATGTAATGCATCATAGAATACCAGACATTCAAGTTGTACTATAGTGTAAGAGTACCTGATGCTCTCATCACGTTTTAGACCTTTAAGTTGCATTTCTAACTTTTTATGCTCCTAAAAGACTTTTCAGCCTTAACAGAGTCCAAAAGTGCATTTTGTTGTCAAACACTTAGATTCTTTGATTTTCTGCATGTAATGCATCATAGAATACCAGACATTCAAGTTGTACTATAGTGTAAGAGTACCTGATGCTCTCATCACGTTTTAGACCTTTAAGTTGCATTTCTAACTTTTTATGCTCCGAAAAGACTTTTCAGCCTTAACAGAGTCCAAAAGTGCATTTTGTTGTCAAACACTTAATTCTATGATTTCCTACATGTAATGCATCATAGAATACCAGACATTCAAGTTGTACTATAGTGTAAGAGTACCTGATGCTCTCATCACGTTTTAGACCTTTAAGTTGCATTTCTAACTTTTTATGCTCCGAAAAGACTTTTCAGACTTAACAGAGTCCAAAAGTGCATTTTGTTGTCAAACACTTAGATTCTATGATTTCCTACATGTAATGCATCATAGAATACCAGACATTCAAGTTGTACTATAGTGTAAGAGTACCTGATGCTCTCATCACGTTTTAGACCTTTAAGTTGCATTTCTAACTTTTTATGCTCCGAAAAGACTTTTCAGACTTAACAGAGTCCAAAAGTGCATTTTGTTGTCAAACACTTAGATTCTATTATTTCCTACATGTAATGCATCATAGAATACCAGACATTCAAGTTGTACTATAGTGTAAGAGTACCTGATGCTCTCATCACGTTTTAGACCTTTAAGTTGCATTTCTAACTTTTTATGCTCCGAAAAGACTTTTCAGACTTAACAGAGTCCAAAAGTGCATTTTGTTGTCAAACACTTAGATTATGTGATTTTCTGCATGTAATGTATCATAGAATACCAGACATTCAAGTTGTACTATAGTGTAAGAGTACCTGATGCTCTCATCACGTTTTAGACCTTTAAGTTGCATTTCTAACTTTTTATGCTCCGAAAAGACTTTTCAGACTTAACAGAGTCCAAAAGTGCATTTTGTTGTCAAACACTTAGATTCTATGATTTCCTACATGTAATGCATCATAGAATACCAGACATTCAAGTTGTACTATAGTGTAAGAGTACCTGATGCTCTCATCACGTTTTAGACCTTTAAGTTGCATTTCTAACTTTTTATGCTCCGAAAAGACTTTTCAGCCTCAACAGAGTCCAAAAGTGCATTTTGTTGTCAAACACTTAGATTCTTTGATTTTCTGCATGTAATTTATCATAGAATACCAGACATTCAAGTTGTACTATAGTGTAAGAGTACCTGATGCTCTCATCACGTTTTAGACCTTTAAGTTGCATTTCTAACTTTTTATGCTCCGAAAAGACTTTTCAGACTTAACAGAGTCCAAAAGTGCATTTTGTTGTCAAACACTTAGATTCTTTGATTTTCTGCATGTAATGCATCATAGAATACCAGACATTCAAGTTGTACTATAGTGTAAGAGTACCTGATGCTCTCATCACGTTTTAGACCTTTAAGTTGCATTTCTAACTTTTTATGCTCCGAAAAGACTTTTCAGACTTAACAGAGTCCAAAAGTGCATTTTGTTGTCAAACACTTAGATTCTTTGATTTTCTGCATGTAATGCATCATAGAATACCAGACATTCAAGTTGTACTATAGTGTAAGAGTACCTGATGCTCTCATCACGTTTTAGACCTTTAGGTTGCATTTCTAACTTTTTATGCTCCGAAAAGACTTTTCAGACTTAACAGAGTCCAAAAGTGCATTTTGTTGTCAAACACTTAGATTCTTTGATTTTCTGCATGTAATGCATCATAGAATACCAGACATTCAAGTTGTACTATAGTGTAAGAGTACCTGATGCTCTCATCACGTTTTAGTGCTTTAAGTTGCATTTCTAACTTTTTATGCTCCGAAAAGACTTTTCAGCCTTAACAGAGTCCAAAAGTGCATTTTGTTGTCAAACACTTAGATTCTATTATTTCCTACATGTAATGCATCATAGAATACCAGACATTCAAGTTTCATTGTAATATAAGAGTATCTGATGCTCTCATTACGTTTTACTGCTTTAAAGTGCATTTCTAACTTTTTATGCCCCGAAAAGACTTTTCAGACTTAACAGAGTCCAAAAGTTCATTTTGTTGTCAAACACTTAGATTCTATGATTTCCTACATGTAATGCATCATAGAATACCAGACATTCAAGTTGTACTATAGTGTAAGAGTACCTGATGCTCTCATCACGTTTTAGACCTTTAAGTTGCATTTCTAACTTTTTATGCTCCGAAAAGACTTTTCAGACTTAACAGAGTCCAAAAGTGCATTTTGTTGTCAAACACTTAGATTCTTTGATTTTCTGCATGTAATGCATCATAGAATACCAGATATTCAAGTTGTACTATAGTGTAAGAGTACCTGATGCTCTCATCACGTTTTAGACCTTTAAGTTGCATTTCTAACTTTTTATGCTCCGAAAAGACTTTTCAGACTTAACAGAGTCCAAAAGTGCATTTTGTTGTCAAACACTTAGATTATGTGATTTTCTGCATGTAATG
Source organism: Taurulus bubalis (assembly GCF_910589615.1). NCBI lineage: Eukaryota > Metazoa > Chordata > Actinopteri > Perciformes > Cottidae > Taurulus > Taurulus bubalis. The sequence goes on along the minus strand of NC_136606.1, from coordinate 19,216,361 downwards.
TATCATAGAATACCAGACATTCAAGTTGTACTATAGTGTAAGAGTACCTGATGCTCTCATCACGTTTTAGTGCTTTAAGTTGCATTTCTAACTTTTTATGCTCCGAAAAGACTTTTCAGACTTAACAGAGTCCAAAAGTGCATTTTGTTGTCAAACACTTAGATTCTTTGATTTTCTGCTTGTAATGCATCATAGAATACCAGACATTCAAGTTGTACTATAGTGTAAGAGTACCTGATGCTCTCATCACGTTTTAGTGCTTTAAGTTGCATTTCTAACTTTTTATGCTCCGAAAAGACTTTTCAGCCTTAACAGAGTCCAAAAGTGCATTTTGTTGTCAAACACTTAGATTCTATTATTTCCTACATGTAATGCATCATAGAATACCAGACATTCAAGTTTCATTGTAATATAAGAGTATCTGATGCTCTCATTACGTTTTACTGCTTTAAAGTGCATTTCTAACTTTTTATGCCCCGAAAAGACTTTTCAGACTTAACAGAGTCCAAAAGTGCATTTTGTTGTCAAACACTTAGATTCTTTGATTTTCTGCATGTAATGCATCATAGAATACCAGACATTGAAGTTGTACTTTAGTGTAAGAGTACCTGATGCTCTCATCACGTTTTAGACCTTTAAGTTGCATTTCTAACTTTTTATGCTCCGAAAAGACTTTTCAGACTTAACAGAGTCCAAAAGTGCATTTTGTTGTCAAACACTTAGATTCTATGATTTCCTACATGTAATGCATCATAGAATACCAGACATTCAAGTTGTACTATAGTGTAAGAGTACCTGATGCTCTCATCACGTTTTAGACCTTTAAGTTGCATTTCTAACTTTTTATGCTCCGAAAAGACTTTTCAGACTTAACAGAGTCCAAAAGTGCATTTTGTTGTCAAACACTTAGATTCTATTATTTCCTGCATGTAATGCATCATAGAATACCAGACATTCAAGTTGTACTATAGTGTAAGAGTACCTGATGCTCTCATCACGTTTTAGACCTTTAAGTTGCATTTCTAACTTTTTATGCTCCGAAAAGACTTTTCAGACTTAACAGAGTCCAAAAGTGCATTTTGTTGTCAAACACTTAGAATCTTTGATTTTCTGCATGTAATGCATCATAGAATACCAGACATTCAAGTTGTACTATAGTGTAAGAGTACCTGATGCTCTCATCACGTTTTAGACCTTTAAGTTGCATTTCTAACTTTTTATGCTCCGAAAAGACTTTTCAGACTTAACAGAGTCCAAAAGTGCATTTTGTTGTCAAACACTTAGATTCTATGATTTCCTACATGTAATGCATCATAGAATACCAGACATTCAAGTTGTACTATAGTGTAAGAGTACCTGATGCTCTCATCACGTTTTAGACCTTTAAGTTGCATTTCTAACTTTTTATGCTCCGAAAAGACTTTTCAGCCTCAACAGAGTCCAAAAGTGCATTTTGTTGTCAACCACTTAGATTCTTTGATTTTCTGCATGTAATTTATCATAGAATACCAGACATTCAAGTTGTACTATAGTGTAAGAGTACCTGATGCTCTCATCACGTTTTAGACCTTTAAGTTGCATTTCTAACTTTTTATGCTCCGAAAAGACTTTTCAGACTTAACAGAGTCCAAAAGTGCATTTTGTTGTCAAACACTTAGATTCTTTGATTTTCTGCATGTAATGCATCATAGAATACCAGACATTCAAGTTGTACTATAGTGTAAGAGTACCTGATGCTCTCATCACGTTTTAGACCTTTAAGTTGCATTTCTAACTTTTTATGCTCCGAAAAGACTTTTCAGACTTAACAGAGTCCAAAAGTGCATTTTGTTGTCAAACACTTAGATTCTTTGATTTTCTGCATGTAATGCATCATAGAATACCAGACATTCAAGTTGTACTATAGTGTAAGAGTACCTGATGCTCTCATCACGTTTTAGACCTTTAGGTTGCATTTCTAACTTTTTATGCTCCGAAAAGACTTTTCAGACTTAACAGAGTCCAAAAGTGCATTTTGTTGTCAAACACTTAGATTCTTTGATTTTCTGCATGTAATGCATCATAGAATACCAGACATTCAAGTTGTACTATAGTGTAAGAGTACCTGATGCTCTCATCACGTTTTAGTGCTTTAAGTTGCATTTCTAACTTTTTATGCTCCGAAAAGACTTTTCAGCCTTAACAGAGTCCAAAAGTGCATTTTGTTGTCAAACACTTAGATTCTATTATTTCCTACATGTAATGCATCATAGAATACCAGACATTCAAGTTTCATTGTAATATAAGAGTATCTGATGCTCTCATTACGTTTTACTGCTTTAAAGTGCATTTCTAACTTTTTATGCCCCGAAAAGACTTTTCAGACTTAACAGAGTCCAAAAGTTCATTTTGTTGTCAAACACTTAGATTCTATGATTTCCTACATGTAGTGCATCATAGAATACCAGACATTCAAGTTGTACTATAGTGTAAGAGTACCTGATGCTCTCATCACGTTTTAGACCTTTAAGTTGCATTTCTAACTTTTTATGCTCCGAAAAGACTTTTCAGACTTAACAGAGTCCAAAAGTGCATTTTGTTGTCAAACACTTAGATTCTTTGATTTTCTGCATGTAATGCATCATAGAATACCAGATATTCAAGTTGTACTATAGTGTAAGAGTACCTGATGCTCTCATCACGTTTTAGACCTTTAAGTTGCATTTCTAACTTTTTATGCTCCGAAAAGACTTTTCAGACTTAACAGAGTCCAAAAGTGCATTTTGTTGTCAAACACTTAGATTATGTGATTTTCTGCATGTAATGTATCATAGAATACCAGACATTCAAGTTGTACTATAGTGTAAGAGTACCTGATGCTCTCATCACGTTTTAGACCTTTAAGTTGCATTTCTAACTTTTTATGCTCCGAAAAGACTTTTCAGACTTAACAGAGTCCAAAAGTGCATTTTGTTGTCAAACACTTAGATTATGTGATTTTCTGCATGTAATGCATCATAGAATACCAGACATTCAAGTTGTACTATAGTGTAAGAGTACCTGATGCTCTCATCACGTTTTAGTGCTTTAAGTTGCATTTCTAACTTTTTATGCTCCGAAAAGACTTTTCAGCCTCAACAGAGTCCAAAAGTGCATTTTGTTGTCAAACACTTAGATTCTTTGATTTTCTGCATGTAATTTATCATAGAATACCAGACATTCAAGTTGTATTATAGTGTAAGAGTACCTGATGCTCTCATCACGTTTTTAGACCTTTAAGTTGCATTTCTAACTTTTTATGCTCCGAAAAGACTTTTCAGACTTAACAGAGTCCAAAAGTGCATTTTGTTGTCAAACACTTAGATTCTATGATTTCCTACATGTAATGCATCATAGAATACCAGACATTCAAGTTGTACTATAGTGTAAGAGTACCTGATGCTCTCATCACGTTTTAGACCTTTAAGTTGCATTTCTAACTTTTTATGCTCCGAAAAGACTTTTCAGACTTAACAGAGTCCAAAAGTGCATTTTGTTGTCAAACACTTAGATTCTTTGATTTTCTGCATGTAATGCATCATAGAATACCAGACATTCAAGTTGTACTATAGTGTAAGAGTACCTGATGCTCTCATCACGTTTTAGACCTTTAAGTTGCATTTCTAACTTTTTATGCTCCGAAAAGACTTTTCAGACTTAACAGAGTCCAAAAGTGCATTTTGTTGTCAAACACTTAGATTCTATGATTTCCTACATGTAATGCATCATAGAATACCAGACATTCAAGTTGTACTATAGTGTAAGAGTACCTGATGCTCTCATCACGTTTTAGACCTTTAAGTTGCATTTCTAACTTTTTATGCTCCGAAAAGACTTTTCAGACTTAACAGAGTCCAAAAGTGCATTTTGTTGTCAAACACTTAGATTCTTTGATTTTCTGCTTGTAATGCATCATAGAATACCAGACATTCAAGTTGTACTATAGTGTAAGAGTACCTGATGCTCTCATCACGTTTTAGTGCTTTAAGTTGCATTTCTAACTTTTTATGCTCCGAAAAGACTTTTCAGCCTTAACAGAGTCCAAAAGTGCATTTTGTTGTCAAACACTTAGATTCTTTGATTTTCTGCATGTAATGCATCATAGAATACCAGACATTCAAGTTGTACTATAGTGTAAGAGTACCTGATGCTCTCATCACGTTTTAGTGCTTTAAGTTGCATTTCTAACTTTTTATGCTCCGAAAAGACTTTTCAGCCTTAACAGAGTCCAAAAGTGCATTTTGTTGTCAAACACTTAGATTCTATTATTTCCTACATGTAATGCATCATAGAATACCAGACATTCAAGTTTCATTGTAATATAAGAGTATCTGATGCTCTCATTACGTTTTACTGCTTTAAAGTGCATTTCTAACTTTTTATGCCCCGAAAAGACTTTTCAGACTTAACAGAGTCCAAAAGTTCATTTTGTTGTCAAACACTTAGATTCTATGATTTCCTACATGTAATGCATCATAGAATACCAGACATTCAAGTTGTACTATAGTGTAAGAGTACCTGATGCTCTCATCACGTTTTAGACCTTTAAGTTGCATTTCTAACTTTTTATGCTCCGAAAAGACTTTTCAGACTTAACAGAGTCCAAAAGTGCATTTTGTTGTCAAACACTTAGATTCTTTGATTTTCTGCATATAATGCATCATAGAATACCAGATATTCAAGTTGTACTATGGTGTAAGAGTACCTGATGCTCTCATCACGTTTTAGACCTTTAAGTTGCATTTCTAACTTTTTATGCTCCGAAAAGACTTTTCAGACTTAACAGAGTCCAAAAGTGCATTTTGTTGTCAAACACTTAGATTCTTTGATTTTCTGCTTGTAATGCATCATAGAATACCAGACATTCAAGTTGTACTATAGTGTAAGAGTACCTGATGCTCTCATCACGTTTTAGTGCTTTAAGTTGCATTTCTAACTTTTTATGCTCCGAAAAGACTTTTCAGCCTTAACAGAGTCCAAAAGTGCATTTTGTTGTCAAACACTTAGATTCTATTATTTCCTACATGTAATGCATCATAGAATACCAGACATTCAAGTTTCATTGTAATATAAGAGTATCTGATGCTCTCATTACGTTTTACTGCTTTAAAGTGCATTTCTAACTTTTTATGCCCCGAAAAGACTTTTCAGACTTAACAGAGTCCAAAAGTGCTTTTTGTTGTCAAACACTTAGATTCTTTGATTTTCTGCATGTAATGCATCATAGAATACCAGACATTCAAGTTGTACTTTAGTGTAAGAGTACCTGATGCTCTCATCACGTTTTAGACCTTTAAGTTGCATTTCTAACTTTTTATGCTCCGAAAAGACTTTTCAGACTTAACAGAGTCCAAAAGTGCATTTTGTTGTCAAACACTTAGATTCTATGATTTCCTACATGTAATGCATCATAGAATACCAGACATTCAAGTTGTACTATAGTGTAAGAGTACCTGATGCTCTCATCACGTTTTAGACCTTTAAGTTGCATTTCTAACTTTTTATGCTCCGAAAAGACTTTTCAGACTTAACAGAGTCCAAAAGTGCATTTTGTTGTCAAACACTTAGATTCTATTATTTCCTACATGTAATGCATCATAGAATACCAGACATTCAAGTTTCATTGTAATATAAGAGTATCTGATGCTCTCATTACGTTTTACTGCTTTAAAGTGCATTTCTAACTTTTTATGCCCCGAAAAGACTTTTCAGACTTAACAGAGTCCAAAAGTGCTTTTTGTTGTCAAACACTTAGATTCTTTGATTTTCTGCATGTAATGCATCATAGAATACCATACATTCAAGTTGTACTATAGTGTAAGAGTACCTGATGCTCTCATCACGTTTTAGACCTTTAAATTGCATTTCTAACTTTTTATGCTCCGAAAAGACTTTTCAGACTTAACAGAGTCCAAAAGTGCATTTTGTTGTCAAACACTTAGATTCTATGATTTCCTACATGTAATGCATCATAGAATACCAGACATTCAAGTTTCATTGTAATATAAGAGTACCTGATGCTCTCATTACGTTTTACTGCTTTAAAGTGCATTTCTAACTTTTTATGCCCCGAAAAGACTTTTCAGACTTAACAGAGTCCAAAAGTGCATTTTGTTGTCAAACACTTAGATTCTTTGATTTTCTGCATGTAATGCATCATAGAATACCAGACATTCAAGTTGTACTATAGTGTAAGAGTACCTGATGCTCCCATTACGTTTTAGTTCTTTAAGTTGCATTTCTAACTTTTTATGCTCCGAAAAGACTTTTCAGGCTCAACAGAGTCCAAAAGTGCATTTTGTTTTTAAACACTTAGATTCTATGATTTCCTACATGTAATGCATCATAGAATACCAGACATTCAAGTTTCATTTTAAAATAAGAGTACCTGATGCTCTCATTACGTTTTACTGCTTTAAAGTGCATTTCCAACTTTTATGCTCCGAAAAGACTTTTCAGACTTAACAGAGTCCAAAAGTGCATTTTGTTGTCAAACACTTAGATTCTTTGATTTTCTGCATGTAATGCATCATAGAATACCAGATATTCAAGTTGTACTATAGTGTAAGAGTACCTGATGCTCTCATCACGTTTTAGACCTTTAAGTTGCATTTCTAACTTTTTATGCTCCGAAAAGACTTTTCAGACTTAACAGAGTCCAAAAGTGCATTTTGTTGTCAAACACTTAGATTCTTTGATTTTCTGCATGTAATGCATCATAGAATACCAGACATTCAAGTTGTACTATAGTGTAAGAGTACCTGATGCTCTCATCACGTTTTAGACCTTTAAGTTGCATTTCTAACTTTTTATGCTCCGAAAAGACTTTTCAGACTTAACAGAGTCCAAAAGTGCATTTTGTTGTCAAACACTTAGATTCTATGATTTCCTACATGTAATGCATCATAGAATACCAGACATTCAAGTTTCATTGTAATATAAGAGTACCTGATGCTCTCATTACGTTTTACTGCTTTAAAGTGCATTTCTAACTTTTTATGCCCCGAAAAGACTTTTCAGACTTAACAGAGTCCAAAAGTGCATTTTGTTGTCAAACACTTAGATTCTTTGATTTTCTGCATGTAATGCATCATAGAATACCAGACATTCAAGTTGTACTATAGTGTAAGAGTACCTGATGCTCCCATTACGTTTTAGTTCTTTAAGTTGCATTTCTAACTTTTTATGCTCCGAAAAGACTTTTCAGACTTAACAGAGTCCAAAAGTGCATTTTGTTGTCAAACACTTAGATTCTTTGATTTTCTGCTTGTAATGCATCATAGAATACCAGACATTCAAGTTGTACTATAGTGTAAGAGTACCTGATGCTCTCATCACGTTTTAGTGCTTTAAGTTGCATTTCTAACTTTTTATGCTCCGAAAAGACTTTTCAGCCTTAACAGAGTCCAAAAGTGCATTTTGTTGTCAAACACTTAGATTCTATTATTTCCTACATGTAATGCATCATAGAATACCAGACATTCAAGTTTCATTGTAATATAAGAGTATCTGATGCTCTCATTACGTTTTACTGCTTTAAAGTGCATTTCTAACTTTTTATGCCCCGAAAAGACTTTTCAGACTTAACAGAGTCCAAAAGTGCTTTTTGTTGTCAAACACTTAGATTCTTTGATTTTCTGCATGTAATGCATCATAGAATACCAGACATTCAAGTTGTACTTTAGTGTAAGAGTACCTGATGCTCTCATCACGTTTTAGACCTTTAAGTTGCATTTCTAACTTTTTATGCTCCGAAAAGACTTTTCAGACTTAACAGAGTCCAAAAGTGCATTTTGTTGTCAAACACTTAGATTCTATGATTTCCTACATGTAATGCATCATAGAATACCAGACATTCAAGTTGTACTATAGTGTAAGAGTACCTGATGCTCTCATCACGTTTTAGACCTTTAAGTTGCATTTCTAACTTTTTATGCTCCGAAAAGACTTTTCAGACTTAACAGAGTCCAAAAGTGCATTTTGTTGTCAAACACTTAGATTCTATTATTTCCTACATGTAATGCATCATAGAATACCAGACATTCAAGTTTCATTGTAATATAAGAGTATCTGATGCTCTCATTACGTTTTACTGCTTTAAAGTGCATTTCTAACTTTTTATGCCCCGAAAAGACTTTTCAGACTTAACAGAGTCCAAAAGTGCTTTTTGTTGTCAAACACTTAGATTCTTTGATTTTCTGCATGTAATGCATCATAGAATACCATACATTCAAGTTGTACTATAGTGTAAGAGTACCTGATGCTCTCATCACGTTTTAGACCTTTAAGTTGCATTTCTAACTTTTTATGCTCCGAAAAGACTTTTCAGACTTAACAGAGTCCAAAAGTGCATTTTGTTGTCAAACACTTAGATTCTATGATTTCCTACATGTAATGCATCATAGAATACCAGACATTCAAGTTTCATTGTAATATAAGAGTACCTGATGCTCTCATTACGTTTTACTGCTTTAAAGTGCATTTCTAACTTTTTATGCCCCGAAAAGACTTTTCAGACTTAACAGAGTCCAAAAGTGCATTTTGTTGTCAAACACTTAGATTCTTTGATTTTCTGCATGTAATGCATCATAGAATACCAGACATTCAAGTTGTACTATAGTGTAAGAGTACCTGATGCTCCCATTACGTTTTAGTTCTTTAAGTTGCATTTCTAACTTTTTACGCTCCGAAAAGACTTTTCAGGCTCAACAGAGTCCAAAAGTGCATTTTGTTTTTAAACACTTAGATTCTATGATTTCCTACATGTAATGCATCATAGAATACCAGACATTCAAGTTTCATTTTAAAATAAGAGTACCTGATGCTCTCATTACGTTTTACTGCTTTAAAGTGCATTTCCAACTTTTATGCTCCGAAAAGACTTTTCAGACTTAACAGAGTCCAAAAGTGCATTTTGTTGTCAAACACTTAGATTCTTTGATTTTCTGCATGTAATGCATCATAGAATACCAGATATTCAAGTTGTACTATAGTGTAAGAGTACCTGATGCTCTCATCACGTTTTAGACCTTTAAGTTGCATTTCTAACTTTTTATGCTCCGAAAAGACTTTTCAGACTTAACAGAGTCCAAAAGTGCATTTTGTTGTCAAACACTTAGATTCTTTGATTTTCTGCATGTAATGCATCATAGAATACCAGACATTCAAGTTGTACTATAGTGTAAGAGTACCTGATGCTCTCATCACGTTTTAGACCTTTAAGTTGCATTTCTAACTTTTTATGCTCCGAAAAGACTTTTCAGACTTAACAGAGTCCAAAAGTGCATTTTGTTGTCAAACACTTAGATTCTATGATTTCCTACATGTAATGCATCATAGAATACCAGACATTCAAGTTTCATTGTAATATAAGAGTACCTGATGCTCTCATTACGTTTTACTGCTTTAAAGTGCATTTCTAACTTTTTATGCCCCGAAAAGACTTTTCAGACTTAACAGAGTCCAAAAGTGCATTTTGTTGTCAAACACTTAGATTCTTTGATTTTCTGCATGTAATGCATCATAGAATACCAGACATTCAAGTTGTACTATAGTGTAAGAGTACCTGATGCTCCCATTACGTTTTAGTTCTTTAAGTTGCATTTCTAACTTTTTATGCTCCGAAAAGACTTTTCAGGCTCAACAGAGTCCAAAAGTGCATTTTGTTTTTAAACACTTAGATTCTATGATTTCCTACATGTAATGCATCATAGAATACCAGACATTCAAGTTTCATTTTAAAATAAGAGTACCTGATGCTCTCATTACGTTTTACTGCTTTAAAGTGCATTTCCAACTTTTATGCTCCGAAAAGACGTTTCAGCCTCAACAGAGTCCAAAAGTGCATTTTGTTATCAAACACTTAGATTATATGATTTCCTGCACTTAATGCATCATAGAATACCAGACATTCAAGTTGTACTATAGTGTAAGAGTACCTGATGCTCCCATCACGTTTTAGACCTTTAAGTTGCATTTCTAACTTTTTATGCTCCGAAAAGACTTTTCAGACTTAACAGAGTCCAAAAGTGCATTTTGTTGTCAAACACTTAGATTCTATTATTTCCTACATGTAATGCATCATAGAATACCAGACATTCAAGTTTCATTGTAATATAAGAGTATCTGATGCTCTCATTACGTTTTACTGCTTTAAAGTGCATTTCTAACTTTTTATGCCCCGAAAAGACTTTTCAGACTTAACAGAGTCCAAAAGTGCATTTTGTTGTCAAACACTTAGATTCTTTGATTTTCTGCATGTAATGCATCATAGAATACCAGACATTCAAGTTGTACTATAGTGTAAGAGTACCTGATGCTCTCATCACGTTTTAGACCTTTAAGTTGCATTTCTAACTTTTTATGCTCCGAAAAGACTTTTCAGACTTAACAGAGTCCAAAAGTGCATTTTGTTGTCAAACACTTAGATTCTTTGATTTTCTGCATGTAATGCATCATAGAATACCAGACATTCAAGTTGTACTATAGTGTAAGAGTACCTGATGCTCTCATCACGTTTTAGTGCTTTAAGTTGCATTTCTAACTTTTTATGCTCCGAAAAGACTTTTCAGCCTTAACAGAGTCCAAAAGTGCATTTTGTTGTCAAACACTTAGATTCTATTATTTCCTACATGTAATGCATCATAGAATACCAGACATTCAAGTTTCATTGTAATATAAGAGTACCTGATGCTCTCATTACGTTTTACTGCTTTAAAGTGCATTTCTAACTTTTTATGCCCCGAAAAGACTTTTCAGACTTAACAGAGTCCAAAAGTGCATTTTGTTGTCAAACACTTAGATTCTTTGATTTTCTGCATGTAATGCATCATAGAATACCAGACATTCAAGTTGTACTATAGTGTAAGAGTACCTGATGCTCCCATTACGTTTTAGTTCTTTAAGTTGCATTTCTAACTTTTTATGCTCCGAAAAGACTTTTCAGGCTCAACAGAGTCCAAAAGTGCATTTTGTTTTTAAACACTTAGATTCTATGATTTCCTACATGTAATGCATCATAGAATACCAGACATTCAAGTTTCATTTTAAAATAAGAGTACCTGATGCTCTCATTACGTTTTACTGCTTTAAAGTGCATTTCCAACTTTTATGCTCCGAAAAGACGTTTCAGCCTCAACAGAGTCCAAAAGTGCATTTTGTTATCAAACACTTAGATTATATGATTTCCTGCACTTAATGCATCATAGAATACCAGACATTCAAGTTGTACTATAGTGTAAGAGTACCTGATGCTCCCATCACGTTTTAGACCTTTAAGTTGCATTTCTAACTTTTTATGCTCCGAAAAGACTTTTCAGACTTAACAGAGTCCAAAAGTGCATTTTGTTGTCAAACACTTAGATTCTATTATTTCCTACATGTAATGCATCATAGAATACCAGACATTCAAGTTTCATTGTAATATAAGAGTATCTGATGCTCTCATTACGTTTTACTGCTTTAAAGTGCATTTCTAACTTTTTATGCCCCGAAAAGACTTTTCAGACTTAACAGAGTCCAAAAGTGCATTTTGTTGTCAAACACTTAGATTCTTTGATTTTCTGCATGTAATGCATCATAGAATACCAGACATTCAAGTTGTACTATAGTGTAAGAGTACCTGATGCTCTCATCACGTTTTAGACCTTTAAGTTGCATTTCTAACTTTTTATGCTCCGAAAAGACTTTTCAGACTTAACAGAGTCCAAAAGTGCATTTTGTTGTCAAACACTTAGATTCTTTGATTTTCTGCATGTAATGCATCATAGAATACCAGACATTCAAGTTGTACTATAGTGTAAGAGTACCTGATGCTCTCATCACGTTTTAGTGCTTTAAGTTGCATTTCTAACTTTTTATGCTCCGAAAAGACTTTTCAGCCTTAACAGAGTCCAAAAGTGCATTTTGTTGTCAAACACTTAGATTCTATTATTTCCTACATGTAATGCATCATAGAATACCAGACATTCAAGTTTCATTGTAATATAAGAGTACCTGATGCTCTCATTACGTTTTACTGCTTTAAAGTGCATTTCTAACTTTTTATGCCCCGAAAAGACTTTTCAGACTTAACAGAGTCCAAAAGTGCATTTTGTTGTCAAACACTTAGATTCTTTGATTTTCTGCATGTAATGCATCATAGAATACCAGACATTCAAGTTGTACTATAGTGTAAGAGTACCTGATGCTCCCATTACGTTTTAGTTCTTTAAGTTGCATTTCTAACTTTTTATGCTCCGAAAAGACTTTTCAGGCTCAACAGAGTCCAAAAGTGCATTTTGTTTTTAAACACTTAGATTCTATGATTTCCTACATGTAATGCATCATAGAATACCAGACATTCAAGTTTCATTTTAAAATAAGAGTACCTGATGCTCTCATTACGTTTTACTGCTTTAAAGTGCATTTCCAACTTTTATGCTCCGAAAAGACGTTTCAGCCTCAACAGAGTCCAAAAGTGCATTTTGTTATCAAACACTTAGATTATATGATTTCCTGCACTTAATGCATCATAGAATACCAGACATTCAAGTTGTACTATAGTGTAAGAGTACCTGATGCTCCCATCACGTTTTAGACCTTTAAGTTGCATTTCTAACTTTTTATGCTCCGAAAAGACTTTTCAGACTTAACAGAGTCCAAAAGTGCATTTTGTTGTCAAACACTTAGATTCTATTATTTCCTACATGTAATGCATCATAGAATACCAGACATTCAAGTTTCATTGTAATATAAGAGTATCTGATGCTCTCATTACGTTTTACTGCTTTAAAGTGCATTTCTAACTTTTTATGCCCCGAAAAGACTTTTCAGACTTAACAGAGTCCAAAAGTGCATTTTGTTGTCAAACACTTAGATTCTTTGATTTTCTGCATGTAATGCATCATAGAATACCAGACATTCAAGTTGTACTATAGTGTAAGAGTACCTGATGCTCTCATCACGTTTTAGACCTTTAAGTTGCATTTCTAACTTTTTATGCTCCGAAAAGACTTTTCAGACTTAACAGAGTCCAAAAGTGCATTTTGTTGTCAAACACTTAGATTCTTTGATTTTCTGCATGTAATGCATCATAGAATACCAGACATTCAAGTTGTACTATAGTGTAAGAGTACCTGATGCTCTCATCACGTTTTAGTGCTTTAAGTTGCATTTCTAACTTTTTATGCTCCGAAAAGACTTTTCAGCCTTAACAGAGTCCAAAAGTGCATTTTGTTGTCAAACACTTAGATTCTATTATTTCCTACATGTAATGCATCATAGAATACCAGACATTCAAGTTTCATTGTAATATAAGAGTATCTGATGCTCTCATTACGTTTTACTGCTTTAAAGTGCATTTCTAACTTTTTATGCCTCGAAAACACTTTTCAGACTTAACAGAGTCCAAAAGTGCATTTTGTTGTCAAACACTTAGATTCTATGATTTCCTACATGTAATGCATCATAGAATACCAGACATTCAAGTTGTACTATAGTGTAAGAGTACCTGATGCTCTCATCACGTTTTAGACCTTTAAGTTGCATTTCTAACTTTTTATGCTCCGAAAAGACTTTTCAGACTTAACAGAGTCCAAAAGTGCATTTTGTTGTCAAACACTTAGATTATGTGATTTTCTGCATGTAATGCATCATAGAATACCAGACATTCAAGTTGTACTATAGTGTAAGAGTACCTGATGCTCTCATCACGTTTTAGTGCTTTAAGTTGCATTTCTAACTTTTTATGCTCCGAAAAGACTTTTCAGCCTCAACAGAGTCCAAAAGTGCATTTTGTTGTCAAACACATAGATTCTTTGATTTTCTGCATGTAATTTATCATAGAATACCAGACATTCAAGTTGTACTATAGTGTAAGAGTACCTGATGCTCTCATCACGTTTTAGACCTTTAAGTTGCATTTCTAACTTTTTATGCTCCGAAAAGACTTTTCAGACTTAACAGAGTCCAAAAGTGCATTTTGTTGTCAAACACTTAGATTCTTTGATTTTCTGCATGTAATTTATCATAGAATACCAGACATTCAAGTTGTATTATAGTGTAAGAGTACCTGATGCTCTCATCACGTTTTAGACCTTTAAGTTGCATTTCTAACTTTTTATGCTCCGAAAAGACTTTTCAGACTTAACAGAGTCCAAAAGTGCATTTTGTTGTCAAACACTTAGATTCTTTGATTTTCTGCATGTAATGCATCATAGAATACCAGACATTCAAGTTGTACTATAGTGTAAGAGTACCTGATGCTCTCATCACGTTTTAGACCTTTAAGTTGCATTTCTAACTTTTTATGCTCCGAAAAGACTTTTCAGACTTAACAGAGTCCAAAAGTGCATTTTGTTGTCAAACACTTAGATTCTTTGATTTTCTGCATGTAATGCATCATAGAATACCAGACATTCAAGTTGTACTATAGTGTAAGAGTACCTGATGCTCTCATCACGTTTTAGTGCTTTAAGTTGCATTTCTAACTTTTTATGCTCCGAAAAGACTTTTCAGCCTTAACAGAGTCCAAAAGTGCATTTTGTTGTCAAACACTTAGATTCTATTATTTCCTACATGTAATGCATCATAGAATACCAGACATTCAAGTTTCATTGTAATATAAGAGTATCTGATGCTCTCATTACGTTTTACTGCTTTAAAGTGCATTTCTAACTTTTTACGCCCCGAAAACACTTTTCAGACTTAACAGAGTCCAAAAGTGCATTTTGTTGTCAAACACTTAGATTCTATGATTTCCTACATGTAATGCATCATAGAATACCAGACATTCAAGTTGTACTATAGTGTAAGAGTACCTGATGCTCTCATCACGTTTTAGACCTTTAAGTTGCATTTCTAACTTTTTATGCTCCGAAAAGACTTTTCAGACTTAACAGAGTCCAAAAGTGCATTTTGTTGTCAAACACTTAGATTCTATGATTTCCTACATGTAATGCATCATAGAATACCAGACATTCAAGTTTCATTGTAATATAAGAGTATCTGATGCTCTCATTACGTTTTACTGCTTTAAAGTGCATTTCTAACTTTTTATGCCCCGAAAAGACTTTTCAGACTTAACAGAGTCCAAAAGTGCATTTTGTTGTCAAACACTTAGATTCTATTATTTCCTACATGTAGTGCATCATAGAATACCAGACATTCAAGTTTCATTGTAATATAAGAGTATCTGATGCTCTCATTACGTTTTACTGCTTTAAAGTGCATTTCTAACTTTTTATGCCCCGAAAAGACTTTTCAGACTTAACAGAGTCCAAAAGTGCTTTTTGTTGTCAAACACTTAGATTCTTTGATTTTCTGCATGTAATGCATCATAGAATACCAGACATTCAAGTTGTACTATAGTGTAAGAGTACCTGATGCTCTCATCACGTTTTAGACCTTTAAGTTGCATTTCTAACTTTTTATGCTCCGAAAAGACTTTTCAGACTTAACAGAGTCCAAAAGTGCATTTTGTTGTCAAACACTTAGATTCTATGATTTCCTACATGTAATGCATCATAGAATACCAGACATTCAAGTTGTACTATAGTGTAAGAGTACCTGATGCTCTCATCACGTTTTAGACCTTTAAGTTGCATTTCTAACTTTTTATGCTCCGAAAAGACTTTTCAGACTTAACAGAGTCCAAAAGTGCATTTTGTTGTCAAACACTTAGATTCTATTATTTCCTACATGTAATGCATCATAGAATACCAGACATTCAAGTTTCATTGTAATATAAGAGTATCTGATGCTCTCATTACGTTTTACTGCTTTAAAGTGCATTTCTAACTTTTTATGCCCCGAAAAGACTTTTCAGACTTAACAGAGTCCAAAAGTGCATTTTGTTGTCAAACACTTAGATTCTTTGATTTTCTGCATGTAATGCATCATAGAATACCAGACATTCAAGTTGTACTATAGTGTAAGAGTACCTGATGCTCTCATCACGTTTTAGACCTTTAAGTTGCATTTCTAACTTTTTATGCTCCGAAAAGACTTTTCAGACTTAACAGAGTCCAAAAGTGCATTTTGTTGTCAAACACTTAGATTCTTTGATTTTCTGCATGTAATGCATCATAGAATACCAGACATTCAAGTTGTACTATAGTGTAAGAGTACCTGATGCTCTCATCACGTTTTAGACCTTTAAGTTGCATTTCTAACTTTTTATGCTCCGAAAAGACTTTTCAGACTTAACAGAGTCCAAAAGTGCATTTTGTTGTCAAACACTTAGATTCTTTGATTTTCTGCATGTAATGCATCATAGAATACCAGACATTCAAGTTGTACTATAGTGTAAGAGTACCTGATGCTCTCATCACGTTTTAGTGCTTTAAGTTGCATTTCTAACTTTTTATGCTCCGAAAAGACTTTTCAGCCTTAACAGAGTCCAAAAGTGCATTTTGTTGTCAAACACTTAGATTCTATTATTTCCTACATGTAATGCATCATAGAATACCAGACATTCAAGTTTCATTGTAATATAAGAGTATCTGATGCTCTCATTACGTTTTACTGCTTTAAAGTGCATTTCTAACTTTTTATGCCTCGAAAACACTTTTCAGACTTAACAGAGTCCAAAAGTGCATTTTGTTGTCAAACACTTAGATTCTATGATTTCCTACATGTAATGCATCATAGAATACCAGACATTCAAGTTGTACTATAGTGTAAGAGTACCTGATGCTCTCATCACGTTTTAGACCTTTAAGTTGCATTTCTAACTTTTTATGCTCCGAAAAGACTTTTCAGACTTAACAGAGTCCAAAAGTGCATTTTGTTGTCAAACACTTAGATTATGTGATTTTCTGCATGTAATGCATCATAGAATGCCAGACATTCAAGTTGTACTATAGTGTAAGAGTACCTGATGCTCTCATCACGTTTTAGTGCTTTAAGTTGCATTTCTAACTTTTTATGCTCCGAAAAGACTTTTCAGCCTCAACAGAGTCCAAAAGTGCATTTTGTTGTCAAACACATAGATTCTTTGATTTTCTGCATGTAATTTATCATAGAATACCAGACATTCAAGTTGTACTATAGTGTAAGAGTACCTGATGCTCTCATCACGTTTTAGACCTTTAAGTTGCATTTCTAACTTTTTATGCTCCGAAAAGACTTTTCAGACTTAACAGAGTCCAAAAGTGCATTTTGTTGTCAAACACTTAGATTCTTTGATTTTCTGCATGTAATTTATCATAGAATACCAGACATTCAAGTTGTATTATAGTGTAAGAGTACCTGATGCTCTCATCACGTTTTAGACCTTTAAGTTGCATTTCTAACTTTTTATGCTCCGAAAAGACTTTTCAGACTTAACAGAGTCCAAAAGTGCATTTTGTTGTCAAACACTTAGATTCTTTGATTTTCTGCATGTAATGCATCATAGAATACCAGACATTCAAGTTGTACTATAGTGTAAGAGTACCTGATGCTCTCATCACGTTTTAGACCTTTAAGTTGCATTTCTAACTTTTTATGCTCCGAAAAGACTTTTCAGACTTAACAGAGTCCAAAAGTGCATTTTGTTGTCAAACACTTAGATTCTTTGATTTTCTGCATGTAATGCATCATAGAATACCAGACATTCAAGTTTCATTGTAATATAAGAGTATCTGATGCTCTCATTACGTTTTACTGCTTTAAAGTGCATTTCTAACTTTTTACGCCCCGAAAACACTTTTCAGACTTAACAGAGTCCAAAAGTGCATTTTGTTGTCAAACACTTAGATTCTATGATTTCCTACATGTAATGCATCATAGAATACCAGACATTCAAGTTGTACTATAGTGTAAGAGTACCTGATGCTCTCATCACGTTTTAGACCTTTAAGTTGCATTTCTAACTTTTTATGCTCCGAAAAGACTTTTCAGACTTAACAGAGTCCAAAAGTGCATTTTGTTGTCAAACACTTAGATTATGTGATTTTCTGCATGTAATGCATCATAGAATACCAGACATTCAAGTTGTACTATAGTGTAAGAGTACCTGATGCTCTCATCACGTTTTAGTGCTTTAAGTTGCATTTCTAACTTTTTATGCTCCGAAAAGACTTTTCAGCCTCAACAGAGTCCAAAAGTGCATTTTGTTGTCAAACACATAGATTCTTTGATTTTCTGCATGTAATTTATCATAGAATACCAGACATTCAAGTTGTACTATAGTGTAAGAGTACCTGATGCTCTCATCACGTTTTAGACCTTTAAGTTGCATTTCTAACTTTTTATGCTCCGAAAAGACTTTTCAGACTTAACAGAGTCCAAAAGTGCATTTTGTTGTCAAACACTTAGATTCTTTGATTTTCTGCATGTAATGCATCATAGAATACCAGACATTCAAGTTGTACTATAGTGTAAGAGTACCTGATGCTCTCATCACGTTTTAGTGCTTTAAGTTGCATTTCTAACTTTTTATGCTCCGAAAAGACTTTTCAGCCTTAACAGAGTCCAAAAGTGCATTTTGTTGTCAAACACTTAGATTCTATTATTTCCTACATGTAATGCATCATAGAATACCAGACATTCAAGTTTCATTGTAATATAAGAGTATCTGATGCTCTCATTACGTTTTACTGCTTTAAAGTGCATTTCTAACTTTTTATGCCCCGAAAAGACTTTTCAGACTTAACAGAGTCCAAAAGTTCATTTTGTTGTCAAACACTTAGATTCTATGATTTCCTACATGTAATGCATCATAGAATACCAGACATTCAAGTTGTACTATAGTGTTAGAGTACCTGATGCTCTCATCACGTTTTAGACCTTTAAGTTGCATTTCTAACTTTTTATGCTCCGAAAAGACTTTTCAGACTTAACAGAGTCCAAAAGTGCATTTTGTTGTCAAACACTTAGATTCTTTGATTTTCTGCATGTAATGCCTCATAGAATACCAGATATTCAAGTTGTACTATAGTGTAAGAGTACCTGATGCTCTCATCACGTTTTAGACCTTTAAGTTGCATTTCTAACTTTTTATGCTCCGAAAAGACTTTTCAGACTTAACAGAGTCCAAAAGTGCATTTTGTTGTCAAACACTTAGATTCTTTGATTTTCTGCTTGTAATGCATCATAGAATACCAGACATTCAAGTTGTACTATAGTGTAAGAGTACCTGATGCTCTCATCACGTTTTAGTGCTTTAAGTTGCATTTCTAACTTTTTATGCTCCGAAAAGACTTTTCAGCCTTAACAGAGTCCAAAAGTGCATTTTGTTGTCAAACACTTAGATTCTATTATTTCCTACATGTAATGCATCATAGAATACCAGACATTCAAGTTTCATTGTAATATAAGAGTATCTGATGCTCTCATTACGTTTTACTGCTTTAAAGTGCATTTCTAACTTTTTATGCCCCGAAAAGACTTTTCAGACTTAACAGAGTCCAAAAGTGCATTTTGTTGTCAAACACTTAGATTCTATGATTTCCTACATGTAATGCATCATAGAATGCCAGACATTCAAGTTGTACTATAGTGTAAGAGTACCTGATGCTCTCATCACGTTTTAGTGCTTTAAGTTGCATTTCTAACTTTTTATGCTCCGAAAAGACTTTTCAGCCTTAACAGAGTCCAAAAGTGCATTTTGTTGTCAAACACTTAGATTCTATTATTTCCTACATGTAATGCATCATAGAATACCAGACATTCAAGTTTCATTGTAATATAAGAGTATCTGATGCTCTCATTACGTTTTACTGCTTTAAAGTGCATTTCTAACTTTTTATGCCCCGAAAAGACTTTTCAGACTTAACAGAGTCCAAAAGTGCATTTTGTTGTCAAACACTTAGATTCTATGATTTCCTACATGTAATGCATCATAGAATACCAGACATTCAAGTTGTACTATAGTGTAAGAGTACCTGATGCTCTCATCACGTTTTAGACCTTTAAGTTGCATTTCTAACTTTTTATGCTCCGAAAAGACTTTTCAGACTTAACAGAGTCCAAAAGTGCATTTTGTTGTCAAACACTTAGATTCTTTGATTTTCTGCATGTAATGCATCATAAAATACCAGATATTCAAGTTGTACTATAGTGTAAGAGTACCTGATGCTCTCATCACGTTTTAGACCTTTAAGTTGCATTTCTAACTTTTTATGCTCCGAAAAGACTTTTCAGACTTAACAGAGTCCAAAAGTGCATTTTGTTGTCAAACACTTAGATTCTATTATTTCCTACATGTAATGCATCATAGAATACCAGACATTCAAGTTTCATTGTAATATAAGAGTATCTGATGCTCTCATTACGTTTTACTGCTTTAAAGTGCATTTCTAACTTTTTATGCCCCGAAAAGACTTTTCAGACTTAACAGAGTCCAAAAGTGCTTTTTGTTGTCAAACACTTAGATTCTTTGATTTTCTGCATGTAATGCATCATAGAATACCAGACATTCAAGTTGTACTTTAGTGTAAGAGTACCTGATGCTCTCATCACGTTTTAGACCTTTAAGTTGCATTTCTAACTTTTTATGCTCCGAAAAGACTTTTCAGCCTTAACAGAGTCCAAAAGTGCATTTTGTTGTCAAACACTTAGATTCTTTGATTTTCTGCATGTAATGCATCATAGAATACCAGACATTCAAGTTGTACTATAGTGTAAGAGTACCTGATGCTCTCATCACGTTTTAGACCTTTAAGTTGCATTTCTAACTTTTTATGCTCCGAAAAGACTTTTCAGACTTAACAGAGTCCAAAAGTGCATTTTGTTGTCAAACACTTAGATTCTATGATTTCCTACATGTAATGCATCATAGAATACCAGACATTCAAGTTTCATTGTAATATAAGAGTACCTGATGCTCTCATTACGTTTTACTGCTTTAAAGTGCATTTCTAACTTTTTATGCCCCGAAAAGACTTTTCAGACTTAACAGAGTCCAAAAGTGCATTTTGTTGTCAAACACTTAGATTCTTTGATTTTCTGCATGTAATGCATCATAGAATACCAGACATTCAAGTTGTACTATAGTGTAAGAGTACCTGATGCTCCCATTACGTTTTAGTTCTTTAAGTTGCATTTCTAACTTTTTATGCTCCGAAAAGACTTTTCAGGCTCAACAGAGTCCAAAAGTGCATTTTGTTTTTAAACACTTAGATTCTATGATTTCCTACATGTAATGCATCATAGAATACCAGACATTCAAGTTTCATTTTAAAATAAGAGTACCTGATGCTCTCATTACGTTTTACTGCTTTAAAGTGCATTTCCAACTTTTATGCTCCGAAAAGACGTTTCAGCCTCAACAGAGTCCAAAAGTGCATTTTGTTGTCAAACACTTAGATTATATGATTTCCTGCACTTAATGCATCATAGAATACCAGACATTCAAGTTGTACTATAGTGTAAGAGTACCTGATGCTCCCATCACGTTTTAGACCTTTAAGTTGCATTTCTAACTTTTTATGCTCCGAAAAGACTTTTCAGACTTAACAGAGTCCAAAAGTGCATTTTGTTGTCAAACACTTAGATTCTATTATTTCCTACATGTAATGCATCATAGAATACCAGACATTCAAGTTTCATTGTAATATAAGAGTATCTGATGCTCTCATTACGTTTTACTGCTTTAAAGTGCATTTCTAACTTTTTATGCCCCGAAAAGACTTTTCAGACTTAACAGAGTCCAAAAGTGCTTTTTGTTGTCAAACACTTAGATTCTATGATTTCCTACATGTAATGCATCATAGAATACCAGACATTCAAGTTGTACTATAGTGTAAGAGTACCTGATGCTCTCATCACGTTTTAGACCTTTAAGTTGCATTTCTAACTTTTTATGCTCCGAAAAGACTTTTCAGACTTAACAGAGTCCAAAAGTGCATTTTGTTGTCAAACACTTAGATTCTATGATTTCCTACATGTAATGCATCATAGAATACCAGACATTCAAGTTTCATTGTAATATAAGAGTACCTGATGCTCTCATTACGTTTTACTGCTTTAAAGTGCATTTCTAACTTTTTATGCCCCGAAAAGACTTTTCAGACTTAACAGAGTCCAAAAGTGCATTTTGTTGTCAAACACTTAGATTATGTGATTTTCTGCATGTAATGCATCATAGAATACCAGACATTCAAGTTGTACTATAGTGTAAGAGTACCTGATGCTCTCATCACGTTTTAGTGCTTTAAGTTGCATTTCTAACTTTTTATGCTCCGAAAAGACTTTTCAGACTTAACAGAGTCCAAAAGTGCATTTTGTTGTCAAACACTTAGATTCTATGATTTCCTACATGTAATGCATCATAGAATACCAGACATTCAAGTTGTACTATAGTGTAAGAGTACCTGATGCTCTCATCACGTTTTAGACCTTTAAGTTGCATTTCTAACTTTTTATGCTCCGAAAAGACTTTTCAGACTTAACAGAGTCCAAAAGTGCATTTTGTTGTCAAACACTTAGATTCTTTGATTTTCTGCATGTAATGCATCATAGAATACCAGACATTCAAGTTGTACTATAGTGTAAGAGTACCTGATGCTCTCATCACGTTTTAGTGCTTTAAGTTGCATTTCTAACTTTTTATGCTCCGAAAAGACTTTTCAGCCTTAACAGAGTCCAAAAGTGCATTTTGTTGTCAAACACTTAGATTCTATTATTTCCTACATGTAATGCATCATAGAATACCAGACATTCAAGTTTCATTGTAATATAAGAGTATCTGATGCTCTCATTACGTTTTACTGCTTTAAAGTGCATTTCTAACTTTTTATGCCCCGAAAACACTTTTCAGACTTAACAGAGTCCAAAAGTGCATTTTGTTGTCAAACACTTAGATTCTATGATTTCCTACATGTAATGCATCATAGAATACCAGACATTCAAGTTGTACTATAGTGTAAGAGTACCTGATGCTCTCATCACGTTTTAGACCTTTAAGTTGCATTTCTAACTTTTTATGCCCCGAAAAGACTTTTCAGACTTAACAGAGTCCAAAAGTTCATTTTGTTGTCAAACACTTAGATTCTTTAATTTTCTGCATGTAATGCATCATAGAATACCAGATATTCAAGTTGTACTATAGTGTAAGAGTACCTGATGCTCTCATCACGTTTTAGACCTTTAAGTTGCATTTCTAACTTTTTATGCTCCGAAAAGACTTTTCAGACTTAACAGAGTCCAAAAGTGCATTTTGTTGTCAAACACTTAGATTCTATGATTTCCTACATGTAATGCATCATAGAATACCAGACATTCAAGTTTCATTGTAATATAAGAGTATCTGATGCTCTCATTACGTTTTACTGCTTTAAAGTGCATTTCTAACTTTTTATGCCCCGAAAAGACTTTTCAGACTTAACAGAGTCCAAAAGTGCTTTTTGTTGTCAAACACTTAGATTCTTTGATTTTCTGCATGTAATGCATCATAGAATACCAGACATTCAAGTTGTACTATAGTGTAAGAGTACCTGATGCTCTCATCACGATTTAGTGCTTTAAGTTGCATTTCTAACTTTTTATGCTCCGAAAAGACTTTTCAGCCTTAACAGAGTCCAAAAGTGCATTTTGTTGTCAAACACTTAGATTCTTTGATTTTCTGCATGTAATGCATCATAGAATACCAGACATTCAAGTTGTACTATAGTGTAAGAGTACCTGATGCTCTCATCACGTTTTAGACCTTTAAGTTGCATTTCTAACTTTTTATGCTCCGAAAAGACTTTTCAGACTTAACAGAGTCCAAAAGTGCATTTTGTTGTCAAACACTTAGATTCTATGATTTCCTACATGTAATGCATCATAGAATACCAGACATTCAAGTTGTACTATAGTGTAAGAGTACCTGATGCTCTCATCACGTTTTAGACCTTTAAGTTGCATTTCTAACTTTTTATTCTCCGAAAAGACTTTTCAGACTTAACAGAGTCCAAAAGTGCATTTTGTTGTCAAACACTTAGATTCTTTGATTTTCTGCATGTAATGCATCATAGAATACCAGACATTCAAGTTGTACTATAGTGTAAGAGTACCTGATGCTCTCATCACGTTTTAGACCTTTAAGTTGCATTTCTAACTTTTTATGCTCCGAAAAGACTTTTCAGACTTAACAGAGTCCAAAAGTGCATTTTGTTGTCAAACACTTAGATTCTATTATTTCCTACATGCAATGCATCATAGAATACCAGACATTCAAGTTTCATTGTAATATAAGAGTATCTGATGCTCTCATTACGTTTTACTGCTTTAAAGTGCATTTCTAACTTTTTATGCCCCGAAAAGACTTTTCAGACTTAACAGAGTCCAAAAGTGCTTTTTGTTGTCAAACACTTAGATTCTTTGATTTTCTGCATGTAATGCATCATAGAATACCAGACATTCAAGTTGTACTTTAGTGTAAGAGTACCTGATGCTCTCATCACGTTTTAGACCTTTAAGTTGCATTTCTAACTTTTTATGCTCCGAAAAGACTTTTCAGACTTAACAGAGTCCAAAAGTGCATTTTGTTGTCAAACACTTAGATTCTATGATTTCCTACATGTAATGCATCATAGAATACCAGACATTCAAGTTGTACTATAGTGTAAGAGTACCTGATGCTCTCATCACGTTTTAGACCTTTAAGTTGCATTTCTAACTTTTTATGCTCCGAAAAGACTTTTCAGCCTTAACAGAGTCCAAAAGTGCATTTTGTTGTCAAACACTTAGATTCTATTATTTCCTACATGTAATGCATCATAGAATACCAGACATTCAAGTTTCATTGTAATATAAGAGTATCTGATGCTCTCATTACGTTTTACTGCTTTAAAGTGCATTTCTAACTTTTTATGCCCCGAAAAGACTTTTCAGACTTAACAGAGTCCAAAAGTGCATTTTGTTGTCAAACACTTAGATTCTTTGATTTTCTGCATGTAATGCATCATAGAATACCAGACATTCAAGTTGTACTATAGTGTAAGAGTACCTGATGCTCTCATCACGTTTTAGAGCTTTAAGTTGCATTTCTAACTTTTTATGCTCCGAAAAGACTTTTCAGACTTAACAGAGTCCAAAAGTGCATTTTGTTGTCAAACACTTAGATTCTTTGATTTTCTGCATGTAATGCATCATAGAATACCAGATATTCAAGTTGTACTATAGTGTAAGAGTACCTGATGCTCTCATCACGTTTTAGACCTTTAAGTTGCATTTCTAACTTTTTATGCTCCGAAAAGACTTTTCAGACTTAACAGAGTCCAAAAGTGCATTTTGTTGTCAAACACTTAGATTCTATTATTTCCTACATGTAATGCATCATAGAATACCAGACATTCAAGTTTCATTGTAATATAAGAGTATCTGATGCTCTCATTACGTTTTACTGCTTTAAAGTGCATTTCTAACTTTTTATGCCCCGAAAACACTTTTCAGACTTAACAGAGTCCAAAAGTGCATTTTGTTGTCAAACACTTAGATTCTATGATTTCCTACATGTAATGCATCATAGAATGCCAGACATTCAAGTTGTACTATAGTGTAAGAGTACCTGATGCTCTCATCACGTTTTAGACCTTTAAGTTGCATTTCTAACTTTTTATGCCCCGAAAAGACTTTTCAGACTTAACAGAGTCCAAAAGTTCATTTTGTTGTCAAACACTTAGATTCTTTAATTTTCTGCATGTAATGCATCATAGAATACCAGATATTCAAGTTGTACTATAGTGTAAGAGTACCTGATGCTCTCATCACGTTTTAGACCTTTAAGTTGCATTTCTAACTTTTTATGCTCCGAAAAGACGTTTCAGCCTCAACAGAGTCCAAAAGTGCATTTTGTTGTCAAACACTTAGATTATATGATTTCCTGCATTTAATGCATCATAGAATACCAGACATTCAAGTTGTACTATAGTGTAAGAGTACCTGATGCTCTCATCACGTTTTAGACCTTTAAGTTGCATTTCTAACTTTTTATGCTCCGAAAAGACTTTTCAGACTTAACAGAGTCCAAAAGTGCATTTTGTTGTCAAACACTTAGATTCTATGATTTCCTACATGTAATGCATCATAGAATACCAGACATTCAAGTTTCATTGTAATATAAGAGTATCTGATGCTCTCATTACGTTTTACTGCTTTAAAGTGCATTTCTAACTTTTTATGCCCCGAAAAGACTTTTCAGACTTAACAGAGTCCAAAAGTGCTTTTTGTTGTCAAACACTTAGATTCTTTGATTTTCTGCATGTAATGCATCATAGAATACCAGACATTCAAGTTGTACTTTAGTGTAAGAGTACCTGATGCTCTCATCACGTTTTAGACCTTTAAGTTGCATTTCTAACTTTTTATGCTCCGAAAAGACTTTTCAGACTTAACAGAGTCCAAAAGTGCATTTTGTTGTCAAACACTTAGATTCTATTATTTCCTACATGTAATGCATCATAGAATACCAGACATTCAAGTTTCATTGTAATATAAGAGTATCTGATGCTCTCATTACGTTTTACTGCTTTAAAGTGCATTTCTAACTTTTTATGCCCCGAAAAGACTTTTCAGACTTAACAGAGTCCAAAAGTGCATTTTGTTGTCAAACACTTAGATTCTTTGATTTTCTGCATGTAATGCATCATAGAATACCAGACATTCAAGTTGTACTATAGTGTAAGAGTACCTGATGCTCTCATCACGTTTTAGACCTTTAAGTTGCATTTCTAACTTTTTATGCTCCGAAAAGACTTTTCAGACTTAACAGAGTCCAAAAGTGCATTTTGTTGTCAAACACTTAGATTCTTTGATTTTCTGCATGTAATGCATCATAGAATACCAGATATTCAAGTTGTACTATAGTGTAAGAGTACCTGATGCTCTCATCACGTTTTAGACCTTTAAGTTGCATTTCTAACTTTTTATGCTCCGAAAAGACTTTTCAGACTTAACAGAGTCCAAAAGTGCATTTTGTTGTCAAACACTTAGATTCTATTATTTCCTACATGTAATGCATCATAGAATACCAGACATTCAAGTTTCATTGTAATATAAGAGTATCTGATGCTCTCATTACGTTTTACTGCTTTAAAGTGCATTTCTAACTTTTTATGCCCCGAAAAGACTTTTCAGACTTAACAGAGTCCAAAAGTGCTTTTTGTTGTCAAACACTTAGATTCTTTGATTTTCTGCATGTAATGCATCATAGAATACCAGACATTCAAGTTGTACTTTAGTGTAAGAGTACCTGATGCTCTCATCACGTTTTAGACCTTTAAGTTGCATTTCTAACTTTTTATGCTCCGAAAAGACTTTTCAGACTTAACAGAGTCCAAAAGTGCATTTTGTTGTCAAACACTTAGATTCTTTGATTTTCTGCATGTAATGCATCATAGAATACCAGACATTCAAGTTGTACTTTAGTGTAAGAGTACCTGATGCTCTCATCACGTTTTAGACCTTTAAGTTGCATTTCTAACTTTTTATGCTCCGAAAAGACTTTTCAGACTTAACAGAGTCCAAAAGTGCATTTTGTTGTCAAACACTTAGATTCTATGATTTCCTACATGTAATGCATCATAGAATACCAGACATTCAAGTTGTACTATAGTGTAAGAGTACCTGATGCTCTCATCACGTTTTAGACCTTTAAGTTGCATTTCTAACTTTTTATGCTCCGAAAAGACTTTTCAGCCTTAACAGAGTCCAAAAGTGCATTTTGTTGTCAAACACTTAGATTCTATTATTTCCTACATGTAATGCATCATAGAATACCAGACATTCAAGTTTCATTGTAATATAAGAGTATCTGATGCTCTCATTACGTTTTACTGCTTTAAAGTGCATTTCTAACTTTTTATGCCCCGAAAACACTTTTCAGACTTAACAGAGTCCAAAAGTGCATTTTGTTGTCAAACACTTAGATTCTATGATTTCCTACATGTAATGCATCATAGAATGCCAGACATTCAAGTTGTACTATAGTGTAAGAGTACCTGATGCTCTCATCACGTTTTAGACCTTTAAGTTGCATTTCTAACTTTTTATGCCCCGAAAAGACTTTTCAGACTTAACAGAGTCCAAAAGTTCATTTTGTTGTCAAACACTTAGATTCTTTAATTTTCTGCATGTAATGCATCATAGAATACCAGATATTCAAGTTGTACTATAGTGTAAGAGTACTTGATGCTCTCATCACGTTTTAGACCTTTAAGTTGCATTTCTAACTTTTTATGCTCCGAAAAGACGTTTCAGCCTCAACAGAGTCCAAAAGTGCATTTTGTTGTCAAACACTTAGATTATATGATTTCCTGCATTTAATGCATCATAGAATACCAGACATTCAAGTTGTACTATAGTGTAAGAGTACCTGATGCTCTCATCACGTTTTAGACCTTTAAGTTGCATTTCTAACTTTTTATGCTCCGAAAAGACTTTTCAGACTTAACAGAGTCCAAAAGTGCATTTTGTTGTCAAACACTTAGATTCTATGATTTCCTACATGTAATGCATCATAGAATACCAGACATTCAAGTTTCATTGTAATATAAGAGTATCTGATGCTCTCATTACGTTTTACTGCTTTAAAGTGCATTTCTAACTTTTTATGCCCCGAAAAGACTTTTCAGACTTAACAGAGTCCAAAAGTGCATTTTGTTGTCAAACACTTAGATTCTTTGATTTTCTGCATGTAATGCATCATAGAATACCAGACATTCAAGTTGTACTATAGTGTAAGAGTACCTGATGCTCTCATCACGTTTTAGACCTTTAAGTTGCATTTCTAACTTTTTATGCTCCGAAAAGACTTTTCAGACTTAACAGAGTCCAAAAGTGCATTTTGTTGTCAAACACTTAGATTCTTTGATTTTCTGCATGTAATGCATCATAGAATACCAGATATTCAAGTTGTACTATAGTGTAAGAGTACCTGATGCTCTCATCACGTTTTAGACCTTTAAGTTGCATTTCTAACTTTTTATGCTCCGAAAAGACTTTTCAGACTTAACAGAGTCCAAAAGTGCATTTTGTTGTCAAACACTTAGATTCTATTATTTCCTACATGTAATGCATCATAGAATACCAGACATTCAAGTTTCATTGTAATATAAGAGTATCTGATGCTCTCATTACGTTTTACTGCTTTAAAGTGCATTTCTAACTTTTTATGCCCCGAAAAGACTTTTCAGACTTAACAGAGTCCAAAAGTGCTTTTTGTTGTCAAACACTTAGATTCTTTGATTTTCTGCATGTAATGCATCATAGAATACCAGACATTCAAGTTGTACTTTAGTGTAAGAGTACCTGATGCTCTCATCACGTTTTAGACCTTTAAGTTGCATTTCTAACTTTTTATGCTCCGAAAAGACTTTTCAGACTTAACAGAGTCCAAAAGTGCATTTTGTCGTCAAACACTTAGATTCTATGATTTCCTACATGTAATGCATCATAGAATACCAGACATTCAAGTTGTACTATAGTGTAAGAGTACCTGATGCTCTCATCACGTTTTAGACCTTTAAGTTGCATTTCTAACTTTTTATGCTCCGAAAAGACTTTTCAGCCTTAACAGAGTCCAAAAGTGCATTTTGTTGTCAAACACTTAGATTCTATTATTTCCTACATGTAATGCATCATAGAATACCAGACATTCAAGTTTCATTGTAATATAAGAGTATCTGATGCTCTCATTACGTTTTACTGCTTTAAAGTGCATTTCTAACTTTTTATGCCCCGAAAACACTTTTCAGACTTAACAGAGTCCAAAAGTGCATTTTGTTGTCAAACACTTAGATTCTATGATTTCCTACATGTAATGCATCATAGAATGCCAGACATTCAAGTTGTACTATAGTGTAAGAGTACCTGATGCTCTCATCACGTTTTAGACCTTTAAGTTGCATTTCTAACTTTTTATGCCCCGAAAAGACTTTTCAGACTTAACAGAGTCCAAAAGTTCATTTTGTTGTCAAACACTTAGATTCTTTAATTTTCTGCATGTAATGCATCATAGAATACCAGATATTCAAGTTGTACTATAGTGTAAGAGTACCTGATGCTCTCATCACGTTTTAGACCTTTAAGTTGCATTTCTAACTTTTTATGCTCCGAAAAGACGTTTCAGCCTCAACAGAGTCCAAAAGTGCATTTTGTTGTCAAACACTTAGATTATATGATTTCCTGCATTTAATGCATCATAGAATACCAGACATTCAAGTTGTACTATAGTGTAAGAGTACCTGATGCTCTCATCACGTTTTAGACCTTTAAGTTGCATTTCTAACTTTTTATGCTCCGAAAAGACTTTTCAGACTTAACAGAGTCCAAAAGTGCATTTTGTTGTCAAACACTTAGATTCTATGATTTCCTACATGTAATGCATCATAGAATACCAGACATTCAAGTTTCATTGTAATATAAGAGTATCTGATGCTCTCATTACGTTTTACTGCTTTAAAGTGCATTTCTAACTTTTTATGCCCCGAAAAGACTTTTCAGACTTAACAGAGTCCAAAAGTGCTTTTTGTTGTCAAACACTTAGATTCTTTGATTTTCTGCATGTAATGCATCATAGAATACCAGACATTCAAGTTGTACTTTAGTGTAAGAGTACCTGATGCTCTCATCACGTTTTAGACCTTTAAGTTGCATTTCTAACTTTTTATGCTCCGAAAAGACTTTTCAGACTTAACAGAGTCCAAAAGTGCATTTTGTTGTCAAACACTTAGATTCTATGATTTCCTACATGTAATGCATCATAGAATACCAGACATTCAAGTTGTACTATAGTGTAAGAGTACCTGATGCTCTCATCACGTTTTAGACCTTTAAGTTGCATTTCTAACTTTTTATGCTCCGAAAAGACTTTTCAGACTTAACAGAGTCCAAAAGTGCATTTTGTTGTCAAACACTTAGATTCTATTATTTCCTACATGTAATGCATCATAGAATACCAGACATTCAAGTTTCATTGTAATATAAGAGTATCTGATGCTCTCATTACGTTTTACTGCTTTAAAGTGCATTTCTAACTTTTTATGCCCCGAAAAGACTTTTCAGACTAAACAGAGTCCAAAAGTGCTTTTTGTTGTCAAACACTTAGATTCTTTGATTTTCTGCATGTAATGCATCATAGAATACCAGACATTCAAGTTGTACTATAGTGTAAGAGTACCTGATGCTCTCATCACGTTTTAGTGCTTTAAGTTGCATTTCTAACTTTTTATGCTCCGAAAAGACTTTTCAGCCTTAACAGAGTCCAAAAGTGCATTTTGTTGTCAAACACTTAGATTCTTTGATTTTCTGCATGTAATGCATCATAGAATACCAGACATTCAAGTTGTACTATAGTGTAAGAGTACCTGATGCTCTCATCACGTTTTAGACCTTTAAGTTGCATTTCTAACTTTTTATGCTCCGAAAAGACTTTTCAGACTTAACAGAGTCCAAAAGTGCATTTTGTTGTCAAACACTTAGATTCTTTGATTTTCTGCATGTAATGCATCATAGAATACCAGACATTCAAGTTGTACTATAGTGTAAGAGTACCTGATGCTCTCATCACGTTTTAGACCTTTAAGTTGCATTTCTAACTTTTTATGCTCCGAAAAGACTTTTCAGACTTAACAGAGTCCAAAAGTGCATTTTGTTGTCAAACACTTAGATTCTTTGATTTTCTGCATGTAATGCATCATAGAATACCAGACATTCAAGTTGTACTATAGTGTAAGAGTACCTGATGCTCTCATCACGTTTTAGACCTTTAAGTTGCATTTCTAACTTTTTATGCTCCGAAAAGACTTTTCAGACTTAACAGAGTCCAAAAGTGCATTTTGTTGTCAAACACTTAGATTCTATGATTTCCTACATGTAATGCATCATAGAATACCAGACATTCAAGTTGTACTATAGTGTAAGAGTACCTGATGCTCTCATCACGTTTTAGACCTTTAAGTTGCATTTCTAACTTTTTATGCTCCGAAAAGACTTTTCAGACTTAACAGAGTCCAAAAGTGCATTTTGTTGTCAAACACTTAGATTCTTTGATTTTCTGCATGTAATGCATCATAGAATACCAGACATTCAAGTTGTACTATAGTGTAAGAGTACCTGATGCTCTCATCACGTTTTAGACCTTTAAGTTGCATTTCTAACTTTTTATGCTCCGAAAAGACTTTTCAGACTTAACAGAGTCCAAAAGTGCATTTTGTTGTCAAACACTTAGATTCTTTGATTTTCTGCATGTAATGCATCATAGAATACCAGACATTCAAGTTGTACTATAGTGTAAGAGTACCTGATGCTCTCATCACGTTTTAGTGCTTTAAGTTGCATTTCTAACTTTTTATGCTCCGAAAAGACTTTTCAGCCTTAACAGAGTCCAAAAGTGCATTTTGTTGTCAAACACTTAGATTCTATTATTTCCTACATGTAATGCATCATAGAATACCAGACATTCAAGTTTCATTGTAATATAAGAGTATCTGATGCTCTCATTACGTTTTACTGCTTTAAAGTGCATTTCTAACTTTTTATGCCCCGAAAACACTTTTCAGACTTAACAGAGTCCAAAAGTGCATTTTGTTGTCAAACACTTAGATTCTATGATTTCCTACATGTAATGCATCATAGAATACCAGACATTCAAGTTGTACTATAGTGTAAGAGTACCTGATGCTCTCATCACGTTTTAGACCTTTAAGTTGCATTTCTAACTTTTTATGCCCCGAAAAGACTTTTCAGACTTAACAGAGTCCAAAAGTTCATTTTGTTGTCAAACACTTAGATTCTTTAATTTTCTGCATGTAATGCATCATAGAATACCAGATATTCAAGTTGTACTATAGTGTAAGAGTACCTGATGCTCTCATCACGTTTTAGACCTTTAAGTTGCATTTCTAACTTTTTATGCTCCGAAAAGACTTTTCAGACTTAACAGAGTCCAAAAGTGCATTTTGTTGTCAAACACTTAGATTCTATGATTTCCTACATGTAATGCATCATAGAATACCAGACATTCAAGTTTCATTGTAATATAAGAGTATCTGATGCTCTCATTACGTTTTACTGCTTTAAAGTGCATTTCTAACTTTTTATGCCCCGAAAAGACTTTTCAGACTTAACAGAGTCCAAAAGTGCTTTTTGTTGTCAAACACTTAGATTCTTTGATTTTCTGCATGTAATGCATCATAGAATACCAGACATTCAAGTTGTACTTTAGTGTAAGAGTACCTGATGCTCTCATCACGTTTTAGACCTTTAAGTTGCATTTCTAACTTTTTATGCTCCGAAAAGACTTTTCAGACTTAACAGAGTCCAAAAGTGCATTTTGTTGTCAAACACTTAGATTCTATGATTTCCTACATGTAATGCATCATAGAATACCAGACATTCAAGTTGTACTATAGTGTAAGAGTACCTGATGCTCTCATCACGTTTTAGACCTTTAAGTTGCATTTCTAACTTTTTATGCTCCGAAAAGACTTTTCAGACTTAACAGAGTCCAAAAGTGCATTTTGTTGTCAAACACTTAGATTCTATTATTTCCTACATGTAATGCATCATAGAATACCAGACATTCAAGTTTCATTGTAATATAAGAGTATCTGATGCTCTCATTACGTTTTACTGCTTTAAAGTGCATTTCTAACTTTTTATGCCCCGAAAAGACTTTTCAGACTAAACAGAGTCCAAAAGTGCTTTTTGTTGTCAAACACTTAGATTCTTTGATTTTCTGCATGTAATGCATCATAGAATACCAGACATTCAAGTTGTACTATAGTGTAAGAGTACCTGATGCTCTCATCACGTTTTAGTGCTTTAAGTTGCATTTCTAACTTTTTATGCTCCGAAAAGACTTTTCAGCCTTAACAGAGTCCAAAAGTGCATTTTGTTGTCAAACACTTAGATTCTTTGATTTTCTGCATGTAATGCATCATAGAATACCAGACATTCAAGTTGTACTATAGTGTAAGAGTACCTGATGCTCTCATCACGTTTTAGACCTTTAAGTTGCATTTCTAACTTTTTATGCTCCGAAAAGACTTTTCAGACTTAACAGAGTCCAAAAGTGCATTTTGTTGTCAAACACTTAGATTCTATGATTTCCTACATGTAATGCATCATAGAATACCAGACATTCAAGTTTCATTGTAATATAAGAGTATCTGATGCTCTCATTACGTTTTACTGCTTTAAAGTGCATTTCTAACTTTTTATGCCCCGAAAAGACTTTTCAGACTTAACAGAGTCCAAAAGTGCTTTTTGTTGTCAAACACTTAGATTCTTTGATTTTCTGCATGTAATGCATCATAGAATACCAGACATTCAAGTTGTACTTTAGTGTAAGAGTACCTGATGCTCTCATCACGTTTTAGACCTTTAAGTTGCATTTCTAACTTTTTATGCTCCGAAAAGACTTTTCAGACTTAACAGAGTCCAAAAGTGCATTTTGTTGTCAAACACTTAGATTCTATGATTTCCTACATGTAATGCATCATAGAATACCAGACATTCAAGTTGTACTATAGTGTAAGAGTACCTGATGCCTCTCATCACGTTTTAGACCTTTAAGTTGCATTTCTAACTTTTTATGCTCCGAAAAGACTTTTCAGACTTAACAGAGTCCAAAAGTGCATTTTGTTGTCAAACACTTAGATTCTATGATTTCCTACATGTAATGCATCATAGAATACCAGACATTCAAGTTTCATTGTAATATAAGAGTATCTGATGCTCTCATTACGTTTTACTGCTTTAAAGTGCATTTCTAACTTTTTATGCCCCGAAAAGACTTTTCAGACTTAACAGAGTCCAAAAGTGCTTTTTGTTGTCAAACACTTAGATTCTTTGATTTTTCTGCATGTAATGCATCATAGAATACCAGACATTCAAGTTGTACTTTAGTGTAAGAGTACCTGATGCTCTCATCACGTTTTAGACCTTTAAGTTGCATTTCTAACTTTTTATGCTCCGAAAAGACTTTTCAGACTTAACAGAGTCCAAAAGTGCATTTTGTTGTCAAACACTTAGATTCTATGATTTTCCTACATGTAATGCATCATAGAATACCAGACATTCAAGTTGTACTATAGTGTAAGAGTACCTGATGCTCTCATCACGTTTTAGACCTTTAAGTTGCATTTCTAACTTTTTATGCTCCGAAAAGACTTTTCAGACTTAACAGAGTCCAAAAGTGCATTTTTGTTGTCAAACACTTAGATTCTATTATTTCCTACATGTAATGCATCATAGAATACCAGACATTCAAGTTTCATTGTAATATAAGAGTATCTGATGCTCTCATTACGTTTTACTGCTTTAAAGTGCATTTCTAACTTTTTATGCCCCGAAAAGACTTTTCAGGACTAAACAGAGTCCAAAAGTGCTTTTTGTTGTCAAACACTTAGATTCTTTGATTTTCTGCATGTAATGCATCATAGAATACCAGACATTCAAGTTGTACTATAGTGTAAGAGTACCTGATGCTCTCATCACGTTTTAGTGCTTTAAGTTGCATTTCTAACTTTTTATGCTCCGAAAAAGACTTTTCAGCCTAAACAGAGTCCAAAAGTGCATTTTGTTGTCAAACACTTAGATTCTTTGATTTTCTGCATGTAATGCATCATAGAATACCAGACATTCAAGTTGTACTATAGTGTAAGAGTACCTGATGCTCTCATCACGTTTTAGGACCTTTAAGTTGCATTTCTAACTTTTTATGCTCCGAAAAAGACTTTTCAGACTTAACAGAGTCCAAAAGTGCATTTTGTTGTCAAACACTTAGATTCTTTTGATTTTCTGCATGTAATGCATCATAGAATACCAGACATTCAAGTTGTACTATAGTGTAAGAGTACCTGATGCTCTCATCACGTTTTAGACCTTTAAGTTGCATTTCTAACTTTTTATGCTCCGAAAAGACTTTTCAGACTTAACAGAGTCCAAAAGTGCATTTTGTTGTCAAACACTTAGATTCTTTGATTTTCTGCATGTAATGCATCATAGAATACCAGACATTCAAGTTGTACTATAGTGTAAGAGTACCTGATGCTCTCATCACGTTTTAGACCTTTAAGTTGCATTTCTAACTTTTTATGCTCCGAAAAGGACTTTTCAGACTTAACAGAGTCCAAAAGTGCATTTTGTTGTCAAACACTTAGATTCTATGATTTCCTACATGTAATGCATCATAGAATACCAGACATTCAAGTTGTACTATAGTGTAAGAGTACCTGATGCTCTCATCACGTTTTAGACCTTTAAGTTGCATTTCTAACTTTTTATGCTCCGAAAAGACTTTTCAGACTTAACAGAGTCCAAAAGTGCATTTTGTTGTCAAACACTTAGATTCTTTGATTTTCTGCATGTAATGCATCATAGAATACCAGACATTCAAGTTGTACTATAGTGTAAGAGTACCTGATGCTCTCATCACGTTTTAGACCTTTAAGTTGCATTTCTAACTTTTTATGCTCCGAAAAGACTTTTCAGACTTAACAGAGTCCAAAAGTGCATTTTGTTTTGTCAAACACTTAGATTCTTTGATTTTCTGCATGTAATGCATCATAGAATACCAGACATTCAAGTTGTACTATAGTGTAAGAGTACCTGATGCTCTCATCACGTTTTAGTGCTTTAAGTTGCATTTCTAACTTTTTATGCTCCGAAAAGACTTTTCAGCCTTAACAGAGTCAAAAAGTGCATTTTTGTTGTCAAACACACTTAGATTCTATTATTTCCTACATGTAATGCATCATAGAATACCAGACATTCAAGTTTCATTGTAATATAAGAGTATCTGATGCTCTCATTACGTTTTACTGCTTTAAAGTGCATTTCTAACTTTTTATGCCCCGAAAACACTTTTCAGACTTAACAGAGTCCAAAAAGTGCATTTTGTTGTCAAACACTTAGATTCTATGTTTCCTACATGTAATGCATCATAGAATACCAGACATTCAAGTTGTACTATAGTGTAAGAGTACCTGATGCTCTCATCACGTTTTAGACCTTTAAGTTGCATTTCTAACTTTTTATGCCCCGAAAAAGACTTTTCAGACTTAACCAGAGTCCAAAAGTTCATTTTGTTGTCAAACACTTAGATTCTTTAATTTTCTGCATGTAATGCATCATAGAATACCAGATATTCAAGTTGTACTATAGTGTAAGAGTACCTGATGCTCTCATCACGTTTTAGACCTTTAAGTTGCATTTCTAACTTTTTATGCTCCGAAAAGACTTTTCAGACTTAACAGAGTCCAAAAGTGCATTTTGTTGTCAAACACTTAGATTCTATTGATTTCCTACATGTAATGCATCATAGAATACCAGACATTCAAGTTTCATTGTAATATAAGAGTATCTGATGCTCTCATTACGTTTTACTGCTTTAAAGTGCATTTCTAACTTTTTATGCCCCGAAAAGACTTTTCAGACTTAACAGAGTCCAAAAGTGCTTTTTGTTGTCAAACACTTAGATTCTTTGATTTTCTGCATGTAATGCATCATAGAATACCAGACATTCAAGTTGTACTTTAGTGTAAGAGTACCTGATGCTCTCATCACGTTTTAGACCTTTAAGTTGCATTTCTAACTTTTTATGCTCCGAAAAGACTTTTCAGACTTAACAGAGTCCAAAAGTGCATTTTGTTGTCAAACACTTAGATTCTATGATTTCCTACATGTAATGCATCATAGAATACCAGACATTCAAGTTGTACTATAGTGTAAGAGTACCTGATGCTCTCATCACGTTTTAGACCTTTAAGTTGCATTTCTAACTTTTTTTCTCCGAAAAGACTTTTCAGACTAACAGAGTCCAAAAGTGCATTTTGTTGTCAAACACTTAGATTCTATTATTTCCTACATGTAAATGCATCATAGAATACCAGACATTCAAGTTTCATTGTAATATAAGAGTATCTGATGCTCTCATTACGTTTTACTGCTTTAAAGTGCATTTCTAACTTTTTTATGCCCCGAAAAGACTTTTCAGACTAAACAGAGTCCAAAAGTGCTTTTTGTTGTCAAACACTTAGATTCTTTGATTTTCTGCATGTAATGCATCATAGAATACCAGACATTCAAGTTGTACTATAGTGTAAGAGTACCTGATGCTCTCATCACGTTTTAGTGCTTTAAGTTGCATTTCTAACTTTTTATGCTCCGAAAAGACTTTTCAGCCTTAACAGAGTCCAAAAGTGCATTTTGTTGTCAAACACTTAGATTCTTTGATTTTCTGCATGTAAT